>NC_090923.1:1163746094-1164049124 GCF_040938575.1 Ambystoma mexicanum
TGTATAATAAATATTGCCATTACAGAGACACCATTGATTTTAGAGTAACTGTAAAAACCACCTTTTTTGGCCTGAAGAATCTCGTTCAAAAGGGAACTTAAAATTAAAAATCTCAAAAGCTTGAAGATTTGATGTACTTCGTTGGTGGCCATCTTAATGGCTTCACCAATTCCACATGGTACGCACCATTAAAATGACACTAAGGACATTATCTATTGCTAAACCTGCAACAGTGCATGGCGTTCTACATACACTCCTGTCCTAACAGAGGGTCAAACAGTTTCCCCATCAGGTCAAATGCAACACTTGGAATGGGTGATAGAGAAAGAGTATTTGTTGTTTATGTATCTAACAACTGAATGGTGTACTAGATGTACAAGGAAATGAAGTTAAAAAATGCTTCAACCTCATCTTTCAAACTAAACCTTTATTGAATTTCTCATTTCACGTCCTCCCTAAAATTACTAAAATTGATGTGCGAGTGTAGGCAGGCCCTCTGGCTCACATCATATGTTTGAACAAAGCCAAACAGAAGCTGGCTCTCAGTTTATGTGGCCTACAAAAGACCCAGCACTTTCCCAGAAAGGAATGTAACAAAGGCAAAACTACAAAAAAAAAATCATTATCATTTATTAAATTTTTTAATTCATTTTTTTGTCTCCCCATTTGAAATTCAAACATTGAAACAGTACTTATTAATCCAAACCTTTTGTAAATTAAAAATAGAAAAGAAAATTGCACTAAATAAATATACTGTATCTTGTGGGAGGAGTGAAAGCAAAACTTTTGTTAACAGGCTTCCACTGTACACATTACTCTTTATACAACTGGGCTGCTTCCTCCTCCCTTTGCTCTTATGAAGTCTCCGTCAACTTTCTTCACCACAAATGTTCATCAGCATCCAACCAAGATCTGGCATTTCAGTCCAAGGCAGACTTTGCATGATTCCTGTGATAAAGTTGTGTGTGTCCTCGCTGCCGAGGATCTACTTGCGCCACATCACCTGCTAAATGCCTGCCTAGAAAAAAAGCTGCCTGCAGGAAAAGGCGCGAGGGAAGTGTTTGTGGCTTCTCCATTTCTCAGAGTTTTTTTATTTACAGAAAAAAATGATCAGTATTTGCATTAGCATGGAAAAAAAACCCAAATGTCATTGTGAGAAGTGACCGCTCAGCAACAGCGCTTTTATTTGTTCACTTTCCCTCATCTTGTCGACAGGACAAAATGGTAACGCCCCATTCGCCCCCCCCAAAAAAATCTGTTAATCATTAAATGTGCACAGCAACACATTCCAAGCAAAAATTAAGTAATGCAAACAGAACAAAAATATATATATATATATATATTTATATATAATTTTTTTTCTCCCCTCCCCCTCCCATCTCCCGTATCCAAAGGTTGAGTCTTGCAGCGACGAGAAGTCCGAGGTCTATATTCATGTTACAAGCAAGTAGTTTGAAGCAGGCCCGAGTGAAAGTATCCTCCTTTTTTCTCTCTTAGCAGTGACGCATCGACAGGACACACAGGCTTCTTGGTTTGGACTTTTGTTTTCTCCAGCAAAGTCCGACAGTAGAATGAACAATAGCAAGTCACCAAATTAAGCAAGGCCGAAACCTTCAGAGCACTCCTGTATAGCCATAAGCAACATGTGACGAAGTTTCTCATAACTCTCGTAGGCCGGAAGATCTAGTTGGTTAAAACTAAACAGAAGAGGGATGGGGGAGAGGAGAAATAACATTAAGCCAGAACAGCAAAATCAGTGATTCCATCATTTTCCATCAGCTAGTTTAACTAGGGAATGAACATCTTTCAGAGGGGACAGGCTCATTAATGTCCATTGACTTGAGGTGGCATAGAAAATCTGATTTACCGTTCAATGCAGGTCACTAGCCTTGGTATCTTTTCTCGAGTTAAAAGGTTTGAGTAGGCTCTCAGTACATTGTGATATAGCAATTTCAGCATTGGGTTTTTTACAAGATGTATCCCCTTCCACCTGATTTTAGGCCCCAAGCTTTGCATGCCAAGGACATTTTCAGATTCTAAAGCACAGCTTACTCTTGTCAAAACATGCCTCATTGAGGAGGGTGAGTTGCATGCTAATCTATAAAAAGATTAGAACACTGTAGAATAGGAGTTGCAGGTACGTGTTCTACAGTGTTAAATCTCCAGTAGGCTCACACGCCTGACCACAATATTTTAGTGATTGTCCTTCATGCTAAGACTCAAACAATTTCTTTAAGATGGCCAATTTACATCTTAGCCCAGGCAACCGTGATTGTGACTCAGATTCCTCATAGCGCAACGTTGGTGAGGAGACCATTATTTGCCACCATAACTCTTTCTGCATGGCCTCTGATACTCCCGGTCAGCGGTCTCTTGGTGAACAGTAATTACACTAGAAGGCACAATCTATTGTGCTATGAAGTAGTTAGACCAGGGAGGATGTTTACCGGATTGCCCAAAAGAACATATCTGTTTTGAAACTGAACATTTGCCCTGTTTCTGACTACCATTTTAAACACCTATGGTGTGTGCAGCCATTTTAGTTGCTTAAGAAGGGTTCTGGAAAAAGTGGGAAAATATGCGTCAAATGCATGCTTTTCTGGATAATGCAATCATTGGAAAGACTGCAGTCTTCCATAAAAGCATGGGGTTTGGAAGGCGTCCTATTACCTTGGACAAAACCAGGGGACTTTGGAAATTCAGAGAGAAATATGCCGAAGAGTACATGTTACTCACCATAGTGACTCTTGGACCTCTAATACACTGTCACCTTTCCTCCATAATGGTGGTGTGAAGGTCCCCTGGGTAGAAGACTGAAGATCTGAGCAGAAACTAACAAAGAAAGAAGCCCAGATAGGGTGCAAGCAAGGTCACACCCACGCATGGCTCCATTCCAATCTTGCACCGACTCAGGCTTCCCCCACTAGTCCTTTGAAAACATCCAGACAGAATTTAACTAACAGAAAGTAATCTCTTCTTAGGGGTACGGTGGGTGGGTTGCATAGAGTAAAGTTGACTAAGAACACAAGGCCTTTAAGGCAAGAAGTAACTTACTGTAGTGACTACTGTACTCCTAGTTCAAAGTCCCTTTTCCTCCATACTTTTGGGAGTTCCAACTGAGCATTGACTAGGCCGGAGCCATGGCAAGCCCTAGCGCGCTTCCCCTTTAAGAATTTGATAAGCGGGGGAGGGCCACATGCATGTAACGTAGCAACACACTACTCTCCACCTCTCACGCTTCTTACCCTCAGTCCCTTAACCGCAGAGACGGCTAGCTGCTTATTAGGGGGATAGGTGATAGGAATATGGAGGAAAGGGGACTTTGGACATGTACAGCAGACACTAAGGTGAGTAACTTGTCCTTACTCCCATGTCCCGTTCCCTTTCCGCCATTCATTCGGCAGAGTATAAAACACTGCTCTAACTCAGGAAAGATGAACTTTACACTGTTGCAAAGATATCAGCCCTGGAATTGGAATCCAGTGAGCACAGTTTACAAAAAGCTGAATGGGAGGCCCATGTTTGCATGTGGCCCACCCATGGCATATGCTCCTGGGAGTCTATGGACATTCTCTTTGCTCTCCATAAAGATAGGTGGGATTTTGCACCTTGTACTTCCTATGCATGAAAAATGCATGAGACAATCCACCTGGCTACAGTGGCTTTTGCTGCTCGCTTTTCCGTTTGTCCACCACCGAAAGTGACAAACGGTCTGTCCTAGATAAGAGGATCAGTCATCTTGAGATAAAACCTTAAGGCCTGTCAAACATTAAGATAGTAGAGTATACAATCAGCTTCTATCTGGGGATCTTGAAAGAAAACCGGGAGAGAGATTTCCTGTTATATGTGAAAATCCGAGACTGAGGCAAGAACGAATGGTGGGTGTTGAGATGGATTACTAGAATCCGGCATGGTTGACGGATTCAGGAGGTCACCCTAAGTTAGCCAAAACCCAATCAAGGTACATGGATGAGGAGTTAAGGCTAATTCTCAGGTGAGTGTGAGTGGGGTCAGGGGCCCTCAATGAGTCAACAGAGTATAGCACACAATTCAATTTTAAAAGTATATATAAAATATAGTTATGCATTATAGGCCTTCTGAACACACTGGAAAACTTATCCAACAGTTACAAATATGATACAAATTTACATATTCACCATAGGTTCAAATAAACATCAAATTACCTATTCATAAAAGCGGGTAAATAGTTTGGTGAAAAAAATTATGGAACCAGATCACAAGGAACCCAACTTAAGCAGTCCATACCCTAAGAAGAACGGGGCCTTGTGCCCAAAGGTCACAGGAGACGCATTGATTTCTGACCAGAATGGTGCCTCTGCAGGCAAGTTGTCATTTACTTTTGTTGGTGATAGTTCACAAAGTTCTTCAACAATTTTATTGAAGGTAAGTAAAAGTTAGGATATACCTAGGTTTGACGACCAAAAGTTGAGTGAAATTCAATTTAGGAGACAAAGGGACTTATTCCCAATGTTATCTTCTGGAGGACATGGGGTACAGATACACTGCGTTTACTTACCCACCTGTCTACAATTTTCCCAGCTGTCGTTGTGAATCGCCTGGAAGTTGCTGGGAGCTCTTTTTCCCACCGTTGGTTCCAGTGAGAGGTGCCCAGGAGTTGCGGGTTTTAGTATTATTCTGGTTGGGTGTAGTTGCAAGACGAAACCTTGGTTGATGAAGAAATGCAAGAAACACTGATGCGGTTCCATGTGTTTATAACAAATAAAAAAATAACAGTGTTTTCGATATTTTCATTATTTTACTTGAATGCACCAAACACCCATGCCAACATATTTAATGACTTGTGTAATTTTATATACTAACTCCAGTCCTAGAATATTTGGGGAAAATGTTGGATAGTGCATGTAAATAAAATAATGAAAATATCGAAAACACTGTCGTTTTTTCCCCTATTCGTCATAAAGACTGCATACCCACTGATGCAGTTCTCCTCAGGACTTTTCACAAGTTGGAGAAAAGAGTTCTAGCAACAGCCTCTGCACACAGGCGACGACAGGCATCGTCCTAGTTGCGGTCACAGACGCTGCTCCAGGACAGGATCCCTTGTTCCTAGGAGGATATAATTCTGGGAAAAGGCGACTTGTGGCACAAGCTGAAGTCTGGGCTTGAACGCAGAACAATGAATATTCTAGCCAGGTAGCCCACAAGAGAGCCAATCAGTCCACTGGCCAGTCCAGGGACACTTCCAAAGGCTCCGAAGGGCATAATCCTCGAGAAGGCGTTGAGACTAGCTGGTCCCACTAGTCCAAGGACTGGGTTCCAAGTGTTAATATCCCCACAACATTTTTAAAAAAATAATTTAAAAATATCCCCATATTTTTGCTGCAATATTAAGCCATGAACCCTGCCGGGGACACCCCTTTAATGGAACGGGTGACCCCCCCCCCCCCCGGCAACTGCGGTCCTAATAAGCCCATAAATTAGCCCCACTAATAATATCACCTATAGCCTTACCCCACAACCATATATATGGCGATATTATTGGTGGGAATATTATTACCCGATACCCAAGGACTGAAGCACCGCTCACGGTCTTCGAAGATCAGGTAGACAAACAGGGCTTCACCGGGCCAGACACAAGAAGGGATGCAGGGCCACTTCAGGAGACTTTGGATCTTTAACAGACTGTCCTTCGAGGGATTCTTGTCTCCAACGATGATCTGAAGAAATGGCTGCAGAGGTGCGCTTACCCAAAATTCGAACTGGAAGCAAGTCCACCAATGGTAAGTATCTGCACCATTCAAACAGCTAGTAGTTGTCCAATCAATGACAAACACTGGTTTCACATTTGCCCCACACCCAGACTTTCTGGCACCACAGAAGTAGAATGGTACTAGACAGTACCACCCCCTTTCTGGGTTACACACACTCAAAGGCATCACAAGTCCACGAAAGCAGCAGCTTCGCTGGGCAAGTACATGACCTTATAAAGAATTTCCTGACTTGGCAAGGGAGGAAGAAGGCCAAATAAGCAAGCAACAATCTTGTGGCACTAGCCACGTTTAGTAGCCATATGCGGTAAAGGCGAATGTGCACACTAAAAATAATAATATATCTGCCACCACCAGCTTGACTTTAGGCACATAAAAATAACCAAAAATCCCAATTGCAAAAATCTAGGGCGGGGATACAAAAGTAACGCTTTACACTGCACTGTAAGGTGCTGTGGGCAATGTTAAAAAGTACAAGAATTCAAAAAGGAAACCGTTTCCCTGCACTGATAATCCGAAGGACTGTTAAGTTTCCTCATAACAATGAGCAAAAAGCAAGGTAAGTGAAGTTGAAGGCTTGACTTCCCTTCATAAAGTCAAAACAGGTTTAAAAACGGAGCAAAACGAAAGGGGGTTGTAGTGATACACAAAATTGCAAATTTGCCAATCAGGGCTTTAGATGACAGCATTAGCCGCTGAAAGCCAATAGTTTATTCAAAGTATGTGCCAAAAATGCTGACAGTAGTCTGTTGTAGCACCTCCGTTACGCAGTAGTGAGCTACAAGGAATATGCAGCCCTAGTAGGAGTGGTAGGTCACATTATGCATTGTAGATAGACAGGCAGGGCAAAGGCCCCAGTTCTGTAGCTAATAGACATTATTGGAGTGTTTGGAACATTATGGCACCCATATAGCGCTTAGATAGCCAATCTTAAGCGCTATGAACACTAAGCTATGAGTGCATGCCTTTTAGAGCTTGCTCACATAGGGTTAATTCATCTCGACTTCTCTTAGAATATTCTGCCTTTCTAACTGTAGCCCTGCATGGTTTCGTAAACTAATCTTCTTTCTCTGGGAAGGCACTGATAAGACATTACTGAGCTTTCGCACAGATGGGCTCCAAGCAGGGAGGGGCACAGAAAGGAGCATAGTGGAAATTCATAGAGTTGGGTTTTTTCCATGAGCAAACCTATATTTTGCACAGGGAAAGTTCTGGAACTGTGCGTCATGGACTGACAGCACGAGATTATAAAAATGCATGCCCACATGACTCAGGTGGGAGATCGATCTGTGGACTTGGTTCGAGCAAAATCGAGTGTCCGGAACGTGCTGCTCTGTCGGCACCCTGCAGCGCTGTCCTCTGAGCGGGGCTTGTTACAGCTAGCTTATGAGGGCCAGGGTCTCCCAGTGCTGATTGAAGGGGCGTAAGACTGTGTTTCTCTATCTTTCTTTAAGTTCTATGTTTCTCTATATTTTGCATTTCTCTAAGTTTTGTGTTTTGTAATCTTCTCTAACTTGAATCCCAAGATGTTGCTGAAATTCACTGTTTAGAATAAATGCTAAAACTTTTTGAAGGTGTCATTTGTCACTAGCATGAGTTCACTGCTCGGCACAATAGAACCGGTATTTTGGGCTGAATTGGGTAATTTTTGCTCTCAAGGGCTGGTCCCGAGGAAGATTTTCCCCATTTCAAGACAGGGGTTCATAGCAACAATGGAGGAAATCTTTCCTAACAGAGGGTTCTTTGACTTGTAACTGATAAGGCGAGCTGACATAATTGCCACAAGAAAACGTGTTTTCCATAAAACTAGGCAGAAGTATCATTGCCATAGGCTCAAAAGGCTTATGTGCCAGAGCTGTTAACAAGACGCTCAGATCGCAATTCAGGATCATTCGCTGTGTCAGTGGGAACAGATGGGAAAGTCTGCAGAAGCAGAGTTTACTTTTTGGATTGGAAAAGAACACCACTGTGTCTTTGTTCAGGAGATAGGCGGCAAGGGCTGTCAAAGACACTGTGTATATTGAAACTTGAACGAATCAAACTTGCTAAGAAGGAATGAATGTTGCAATACTTACAAGTCCCTGAAATTCAGCAGGGTTTTTGGAATCAGAAGTGGAGCAAACGCGTAAGCAAATGGGTTGTTCCATAAGATTGACAGGGCATTCCCCAACAATCCTTTCTCCTTTCTTGAAGTGATGACAATTGCAGAACGACAATTACAGTACAGTTCTGTTGCAAACAGGTCAGCACAAGGAGATCCTGTGAAGGTAAAAATCTCCAGAAGAATTAGATTGTCCAGTTCCCTTTTGTGGTTTGTTAAAAACCTCCTGCTCAGCGCAAGCACTTGAACGTTGCTTATTCCTGCTAGATGAGCCAGCAGAGGGACTATATTGTACCTTAGTTCCCATTCCGGTAGATGGACCGCGACAGCGCACAATTTTTCCCAATCTGGTGCCGACCCTGCTTCTTCACATCAAATATGTTAATACATTATCTGCCAAGATGAGAACATTGGAGTGTCTCACCATCAGAAAGAAAGCCTGTAGCGCTATAAGGATGGCTTTCAATTCCAGGAAGTGTATGTGTTCCAGAGAATCCTCCTCCACGCATCATGGACATGGGGGTTCCACAAGGTCGCTCCACAAACGGCGAGGCAGGCGTCTGTTGCGACAGATGAGGTTCCTGAAAGGGTCTGCAAACCTGCAGGTTCTGTTGGTCTGCCCACCACAGAAGATCTTCGAGGAACTAGACTGGGATGAGGACATCCATGGTTCGAGGGATGGAGACTTAATCCCAACTGGCAGCCAGGTGCAGTTGTGTACGTCACATTCATTACCTGGCCATGGGTACTGGCAGAACACAGGCTGCCTTTAAGCTCAAACGACACAGGACCCACCAGTCAGTGGTTTGAGAGTGAGGAAGGGGGACACGGTCTCAAGGACGTACCTCACTCGTGTTTCCATCAGAAAGACTTTGCCCAATAATGAATCCCACAGAAAACCTACAAATTCTAGTCCGAGTTGGAACGAGGTTGAATTATTTTACATTGACTGATGGACCCACAGAGTACATCCGGTCGAGTAGGAACGCAAGGTGGTCGGAGGCATGCATCGGAGACTCTGCTCTGATTAACCAGTCATTTAAATAGGTACATAGGTGGATTCCTTTTAGGCACAGGAAAGCTGCCTCTACTGCCATAAGTTTGGTGAAGATGGGGGCCCGAAGTGGGGCCGAAGTGCAAGACCTTGTATTGATATTGGTCCTCACACATGGTGAATTGGAGAGACCGGTGGTGAGGAAGACAAATAGGATTGTGCAAATATGGGTCTTGCAGGTCCACAGCTAATAACTAGTTACACAGCAGAATGGATGCTCAGATGAGTGCGAATTTACCTTCAACTTTTTCTTGGGGCAAGAATAGATTTAAGGGTGTGAGGTCCACTAACATCAGCACGCCAACAGTGTTCTTTTTTGTAACTGTAAAGAACAGAGTAAAACCCCAGCTCCTTCTCTGAAGAAGGGACTCTGTTTCCTCGATGAGAAATAACTTGTGGAATTCTTTTGGAAGAACGCTTGATCCTTTTTGCAAGGGGGAGAGAGGGATAGGATGGGAGAGGGAGGCGATCGCTCCTGTGTACCACCGAGAGGGCCGAGCTGTCACTGGTTATATCCATCCGATTTCTAAGATAAACACACACCGTTCTTCTGACCGGTGGCTATGAATCTGCACCATCACATCACTTAGACTATGTGGGTTCTGGGGCTGGAGAGGGCTGAGAAAAGCCCTGAGAGGCCATGACTGCTTCTAAAGCAGAGCATTGGGAGATCTGTGGCATCTGCTCTGCTGATCATGGAATCCACTAAATCAAAAGGTTGTCTTTGCAGTACAGAGTGACCTGGTTTAAAAGGAGGTTTTCTCAAGAAAAGCCAAAGTCTTCCGTCTGTGCATGGTTTAGTTCCTCATCTGTATCAGGACTAAACCGATGCACACCGTCAAACAGCACATCCAGGAAGTGACCCTGGACTTCTGGACTTCAGGAGTGATTGCCTTTCAAATGCCACCCCCATAGGCATTCCCCTTGTGTAGTGTCGAAGTGAGAAGAGGCTTCCATGAGATCTTTGGCTATTTGGACAACTTTGGCTAAGCCACAGTCGAAACCTGCTTTGAAAATCAGGAGGAAGTTCATCACCTAGTTTTTCCCCGGAACTTAAGGTTGGCATCAGTCATGACAGCTTCTGTGTTGGCTTGCCTAAAACTCAAAGCCAAATTCTGGTACACTTCTTTTTTAGCCTCCTGTATCCAGTATTTGGTTGTCACTTAGGAGCTGATTTTGGGAGGATGAGGTGCCTTTGCCAAAAAGAGCTGCTGTAGCTACTATTTTGTAATGAGCAGGAGGATGGCTCATCGCACAGTTTTTCCCCAGGCAGGGACCAGTACCTCAGGTTTACTATTTTTGCCACTTGACGAACAGTGTCTGGTTTCTGCTAGATTTTAATACCTTCCGCCACCACTTCCGGTTGCAGGTGTATGCCTGACTTTTCTGCTGCCTTCCGTGACCGGGCTGAAGAAAGAACTGCATGGTATCAACGGGGTCTATCTGAGACTGGAATTCCGAAGCATTTCAACAGCCCTTGTACCCTGTCTTGGAAAGCTTTGATTGACAGTTACTTCTTCAGTTTCCACTGAAGCACCCTCATGGTCATCCACAGTGCTATCACCCAGAGGACCGGTTGGTAGTAGTGGCAGAGTAAGAGAAGGGCCCTTTGGCAAAGGAGCAGGGAATGTATTGAAGGCTGTGAACCAAAGCCTGCCGGCAGTTGGTTGTAATGCTACCTCGGAAGCCACTTGTTGAGGTGGCGTATGTTGGTCTTGTGGTGCCATCGACAGAGGTGTGTGAAGGAGCACTTCTTTCATGAGGGACTTAAAATATTGTCTCATGGGTCCCGAGTGCATCAGGTCCTGGAACATCTCAAAGAATCTGTCCTCTTTGGCGGTGTCATGACAACCTAATGGTCCTGGAGTGGACCTCAGTTCCCAATTATTCAGAGGCAAAGCAAGAGGAGCAAGGAACAAGTTACTTTCCTGTAACTGTTCTCCAGCATGGGTCTGGCATGGATTCACATGCTCATGAATATTCCCAGTCGTCAGGCCGGGAATCCTCGGTATAGAAAAAAATCAGTATAAGTTTCGTTTCTGATCTGTCTTTCTTAGTAGTAACCAATCACTGGTCTCTGGGTCATACTGCCCCCAGCCAATGACTGCCCTCTCCCTAAGCCCCGCCTCCGGCAGCCATTCTCAGATTTGGTAACACGTAAAGTGGCAGTATGACCAAGTGAAGAGCCGCAGAGGGGTAGGCCGGAGGGTTCGCATGTGAATCTATGCCAGACCCATGCTGGAGAACAACAGTTACAGTTAGGTAACTTGTTCCTTCTCCAGCATGGGGTCTGGCATGGATTTACATGCTCATGAATAAGAGAATACATAGAAGTACACACATGCACAACCACGGAAGGTGGCAACAGGCTCAACATTAAGCAATACAATAACTCAACATTAAGCATCTCTTACCTCCTCACCAGGCTCACCTTAAGCGAACAGGTTGCGCAGCACTGCTTGGCCGACCCTGGACTCCTCCCTGGAGTCCCGATCGACGCAGTAGAATCTTGTGAAGGTGTGCGTCGACCTCCACGTCGCAGCCCTGCAAATGTCCAGCAGGGACACACCAGACAGGAACGCCATGTAGCAGCAATCGCTCTGGTCGAATGGGCTCTCGGACAGCCGGGCAGCGGTCGGTTTGCCAACCGGTGACAGTGCATGATGCAGCCGGAGAGCCATCTGGAAATGGAAGTATTCGAGCGAGCCTTCCCTTGAGTCACAGTCCCAAAGTTCACAAACAGCTGTGATGTCTTCCGAAAACTCTTCGTGCGGTCCACGTAGAACTTCAGCACTCTAGCTACGTCCAGCGAGTGCATAGTCCTTTCAGCCGGCAACGAAGGAGACGGGAAGAAAACTGGCAACACCAAGGGTTCGTTGAGGTGGAAGTCCGATGGCACCTTGGGCATGAAGGAGGGGTGCGTCCTCAACACCACCCTCGTGTCGTGAAACGTCAAGTATGGCGGCTTGCAAGATAGGGCCTGGATCTCTCCCACTCGTCGTGCGGAGGTGATGGCCACGAGAAAAGCCGTCTTCCACGACAGAAACTTCAACAGTGCTGAATGCATAGGCTCAAATGGGGGCACCATGAGCCTGGTCAGCACCACGTTGAGCTCCGACGCCGGGGCCTTCACCGGCGGGAATGATCGGAACAATCCTTTCATAAATTCCTTCACCAGTCGATGAGACCACAAGGACGCCCGTCCCGTAGTTCTGGTGTATCGTGAGATGGCGGCCAGATGTATCTTGATGGAAGCGTGAGCTAGTCCAGCCTTGGCCAATGACAGTAGGTACGGCAATACTTGAGGGGCCGTAATCCGCAGAGGGTTAATCTTCTGTGCACGGCACCAGACAGAGAACCTCTTCCATTTATGTCCATAGCACTTGAGACTTGAGGACGCCCTGGCCTTTGCAAGAACCTCTCTGCAGTCGGCCGGGATGTTGTACCCTCCAAACTCTAGTGCTGCAGGAGCCAGGCCTGCAAGTTCAGCGACTCCGGGTTGTGGAGAAGAATGGCGCCTCCTTCTCTGGAGAGAAGATCTGCGTCCGTCGGCAGCTTGACTGGTGTGAACGTTGACAAGTCCAGAAGGTCCGGGAACCAGATCTGTCTCGGCCACGCCGGTGCGACGAGGATCATCCTGCACCGGGACCTCTTGAGCTGGTTGATGAGCCGGAGCAGCAACGGCAGCGGAGGGAACGCATAAAGAAATAGGCTGTCCCAGGGGAACGAGAAAGCATCGCCCATGCTCCTCGGCTGGGGGAACCTGCTGGTCGTCGCCTCCGTCGTCATCTGTACCTGTCGTAGCCGTGTTCGTGCCTGTATCATCCCCGTGGGTAGTAGACCGGGGGGAAGGCAGAGCAGGTCGCAGAGGTGGGAGAGGTGGCGTAGGATGCGTCGTCGTCCTCTTATGCGGTGGACTTTCCGAAGGTCCTGGCTCCGGTTCCCCCGTCGGGGGGAGGGGCAACCTTGTCATCTCCGAGCACAAGGACTGAATCGCTGACAAAATGGCCGCCGAAGTGTCCTGCGGCGCCGGAAACGACGGGCGCGAGGGCTCTTGAGGAACCTCGTTGGCGACACCGTCGCTCTCGTCGTCGCCCTCGTCGGGATCCCTCCCGATGGGCTGGGCCTCTTCCATGACTTCGATGAGCTCTTCTTCAGAGGTCGTGTCCGTATCCACGATGGCCACCTGCCCCTCCCCCACCTTTTCCAACGAGGACTTCGTGGGGGTCTTCTCGATGGGCCTGAAAGACGACTCCCTCCGCGGTGGCAGGGAGACTCTGGGTCCTGAGGTCGCCTCCACTGGCGTAGCCTCCACAGGCTGAGCCAGGGCCGCTGCCACATCCTCAATCGAGGTCTTAGCAGGGTAAATTAAGGCCATCGTCACCTTCTGTACGCCTGGGGCCTTCACCTTGGGGGAGGGTCCGAGCCTCTCTCCCCCTCTGCCGGAATCTTCGAGATCGACCGGGGCCTCTCCAGAAGCTTTGCTGGGTTCTCGGACTTCCTCTTACCCGAGCCAGAGCATTGGCTCGTGGTTGATGGCGCCGGGGAGGAAGCGCCCTGCCTGGCAGCAAAGGAGCCCGACCGTTCGGCGCTCCCGGTGCCCGCGGACTCACGGTGCTTGGCCTTTTGTTGGGCCCCCGTCGCCAGGGTGCCCTCACAGGACTTAGAAGACCGCTCAGACTTCTTTTTCTTCTTCTCGCCTGACGGGCTCTTCCCTTCCAGCCAGTTGGCGAGTCGGATGTGGCGATCCTTCATGGTCCGCTGCGACATGTTCCCACAAAACGCACAGTCCTTCTCCGTGTGCGTCTTGTCCTCATGGAGACAGTAGAGGCATAACGAATGCTTGTCCTCCTTTAAAACATTCTGAAGCTGGCATCCATGGCAGGTCCTGAACAGCTTCCGGGGCGTCGAGCTTCCTTTCTCCTGGGCCATGTCCGGGGTAGGCCTCGGAACATCTGGAATCCTCCAAAAGCGCAACTCGACGAAATCGTCACCCTTGAGGGGCGTAGAAAACTCTGAAACGGTTCCCCATTGATCGGATGTAGAAACGGTGGAGCTTGAGGCTCCATTTAACCAAAAAATTAGAAAAATCTCCTGAAAAAATGCGAAAACGCAGCAAAAGCTCGAGAGCTACAGCACGAGGACTCCCAACACTTGAACGTGCGGTAAAAATCTGAGGATGGCTGCCAGAGGCGGGGCTTAGGGAGAGGACAGTCATTGGCTGGGGGCAGTATGACCCAGAGACCAGTGATTGGTTACTAAGAAAGACAGATCAGAAACGAAACTGATACTGATTTTTTCTATACCGAGGATTCCCGGCCTGACGACGGGGGATATTCATGAGCATGTGAATCCATGCCAGACCCCATGCTGGAGAACCAAATATTCCCTCACAGTGGGTGACCATTCCATCCGGGGGAAGAAAGGAGGAAGCCCAAGTAGTGAGTCCCACGACCATGCATGCTCTGGAAGCCGGTGATGACTCTCCCGGTCACTGCCCTGAGTTCGATCCAGACACAGAACAGTGTGCTATCGTATGCAGAGGTTGAGTGACGGCTGAGATGCGCATATAGGCCGCAAGGCTCACAGAAGAATGGGCAGTGGGACATAATACTACTACAGGCCCATGCAGGCCCTCGGGTACGGACCTAGTAAGCAGAGAAAGTAAGGCCTTGAGCAAATTCCGGCACAAGCCTCGTCGGACTGTAGTCCAGTATGGGACCGGCACAGGTCCACAGTGCGAGCACCGGTGCAAGTCGCCACAGATATCTTGGGGCAAACCCTGGTAGTGCAGCGGCTAACTGCAACACGCCCCAAAGGAGCCCTCCCGTCCCAGTTAAACCACAGAAGGGTTTTGCCAGGGCAGGCTGCCAAAGAAAAACATTATTTTACCCACCCTTATATCGGACGAAACCCCTGAGGTGATCTGACAGACACCTAAAAGAGGTCTTCCCACCGTGCCTGTCGAACATTCAGGGACTTGTACGAAAGTGCATCAGAGTCTCAGAGGTGGACTGGACCCAAAACACTTAGCAAAGAGCCAGAGGATCTGCCAACGAGAACAGCCTGCGACACCCGTTTCAGACTGAGAACCCTACTTTATCTGGAATACACAGGAGGAAGCGAGGGGAAAAGGAAAAAAAATATTTTAGAGTTTTTTTTTCTTTAGGACCTCATGAAATTTAAACAGTGTAGAGGAGCAGCCAACTGCCCTTGCAAAAGGTCCTGCCCTCCTCCCACCTATATGCTGGGGGCCTGAAATAGTGCCATGTTTGACACCAGCAGTTGTGACTATTCCGCATCAAATCTTCGAGAAAAGGTATTCACTAAGAAAACCTTATCAGATGTATTCCAGAAGAGATGACGATCTCTTGGAGGAGATATCCGAAGGAATATGAAAAATTAGAGGAAGAGAAGTTGGTGACGTCACAAGAAGCGAGTGTGACGCAGAGAAGACTGGCTGAAGAAGAGAAATGACAAGTTACTCACTGTAGTGACTACCTACTCTTAGTCCCCTTTCCTCCATAATGTATGGGCGTCCCTTCCTAGGGACGGGGGACTGAACCCTTTTCACCAGAAAAACCTTCTTCCCCTTTAAATTTCGAGGGTGTGGCCCTAGGAGCATACGATCCCTGACTCCGCCCACCGGTGCCACTCCTCAGTCCCCATTGACCTGTCGACAATATTTACCATTGCCTAATGGGGCTGTCTGTCTGGAGAAGAACGGTCTTGCCCTCGATAAGAGGGAGAACGGCCTTGAGAGCCAGCCATACAGCCTTCAATTTCTAGCCAATTGATGTGGGACTCCTGCCAAGTCCAGACTCCATGGACGCTGTGGTTGTCCAGGGGGCTCCCCAGCCATCTAGGGAAGAGTCTGTAGTTACTGTGACCCGAGAGGCCGGCTGTTGGAAGTGCTTGCCCTGCCGCAGGTTGCAGTCCGCAGACCACTGCTGGAGGTCCGAGTTGAGAAGGGAGGAATGTTGACTGGCTTCGCTTGGGGACCCTTCTCCTGATCCCATGAGGCTGCGAAGTGCAGCTGTAATTCCCTAATCCTGAACCTCGTGTGGGATATGACCAACAGGACCGCTGCCATAAGACCCAATAGGCGTTGGTACCCCCCAGGTTGAGGTCACTCGCCTGGAGAGGCAGCAAGCTTTGGCTCTCTTGATGGCCGCAATCTTGTCCTCCGAGGGAAAGACTCACACGGAGCTTGTGTCCCAGATGAGGCCCAAGAAGGTCAGGCTCTAACGTGGGCTGCAGATGAGGCTTCTTGAGATTGATAGTGAACCCCAGGTTGTGGTGTTCATCAGTGCAGAGGCGGTACGGTGAAACGATTCCGGAGAGGTGGCCCGAGCGAGCCAGTACAAATACGGGTAGACGCGGTGGCCCAGGGCCCTGAGGAGATCTGCCACTGCATTCATTAACCTGGTAAATACCATTGGCGCCGAGTTGAGGCCAAAGGGTAGCACCTTCCATTGGAAATGACAGCCTATGATCCTGAAGCGCAGTAAGGAACAATGCGGTTGCCAAATCGGGACGTGTAGATAAGCGTCCTTCAGATCCAGGGAGCACCTTCAGCCTCCCCTGTCCAGTGTTTCTGCAATAAGAGCTGGCTTAACCATCTTGAATTTTTGCAGAGGGAGGGAGATATTGAGGGTGTAAAAGGTCCAACACAACTCTCAGGCCAGCCTGGTTGTTCTTCTGTATGGCGGAAATCCTGGAATAGAAGCCCAATCCTTGCTGGGAAGGTGGGACTTCTTCCGAAGGCTGGCTCTCGACGAGCGACCAGATCTCTGCCAGCAGAGATGTTGTTCCAATCTGTGGGAGAGGAGGAGGGAGGATAGGAAGGTATCGGTAGGTGGTACCCCGTGGAGACTACAGAGAGGATCCAGAGGTCCTAAAAATTCTGGTGCCAAAATTCCACGTGAAATGCAAGCTGCCCCCCAACGGAGACACATGGACCCGAGGCGGCATGTCCTGCCTTCTTTCCCTCGGAGGCCGTTGCAGAGGAGGGGGATTGGAAAGACCCCTTGCCCCACACCCTTTTGTTGTTTCCTCCGGTGCTGACCCAGAGAACGGTCAGGTTGCCTGGACCTACGTTCTTGGCAGCCTCAGAACTCGCCAAACGCGTGCCCCTTTTCAGAGCGTTGCTGCGACTGGGTGTAGGCCTTGGGCGTGGCCTTTGTAAGAATAGGTAAAGACCTTGCGGTTTGCAAGCTTTTCTTTTTATCCAATTCCTCACCCCAGTGGAGTGGAAGAGGTCACTATCCTCGAATGGAAGGTCCAATATGCGCTCCTGGACATCGGGATCCACTTAGTAGCTTGGAGCCAGGCCGTCCTCATGTCTGTGGCAATGCATATGGCCCCGGCCAGAAGTATCGATGAGGGCCACAGTGGCCCCCATCATTTCCTGAGCTACCAGCTTGGCTTCTCCTAGGCCAGCCTTGCAGCGCGCTTGGCTCTGTGCCTGAAGCTGTGGGAGGAAGTCCGCAATTTCCCACCAGAGCCTGTGTTTAACGGCTACCAGCATGGCATCCGCGTTGGCTTGATGCAGGTGCAAGGAGGTGTTGGAGTACAGTTTTTTCCCCATGCGCCTCCAAGACATTCTCCTCCTTGCCTAGCAGCGTCGAGGACGAGGTGGCCGAGGACGACTGAGGCTTAGAATAGGGCAACGCTGAAGCGATCATGCAAGAGGGATGTTGAGGATGCGCCGAAAGCAAGCGTGTATCCCCCTCTCCACCTGCCTATACTTGGTGTCTAGGCGCTGATTGGCAGGTTGGGCCGAGTGTGGCTTGAGCCACCCCTTCTTGGCCACGGCAACTATGTATTTCTACATCGGGATGCCCGTTTTGGTAGGGGGGTCTTAGGGTGAGGACTTCTGCCAAGACCCCCTCCTCGAGCTGCTCTATCTCAGGCTTAGGAAGGCCCAGATATTCTGCAAAACCTGCAAGGCGTTCATGGAAGGCCCTGGCTGAAGATGGCGTGTCGGGGTCCTCCTCCTCGTCAATGTCCACCAGAGTGCTCGGACGGTCTGGAACTGGTGGAGGAGTGCTGGGCGGCTTGGGCTGTGGTGTGGAAACCGGAGCCGGTGGCTGCTGCGGAGGCTGGTGTGGAACCGCCTGTACTGTGAGAGGCAGGGAAGCCGGAATCGGCTAGGGCAGCAGTGGTTGTGCTGGGGCCTGTGACACCGGAGCCGTAGGAGGAATGACTATGGGTGCCGGTGGGGTAACCTGGGGGAGCATGTCCCTGATGGCATCCCAGAGGATGGCCCCCATCCGGGGAATTCGCATCAGCCCTAGGTACCTTCCGAAGATTTTTCACCTGTCTTCGGAGGCTGTAGAGGTGGCCCGTGGATATGGACAGAGTGGTTAACGGCTGCTTGGGCCGGGGCACACTCTACCTGGGGTGCAGGGGAAACCTGCCCTGCGCCGCTGATGGATAAACTTTAGGTCACGCACCTGGTTGACATCAGTCCCACCTTGTGACTCGTTCCTCCATCCGCTCTGCCAGAGGGGATATCGGACCCGCAGCAATCTTGTCTAGCACGGTGGCCATTTTGTCGAGCCTCGTGCCAAAGTCGTGGTGCCTGGATCGCTGGACCAGCCCCGTCCAAGACGCTTGGTGTTGGTACATAAAGCCTATCCCGTACCTCAGGCCGTGACCTGGAAAGCGTATTGCCCTTGGCAGAGCTGCCGGTATGAAAGCGCCCTTTCGGTCATGATGCCAGTACTAGGGCGTTGCCCCTCGGAAGTAATCCCGGTAAAAGAACTTTGCGGTCCCTCAGCACTGACACTGGAAGGATCTGGAGACCCCTTCGGCCGTGAGGCCGGTAGCTGGATTAGCCTCGGTACGTGTGCTGGTGCTAGAACCTGAAAGGTTCCTCCCGGTCAGGCGTTTCTTTGAGACAGTCGCCTTTACGGGGTGCAATGGTAAACAGAGGCCTTACCTCGAGCTATGTTTGACGAAGTCCTTCAGGTCGTCCGGAGGCTCTGGAAGAGCTCCCTCCACCTAGCTGGCCTGTTCTTCAGTGCACGTTGAGTCGGTGTGTCGCACGTGGAACAACCTTTCCAGCTGTGGTCGGGGCAAAGGCAGCAGAGGCAAAGGGGGTCGGATGTAGGGAAGAGCCCCTTGCAGGCTGGACACCTGCTGAAGCCTGCTGAAGTTGACATGCGCCGGGGAGGAGCGTGGTGTCAGAGGACCAAGTACCTATTGAAAAGACAAAGACAAAGATAGAACATCTGGAGACGAGCACGTGGTATTACATGGCCAAAGCCAAAACCAGGAACGCTGGTGAATTTGGTCTGTTCCTGTCGATGCGGAAAAGGGGACTGAGGAGTGGCGCCGGTGGGCAGAGTCAGGTGAGCGCATGCTCCCTGGGTCGTGTCCCCCCGCGCCTCTAAATTTAAAGGGGAAGAAGATTTTTCTGGTGGAAAAGGTTCCGTCTGCCGTCCCTCACGAGAGACACCCATACAGTATGGAGGAAAGGGGACGGGACATAAGAGTAAGGTAAGCAATACTGTCAAATTCAAGGTATTCACAAGTGCATTCACCTTTGGGTACTCCTGCTAAAGAACACCAAAACTTTACCTTTTAGACGGATCAGACTCAAGTAAGTCCACAAGGACATTTTATGCAGTAAAGTCAGTGAGAAAAAGGGGCAACATATCTAGTTAGAAGCAGGTAAGCACTCAGAAAACAGGTAAAACACAAATACACTGCCTCCAAAGACATTCCCAACAAAAGATGAGGCCTAGTGCCTTAATAGTCACAGGTTCCAAAGTTAGTATTTTATAGGCAGTTAGGAACCTTTGCAAAGAGCAGAACAAGTGTTGGAAAAGCCAACATGCAGGTGTAAGTGTTAAGAGGAAATAAGAACATGGCAAACCAAGTTCTTTACGGACACTCCCAAGCCCACCAACTTGGGGAATGTATTAAACCCGATGGAAAGGGGCTGGGAGTTACTACCATGTATTTAAACCCCATTTACTCAGATTGAGGTTTCTAAATCCACTCGGACCATTTCAAGTGTTGGTTCCGTTGGAGGAGGTCTAAAGGTCGCTGGTATAGAGATCACTTTCGGCATCAGCTTTGAATCCGGCTAGTCGCGGATACCTCGCTCCTGTGCCTGGTCAGCTGGACAACCTGGCATGATAAGAACACCACCACTGCAATGCTTATGTCCTCAGAGGATGCCCAGTACACAAAGACAGGCTGAAACGATGCACACTGCGATCAGGCAGCGGAAGGCGACCCTCATGATGGAGACAAAGAAGCTAATCCTGCAGGCACCTCTCTGTGCTGGAAAGATGCAATTGCAATGGGAGGTCTCTTGTCTCAAGATGAGATTCAGCAGAGATCCAAACTCAGCAAAGGAGAAGGTCAAGAGGGAGCTAGTCAGTTCACATAGTGGTCCCGGAACATTTCTGGAAGCTTCCAAGGGCAGGATATTTGAACAGGGGATCATGACTTGCTGTTCTGGTCCAGAGGTTGAAGCACCAATGAAGGCCTTCAGGGGGATCAGAACAAAGGAGCAAGGCTACGCCGGGACTTTGCAATGCTGGTTGGCTGCAATGACTATCCACGGATCTTCAGCAGGATGCTCCTCTTTAAATGCCTCTTGGTTGTGACGACTACCTGAAGAAGGGTTGCAGACGTTGTCCCTTTAACTTTGATTTGAGATGAAGTTGCCCCAGAGCCCACCAACGGCAAGGCTCTGCACCATTCAAACTGCAGGGGTTGTCCAATCATGGACAACCTCCGGCTGCCACATCTGCTGAGCAACAATGCACTCTGACCAAGATGTGGACAGGGAACAGGCAGTCCCAGCCCCCACTTCTAGCCACAAACCTACCACTGCTTCTCCTAGTAAAGCAAAGGTTTTGACAGGGAAATAGCTTACCGTATATGGGATATCTTCTGAAGGATCAGCAGGCACAGATCCTTGAGCGAGGTTGCGACAGGTTGTTCCTGTCAGTCCAGGGTTTGCAATTTGATGAGGGCCTTCTGGTAATCTGGTGAGAGGAGCAGAGCTTCACTATGACTTGACTGGAGGCTATGCTGGTCAGCTGCAACGATCGTTCTTAAGTCGTCAGCGGGTTGAACAACTTCATAGGCGTCATGGCACCCCCAATCTGTCGAATGGCTGCAGGAGGCCTCTATTTAGCCAGGATTTGGACTGGTGTTGCCCCGAAGCACACCAATTGTAAGAATCTGCACAATTAAACTGGCAGAGGCTGTCCAATCATGGACAGCCCCTGGCCAGTACATCTGCCCTGCAATAGACAATGTGATTTGGATGTGGAATGGGTACAGACAGACCCAGCAGCCACAAACACACAGAGACCACCACTTTGCTCGGGAAAGGGCTTTCTATATATTGCAATTTCTGACCAGAGTGTGCAGGATGGGCAGGCAGAAAACTGCCAGAGAACAGGAAATCTTGTGGCACGGCCATTTTAGAGCATATGGTACTATACATGGCATCACTTATGGGGAAACATATCAGCCCGTTAGGCACGATCGTATGCAGTACCCTTTGGGTGCACTACAACAACCCTGACCCCCTGGCAATAGATACCCAACCTTTGGTATAAGTCTGTACTACACAGGTTGGTAGCGTGTTGAGCAGCCAGGCTCATCTCAAAAGGGGTCAATATGAGCTGTAGGGGAGATTCACAGTGATAAGTATTTGGATAAACTCTTACACAAGGTTTCTTGAACAAATTAATTTATTTATCAGTCAGCTTGAGTAAGCCTTCTTCAGAAGGGGGGCAATATAAAGCAACACACAAATACACTCCAAACATACACACTCTTAAGTTTATAAATCAGTAAGTACCCTTTTGGGATGTCCCACAGACACAACCTACACCCTCAGGTGACTTCAATAGTTAGGGTGCTGGGGAGATTATTATAACATTGTTGCATTTATAATCGCTTAGGAATAGGCAAAGGAAAAAGTTATTAGAACACACAAGAAATTACAAATATTCTTAAGCAGGCCATTACTTTCAGATCCCCCCAATAAGAGTCATTCAGTGTAACAGGCTAAGCCAAAGTCAATGGGCAAAAGTCTATATGCGCTGAAGCACTTCCTTGCAGGTAAGTAAGAAAGGTCTTTGCTAAATGTTTTAGAAGTCTTTGAAGAAAAAGAAGAATCAATGTAGGGCCACAATCCGTTAGATTTGTGAGGGGTAGACGATGCAAGCAACTCTACATCAAGAGGTAAGTTTGCTCAGACTTTACAGTACCTTTGTACTGAAGAAAAAGTGCAGCAGATGACTTCTGTTCCTGTGCAGCTCTGCAGATCTCACTATTCCTGGGCCTCAGTCGTGGGGACAAGAGGGAGGACTTCTGGGGACTCCTGCACTGCAATGGGATGGTCATCGATCGCAACCAGCAATCTTCAAACAAGTGGCTGTTCGGTGTTTCAGTTCCTCGCATCTACCGCAAATAGCAACACCGCGGTTCCTGGCTGTCGAGGTGGGTTTTCCGGCTCGGTCAGTCCTGCTTCCTGGGAGTTCAGAGCATCTTCCTGGAGCCCTTGGCCAGTTCTGTGGAAATTCAACCAGCTCAGAGAGGATGACCAGGTGGATTACTTTGGAGTTGATTGGTCCCACCAACTCAAAGGGAGAAGTCGTCCTTGCAGGAGCTTCTCTGTTGATACGAATTTGGAGTTTCAGCACAGCAGCAGGGCTTCACCGGGCTAACCAACGGTCCAGGAGTTGCAGCAGGCGTTCTCTTCAAATTCTTCGATTCCTTCGCTCCAGTGGTCGACTCTGCCTTCCAAGCCAAAACCCTCGCCTTTTATGCAGCTTGCACCCATTCATTCCAACTAGCTGTCAGTCACCCAGCAGGGTGGCTGTCCTTGCCAGACAGTCAGCTGGCCAATGACAACAGAGTGCATTTGGGTCTGCTAGGAGACTAAGCACAGGGAGTTTCGGACACCTCCCTCACTTCCTGCCCCTGCCAGACACCCTGGAGAGAGAGGCGGGCTTCACTTGTGAATCCTGCCAAAGGCAAAACGAACAAAGGGACCAAACCTGGTTTGGTGCGCAGAGTAAATCTCACGAAGGACCCTTCCACAAAGAAATGGCAAACCCAGCCGGCAGTAAAGGCACGCTACGGTAGTTAAAAGTAAACCACTGTCATCAGCCATTCAGCGATTAAAGGGTAACATAAAAATGTTACATGAGAAGCTAGACAAAGGGGATTCTAGGTAACTTCACTTTACTGCTCTGGGAAACAGTAGTTTATCCCAGAGAATGTATTTAAACCTTTGGGAAATCTGAAATACTTCCCTGTGTCACTGCACTGAAGGTGCCATGTGACACCATGTAAAAAATGATGCCTATGGAGTTTGTCAGACTCCACAACCAAAAGAAACAGTGTATAAAAAGCACATTAAAATACATGAGTGGGAAAAAGGGTCTCACTCTCTCCAGGTCAAAAATAAAACCCATGTCCTAAAAATACAGCAAAGTTGCTGGGGGTCTCTAAGATAAATGCACACAATTTTCTTTTGTAACTTCGTGGTTATAATCAAAATGTGCCGAGGAAGGGGTGGTGGCAGCGGATATTATTCTACCATGTTTTTACATTTTTACTTGTGCTCTTCTGTATTTTACCGCCTGATGACAGGGTACCATATACTCCAAAATGGCTGTAGGATGAGATTTGCTCCGGTCATTTGTAAATTTTGCACTTTGGCCTCCTTCCTGCCCACTCGGGTATGGAATTGCCATGTATGGAAAGCCCTTTCCAGGGCAAAGCAGCAGTTCAAGTGTGACGCCAGATGTGAGGGCTAGGACTGTCTGCTCCCAGTCCACATCCATGTCTGGTGAGGATAGCTCAGGGGCAACGTGCTCGCGGTATTAAGCACGTTATAAATAACACATCATATCATCCGAGCCACAGAGTGAGTGTTGCTGGGCAGATTGTTTGGCTAGTGATTGGACATCCCAGCCAGTTTAACTGGTGCGGACCGTTCTATTTGGTGGACCTGGTGGTGACTCCAGTCCAAATCCTGAATAAAAGGAGTATTCCTGCAGATTAGCGTTGGAGAGTTAGGAAAGGTTTTCTTTTTGCAACTTTCCCTCCAAGGTTTTCTATGGAACCCCCTTCATTTTGCTTTGTTTTTTACCCTGACCTGTCTTTTTGAATGTAAGTAAAAGATTGAAGCTTCAATTCCTTTTTGCCATTTTCTTATGGGGAAACAAACTTCCTTCAGACTATCAGTACTAGGAAGTTTTGTTTCAGTTTTGAATTCTTGTATTTTTATATTGCACACAGCACAGTTCAATGGGCATACTTTTGTAAATTTTTTTTATTGGTTAATCAAATTTAAACCTTTAACACTCCTTCATGTCAGTTCATCAATATTAGATGAGTGCATGTCCAAAGTTACGTAGATGCAGTGACTTTTCCCAAAACCAATTCTCTTGGTCTGTCCAGTTTAGTCAATTTAGCTCTCACTTCAGGATCGTCAACCTCCTGGTCCAGTTTTAGTGCTTCGACAAATTTCAATGCATCTAAGGTCTTACCGACCTTTTCGACTGTCATTAGCCGCTCCCAGTACTCCTCTTCCGTCTCCTCAGTAATATTGATGGTATAGCTTCCCATGAATATTTGTCGTTTCAGTACGGTACAGTAAGGTTTTTTTTACACATGGACTTTTGGTTACTTTTATATGTGCCTCAAGACAAGCTGGTGGTAGCAGTTAAATTTTTGCATTTCTTTTTGGTGTACATTCGCGTTCACTGTGTATGGCTACTAAACATGGCTAGTGCCATAAAATGGCTGCACTACGGAAGGTGGCTGCACATCACTGGTGCCAGAAAGTCTGTTACTGCGGCGGATGTGAAACCAGTAGTTGTCCCTGATTGGACAAGGACGGCTGTTTGAATGGTGCAGATCCTTAACATTGGTGGGCTTGGACTTTCTTCCAGCTCACATTTCAGATTTGAGGACTCCTGCAGCCATTCTTCAGATCTACGATGCAGCCAAGACTCATTCAAAGAAGAGCATCCTGTTGATGGCCTGTGGACGACTTCTGTAGTGGCCCAGCAACCTCTCCAGTGACCGGCCCTGTGAAGCCCTGCTCCTCTGCCTGAGCTCTGAAGACTCTTGTCAGTGCTTCAACCTTTGGACTAGTGGGACCAACTATTCTCAAAGCCTTCTCTAGGATCCAGCCCCTCGTAGCCTTTGGAAGTCTACCTAGACAGTCCAGTTGACTGTCCAGCTCCCTCGTGGGCTACCTTGCCAAAACCATCGCCGTTTCACGTTCAATTCCAGAACTGGTCCCCAGCTTCTGCCACAAGTCACCTCCTGAAATTCCAGCTTCCCATCTTCAAGGGAACCTGAAGCAGCTCTGTGACTGCGACTGGAAGGACATCTGTTGTCGTCTACAAACTGATCGTCGCTGGAACTCTCCTTCCTTCATCCTGTGAATTATCCTCAAGAGATTTAAATCGTTCGAATCCGCATTTCTTCATATTCACAGATTGCATCTTGCAGTTGCACCCAAGCAGAACAATCCTCAAACCTTCAACCCCTGGTCACCTCTCACTGGAACAAAGGACGGAAGACAATGCTGTCAGCGACCCTCAGTTGACCCATTGTGATCCCTGGGAAAATCAGAGTCAGGGTTGGGGGGGCGGGGTGTAACTAAGCATAATTGTGCCTGTCCCCCTCTTGTTCTCCCATAAAACAATATTGGGATTAAATCCCTCTGTCTCCCATCCCACTCTTACTTACCTTTGGTCATCGAACCGGAGTCAAGTATCCTGCCCATGGGTTAGCCTTGGGTCTGGAAGAGAGGAGAATTTACCGGTGTTCTGGTAAATTGATGTTGAACTTATAAACAGTTTGAAACTATTCTGAATCACCACCACAGTCCACGACATGCCTTTAGAGAATACATACCTGTGAGAAACCTTGTGTTGGAATGGACTGTCTAAACTGAATTATTGTGTGCTCATCTGTGTGGACTCATTGAGGGCCCCTGACCACGCGCACACCTTGAGACCAAGTCTTGACCGCTCTCCAATCTACCCCGATTGGGTTTTGGCTAAACTCTGAGCTCTGTGTTCACCATAACCAGGGTGGCCATCTGTTCACTACGGCGGATTTTAGAAACCCATCTCAATACCTATGAAGAGGTGCAGTCTGCTGACAACTTAAGGACACTTGTTGCAGCCGACCAGCATAGCCTTCAGTCAAGTCCTGCGCCTCTCTCCTGATTTCCAGAAGGCCCTCATCTATGCGACCCCCTAGACTAGTGGAACAACCTGTCCTGACACATGGTTGAGGATCTGTGCCTAACTCCTTGCAGCAGTCACTGTTTGGAGTGCATTTGTGGAACTTGGTGGATCTTCAACTTGTACAAGACGTCTCTGCACCTGCACCTGCACTTTCAGCCTCCTACACCAAAGGGAAGCTGTGCAGGGCCTGCTCGTTTGTTCATCCTACGAACACCACCTGATCGAGGGGACTCCTGCCAAATCCAATCTTCATGTCCTGGAGGTGAGGTCGCCAGTCCTGAGGAGGCCTGCATTTCTGCATACCAATACTTTCCAGTCTCCAGAACCACATCACTGGTGTCTGAAACGCGCACTAGACGGACTACATCCAGATGCCGAAATTGACCTCTGCACTAGAGGTCCCTGAACCTCCCTCAACCAGACCCATTTCAGAAGTAAGTGGGCCCAGCATATCTAGGAACCCCTGAGGTGGTCCCTGGAATATGCCCTATTCTTGCCCCACTCTCCCGCCGCAGGATTGCATTGACGCCAAGACCTCTCCCTAGCCTAAGATGACTGGTGATCTGGTCAAGGATTACACCCCTTAGGGGTAGAACATGGAGAGAAACCTTTCTGAACTTTACCTTTGGAATACTTTTTTGCAGCCTGTGCTCTTCAGGGTAGCTATTGTCGCAATCCAATTGTAAACCCACCTGAGCAGTGTGCTGTGTTTAACTGGTGACTTTTCTGCACTAGGCCTCTTTCCCTATCATGGCTGGGCTTACAAAGTGAGGGAATGGTGTGCTGCCAACGACCTCCGCCTTAATGCTAGTAAGACTGAGATTCTACTCATCGGCACACCCACTCCCTCCTTCCCTGCAGCTCTCTGGCCAGCCTCTCTTGGGCCTCTTCCTGCAAGGCAAAAAACCTTGGGGTCATCTTTGACTCCACACTCTCCTTCTCTTCTCATATCTGACGTCTCTAAGAAGTCACACTACCAGCTGCACCTCCTCAGAGGTATTCTTCCCTTCCTCTCCTTCCCCCAGAAGCTCACTGTCTCCCGAGCCCTGGTTCTCTCGAAGCTGGACTACTGTAACAGTCTCTATCTTAATCTGCCTGCCTCCACTCTCCGCCCTCTGCAACTCATCCAGAACAGAACTGCGAGACTTGTCCTTGGCCTCATGCCCAGGGACCGTATCTCTCCAGGACTGAAATCTTTACACTGGCTCCCAGTGGCTGCGAGGATTAAGTTCAAAACCCTCTGCATTGTCCACAAGGCCTTCTGGGGCCTGGGGCCTAAATACCTGCAACTCTCTCTTCCTAAATATCTTCTTTCCCGAGCCCTTCGCTCATCCGTCTCCAACTCCCTCAGGGTCAGCCGCTTCTCGAAGCAACGAGCTGGGGGTAGATCTCTCTCCGCGGCAGGAGCCTCCCTCTGGAACAGCCTTCCCGCCTCCCTGAAACTTGAGGAGAACCATCTCCGGTTCCGGAATTACCTCAAAACCTTCCTCTTTGCTTCTGCTTTCTCTCTCCCTCTCCCCTGCTAATTCTTCACAAAATTCTGCACTGAATCTGAAACTTGGCCACTCTCACCGACCTCGGTCCTGGGCCCAGCCACTCTCCACTTGCACTGCCTCCCTGGCAACCCCTGCACTGCGGGACTGTTCTCTGTATCCCTACAGCCCCCCTTCCCAGCACTTGTCTGCACTTACCTTGCACTTGCCACCAGCTGGCTCTATTTATTTATTTATCTATTTATTTCTATTCTACTTACCTTGTACTGCACTTTTCCCTTCCCCCTACCCCTGCACTTGCGCGGTCTGAATGACACCTGGCCTAGTAGGATCGTTGTCTGTCCTCCCCCTGTTCCCCCCTCCCTGCCTCGTCGCCCCTTGAAACACTTGTGTATAGGCGCGTTACAAATGCCATATCATATATCATATCATAGGGACTTTGTCTTTGGTCCATCTGTAGGTGTGCCACCTGAAATACTTACCTGGTATTACGGGTGCTGAAAATGACTTTGTTTCTCATTTACTTTCTACACAGTTATTTAAAGTGTTGCTTCTTACTCTGCTTCAATTGCATAACTTTATCTAAAAGTTAAGTGTTGGTGTTCAGTTAGTAAAACCCCCAAAGGTGAATATATATGTGTTTGATAGTTGTGTAAGAATACTTAGCTGGGGTTTTTGATGACTAAGAGTGTATCCTCAAGGCCTCACAATAATGAATATTTGTATTCCTCTCCAACTGGAACTCCTGGAGTATTTGGTGTGCCTCATTGTAGCTCCTAACCATATTCACCCCCCACCACAGAGTATAAGGCGTGTGGCTCTGCCACACTACCTAGACAGGGTTTGGCTGAGTTTGAGCATCTTTCCTGTTCACCATAATGGGATAGCCCCACGAAAACCACCCGTAAGGTTGAGTCTGAAAATCCATCTCAACATCCCACCAATAGTAATGAACTGCACCAAACTGGCAGGGGCAATCCAATCAAGGACCGCCTCTTGCTCTCTACACCTGACCTTCAACAGACACTTTGGCATTGATGTAGACTGGTATAAGAGAGTCACAGCTGCCACATCTAGCCGCAAACACACACTGTCACTTTGCCGGGGAAATCTGGAATTTTCCCTGGTAAGGGGCTTACCATATATGGTAAATCGGACCCTGAAAGAGCAGGAATAAGTCTAAAAGACAATATGGCCAAACGACAGGCAATATCATGAGGCGCGGCCATTTTAGAGGTTATGGTACTCTAAAAGGCATTATGCAGTAAAAAAGCAAAGGTGCACAAGACAAATCAAGGAAACAGTACAACAATATCTGCTGATACCAGTTTGTCTTGGACACATCATTCAAGTAACAGCAGAGTTACAAAAAGGTTATAGGGACACAAAGTATCCCTACCGAAGCCCGATTCAAGCTGAGGAAAGCAGTGTCAAATAAACGGAATTTCACAATGGAGAACAGAGTTCTCTTCTCGTGCACAGATAGCCGTAGGTACTGATCAGTGACCCTAAAGTAGATGAGCTTAAGACAAGTGAATTAAACAAGGTTTTACTTCCCTTCAAAAGTCAGTACAGCTACAAAACAGAAGCAAAAGATTGGGGGTCTATGGCCCGATATCAGCAAAAAGAAACCTTTCCTAACATACCTAAAAGACCTTAAGCCTTTCCTCTTTTCCCTCGGGTATCAAGGATGTGTGCATACTTTATGCTGCTCTGCATCTTGCTCTGGTCCCGTCCTAAAAGGACAGAAGGTCCCATAAAGAAAAAGTTACTCACTTTGGCGACGTCTGTACTCCTAGCCCATAGTACCCTTTCCTCCATACTTATCGGTGCCCTCGTTGGAGATGGGACCGGAACACTTTTTGCATAGCACAATGAACAAAATACTTGAGAGCAGAATGATCCAAGAAGCGTCAAAGAGGAGTAAGGAGGGAGGGTCGCATGTGAATCCATGAAAGATACCAATGCAGGTGAACAGGAGTTACAGGTAAGTAACTTGTTCCTTCTCCAGCACTGGTTCTTTCATGAAGTCACATGCTCTTGAATTGATTACACAGCAGTACATACCAATTTCGGTTGGGTGATATTGTATGTAAATATGTGCTCTGTAAAGCGCTTTGGATTAAGGCGCTATATAAATAACACATCATTATACACAACCAAAAAAGGCGGCGGTATAGCTCAACAGAAGTAACCAACTCCCCTCAAACAAGCACGTTGGGAAGCACTGCTTAGACGGCTCAGAACCCCTCCCTGGAATCCCTATCGACGCAGTAGAACCATGTGACGGTATGGACAGACCGCAACATGGCTGCCCTGCAGAGGTCAAGCAGGGTGACACTGAACAGGAATGCCCTGGTAGAAGCAATGGCTCTTGTCAAGTGTGCACTTTGTCTTCTGCAAGGGGCCTGTTGGCCATGCGATGGCCGTGGGAAATGTATGCCGACGGCCACCTTGCAATAGAAGACTTTGAAAGGACATGCCCTTGCTGACAGGTCCGAAGGCAATAAATAAGGAGTAATGAAGATTACCCATAGAAAGAAACAAGCAGCAACCCCGACGACTCGATGGCACTGTCCTGCTAACGAGGATAGGCAAGGTCAGGCACAAGACCATTATCACCAACACCTGAAGCCCTTTAAGGAGTTAGCAAGGTATAAAATGTGGGGCCAAAAACAGCAAGTTGAGCGAGTTGGAAGTATAGAGGGGACCGGAATAGCCAATAAGCAGGAGGGAGCAGAGGAAGCTGCCTGGAGAGTCCGGATAAGAAAGGAGTGGCGAAGCGCTGGCCTGGAGTCTGGGAAGGGCTGCAGCGTGGCTGGGGGGCCGCGTCTCCAGAAAGCCAGAGAGGACAGGCTGCAATGGGCTGTATCCACTGGAGTGCTTGTTTCCCCTGGGCGTGTGAATGGAAGCCCAGGTGTCAGAGGGGCAGTGAGGAAGACCCGGACCCAACGCTGAGAGCAGCAGAAACCAGCAGACGATAACGTGGCGACCAGCGAGTTTCGTGAAACCGTGGGGGGTGGGGGGGTGGGCAGAGGGGGCTGGATTGTGAAAGAAAACTCTACAGAAAGCCTTTGGTTCCAAATGAAAGGAGCGGAGTGCGAGCGGCACTATTTAAGTCAAGAAAGGAAAGGAAGCTAAGCAAAAGCCTTGATTGTAAAGTTCCACAGCATAAGGGAGAGAGGTATTATGGGAACTGTAGTTTAAAGAGGGTGCAAGAGGCCCCGGGACAAGAAAAAGATTTTGTAACAATTGAAAGCAGCTTTCTAAAGTGAAGGGGAGCTCTGTGAAGTTCGAAATAGAAGTGAAGGAGAAAGCCTAAAAAGGGGAAGCTGCACGAGAAATGAAAAGCAAGTTAAAAATCCCAAGTGAGTCTCTCTCTGGAAATTTACTGCGATTAATAATTGCGAAAGCTAAGAAAATGAACCTAATGGTCTGGGACCCATATGAAAAGCACAAGAGGGCCTAGGACCCACGTCAGAATCCAGGGATCTGGGACCCATAGTGGAACTACATAGTGCCAGGGGCACGATTCAAGTGAAATGCAAGCCACGTAACAGAGTGGTCCCGCACATGGTTTAGGAATACTGTGCGTTTGTCGAAAGTCTCTGATATGAAGATCTGTTACAAGTGATTGAAAGGTTGGGAAAGGGAACTCCAGTGTTGAACAAGTGATAACCAAGTGAAGAGAACTGAAGAGTGTGATCTTGAAACGTCCTGAAGACAGGTAACAAGAAGGGCTATTGAGTCTGTGGAGAAAGAAAGCCTCTTCTTACCTAAAGGAGATTTGAATTTGGTGAAAGGAACTTTAAACCTTGAGATGAGGATCTGTTGAAACATTTAACTGTTCGGGAAGAAAATTCCCTGTGAAATTAAGGTAAGTGAATTCTGTTGCGACGTTCATGGAGAAAGAAACCAATTGAAAACTGATGTAATGTGAAATGAAAAGTCCAGAAAAGACAGATTGATAGCAACCTTTTTGAGAAACTTGAATACTAACTGTCCCAATACACGGAACTGCGATTGACCCAAGTGGCTGGAACATGGAGAAGGGTGCTGGCTTCATTGTTTTTTCGACATCCTGTTGGTGAACTGTTTAAGTCTATGGAACATTGTGAAATCCCTAGTAGCTCAAGCTTGGAGAAGGGAGTTTCGGAGCAGCTCCATTGCCATCCTGATATTACTTTGACTCACACTTTTACTTTGATCTAATCCTGTACACATTATTGAGAAAGTGAGGGGAAGGATAGGTTTGACACAGACCGCTTTATTATTTTGGCTGAAACTTTGGACTACCTTTGACTTTAGTTTGATGGTCGAGATTACTTCCATTGTAGATAGGGCAAGTCAGGCAGTCTCCAACCCCATTTTCTATTCAATAAAGGTTTTGAAAATGTTTATCTTGTGTCTGTGTCTACTTGTGATACCATGCCTGTCTTACAGACCACCCTGGACTGGTGAAAACTCAAGTAGGGAGGTTTGCAGGATAGGGCTTCCAGTTCGCCTACCCGCTAGGTTGAAGTAATGGCAACGAGGAACAGTGTCTTCCAGGAGAGAAACCTCAAGTAGGGTCTATGTTGAGGCTCGAAGGGAGGGCCCATTAGCTTAGAGAGGACCACACTGATTTCCTAAACTGAAATCGGAGCTTGAATGGAGGGCGGGGGGGGGGGGGGGCTTGGTAGGGTGAGAGGTGGTGGGGGGGAGATGTGAACAGTCCCTTGAGGAATTCTTTAAGCAACCTCTACAACCACAGGGAAGGCATACCTAAGGCACACGTGTAGCGTACAATGGCTGCTGAATGCATCTTTTTTAAAAATACAATTATTTATTTATTGGTTTTAAAGCGAACACAACATAAAAACAAAATCACAGCACAGTTCGATAATACATAAAGAATAATGGTCTAATAAGCAGTAGCATATTGGAAAAGAAAGCAAGAAAAAGAAACATCTGGGCTGAAGCACTGAATCACAGTAACACTGCCTGTTGTGAGACATCTTGGAGCGGGTCAAAACAGTCCCAGTTGTGTATTTGGTGTGACATTGCATTATCCCCATCTATTCCAAACTTGGGAGGGGCAACCATTGCTCTACAGGTGTCCATGTCCAACACCCATTTGGAAATCTTGGGTACTTCCTTCAGTTTAGTTACCATCAATGCATTAGAAATGAACTGTTTCTGTTAACGAGAATGCATTACTTGCCGTAAAAGCATTTCTGATGGTTGTATCTGCTTAGATTCACATGCTGTGCATAGTCCGACATCCAGTGGTCACTGCGGAGTATTGCATTTTGTTTTTCGTAGTCGAAAAGGGGACGTCGACAAGGCGTGTCTGTAACACTATCCCTATAGTGACGTGTGTTGTACCCACAATCCCTCACGCATCGAGGTCCCTCTGTTTGTATTTTTTCTGCCCTGAGGGAGCCTTCTATACGTGAGTGAGTACAGAAAAGAGAGAGATGTAGAAGATGTCTATGTTCCTTCCATCCGAGCGGGGAGGAAGGGTGGGCGCATGTGAATCTAAGCAGATACAACCATCAGAAATGCTTTTACGGTAAGAAATGCATTGTCTTCTGATGTTTGTTAATCTGCTTAGAATCACATGCTGTGCATAGACTAGCGAGCAGTACCCGGAGTTGGCGGTGGGATATGAGAAGGAACAGTAGAGAAAAGATGTCTTAATACTGCCTGTCCCACCTGGGAGTCGGATCTAGAGTGTGCATCTAGACAGTAGTGTTTTGTAAAGGTGTGCACAGAACTCCAGGTTGCCGCTTTGCAGATGGACTCAAGGGGAACATTTGCAATGAATGCTATGGATGCCCCAGTGCCTCGAGTAGAATGTGCTCTTGGCTTGAAGGTTAGTTCTCTCTTAGCAAGAGTGTAACAGAGAGTGATGCATTGAACAATCCATCTAGATATAGTGGACTTTGATACTGCATCTCCTTCTCTTCCTGCTGCCACCGAGACAAAGAACTGATTAGTCTTTCTCAGTGGTCTGGTTCTTTCCATGTAGAACATGACAGCTCTGCGCACATCAAGTGTATGCAGACTTTTTTCTCCCGAATTGAAGGGTTTTGAAAGAACGTTGGTAGTTCTATTGACTGGTTTACATGGAATTTTGAGATGAATTTCGGTGCAAACCTTGGGTGCGTGCGTAGAACCACTTTATCTTTGTGAACTGCTACAAAGGGGTCTAAAACAGAAAGAGCCTGTAGTTCACTTACTCTCCTAATGGAGGTAATAGCTATTAGGAAAGCGGTCTTAAGAGTGAGGTCTTTAAGAGTTGCTTTGTGCATGGGTTCAAAGGGTGAGCCCACGAGTCTGGTAAGTACCACATTCAGGTCCCAGCCGGGAGCTGGGTTTGCTATCGGAGGGTGTATTCTCTTTACTCCCTCCATGAAGGCTTTGATAACTGGGACTTTCTACCACGACACTTTAAGCTGGGAAGTGGTGTATGCAGAAAGTGCCGCTAGGTGGGCTTTAATGGAATTGAACACTAGACCTGAGTCCAGTAAATGGGTCAGGTACAGGACAATGTACGTGGGGGAGCAGTCAACTGGGTCGATGCTTCTTCCTCTACACCAAATGACAAATCTCTTCCATTTGCTAGAATAACAGTGACGAGTGTTAGGCTTTCTAGCCTCCCAGAGGATGTCCATGCATCTCTGCGGGAGTTGTAAGTGTCCAAATTCTATGATCTCAGGAGCCAGGCTGCTAAATTCATGGTCTGAGGGCATGGATGCAGTGTCCTGCCCCTGTCCTGTGACAGCATGTTGTGTGGGCAGGGAAGTTTCACTGGGGGAGATAGGGACATCTCCATCAGGTGGGCGAACCATGGCTGCCGGGCCCACATAGGGGCCACTAGTATCATGGTAACTTGTTTCTGGTGCATCTTGTGCACAATCTTGTTGAGAAGGGGAGTCGGGGGAAAAGCGTAAGCAAATTTCCCTGACCATGGAATCGATAGACCGATCCCCTTGGATTGGTTCTGGGGGTACCTGGAGGCGTAATCTTGGCATTGTGAGTTCTCCAGAGTTGCGAACAGGTCTATTTCTGGGAATCCCCATTGTGTGAAGACGTCGAAGACTATGTCTTCGTGCAACTGCCATTCGTACTCTGAGGGAAGTCTCTGCTGAGTTCGTCTGCTAGCAGATTGAGTTCCTCTGGTACATGTTGCGACAGTAGGAACATGCGTTTGAGAGCCCACTTCCAGATATTCTGGGCCAGCTTGGACAGTCCTGGAGAGTGGGTGCCCCCTTGCTTGTTGAGGTAGTACATGGCTGTGGTGCTGTCCATAAGGACCATCACTGTCTTCTCTTGTAGGTCTTCCTGGAAGGCTTTTAGTGCCTTGAACACGGCCAGTAGCTCCAGTAGGTTTATGTGCTTGGATGCTACGCTCGGAGTCCACACTCCGTGAGCAGTCTGATGGGATAGGTGAGCTCCCCATCCTGTGAGGGATGCGTCTGTGATTAGAGTGGCTTCCACTGCGGGTGTGGCAAAGGGTTTCCCTCTAACCAGGTTTTCCTTTGTCCACCACCGTAGCGAGAGAACCAAGTCCTGCGAGACCACCACTAGATCGTCCCATTGTCCGCTGGCCTGACACCACTGGCTGTTGAGCCACTCTTGCATTGGGCGCATGCGCAGGCACACGTGAGGTACCAAATAAATACATGACGCCATCATTCCTAGCAAGCGCATCGCTTTGCGCACCGTCACCTCCCGACTCCCCCACATATTGGGGGATCTGAAACAGCATGTTTTGGACCCTCTCGTTGGAGGGGGAAGACGAGGCCGTCCTTTGTTCGAATTAGAGCCCCTAGGAATTGTTTGACTTGGCTGGGGTCTAAGCTGGACTTCTCGTTGATGGAGAAGCCCAGTTGGACTGTAGACCAAAAGGTCTACAGTCTTTTGGGTGTTTGAGAAGCATGTCTCGTAAGAATCCCCTGTTATGAGCCAGTCGTCGAGGTAAGGGTATACTGGGATGGATAACCTGCGCAGGTGGGCCGCTGCCACCGCCAGTACTTTCGTGAATACTCTTGGTGCAGATGCTATGCCGAAGGGTAGCACTCTGAACTGGTAGTGTTTGCCCTCTATCATAAACCTGAGGTATTTTCTGTGCGCTGGCAACATTAAAATATGAAAGTATGCATCTTTCATGTCCAGTGTTGTCATGTAATCTCCCTGTGATAGTAGTGGGATTACTTCCTGTAAGGTCACCATACAAAACTTTTGGGGTTTGACAAACTTGTTCGCTGGGCGCAGATCTAATACAGGGCGCATGGTTAGATCCTTTTTGGGTACAAGGAAGTACACTGAATAAATACCTTCCGTTACCTGAGATAGAGGCACGACCTCTATAGCTCCTTTTTCCAGTAGCTGGTCCACTTCTTGGAGAAGGATGGCGAGGTGTTCTGGTGTCATGCGTCGTCCCCTCGGGGGTCTGTATGCTGGGGAACTGTTGAACTCTATACAGTAGCCGCGGGCTACGGTGGATAGTACCCAGCGGTCTGATGTTATTCCCTCCCATGCTGGAAGAAAGGATGTTAACCGGCCCCCGACCGGCGATGCATGGGAGGGGACCCGAATCTTCGCGTCACTTGGTGTTGTTGGTGGCTTGGGAGCCTCTAGGGGTGGAAACCTGGCCTCTCCCCTTGCCACTGCGTTGACCTCTCTGATTGTACTGGCCACTATTACTTTGGTAGTTGTTGGCAGAATATTGAAGTTGTTGATTCTGTTGCTGGCGTTGGCCACGAAAAGAACGCTTGTTGCCAAATCCCCGCCTGTTAGGGGGTTTTGAGATTTGGTCCAAGGTCTTTATGGTATCAAATTCTTTTTTCGCAATCTCCAGTGCGTCGTCCACTGCCTTTCCAAAGAGGTTAGACACTTCAATAGGCTTGTTAATAAGCGCCGCTTGCGTTTCCGCCTTAAACCCGGAATTGCGAAGCCAGACGTGGCGCTACAGCAGAATTCCCTGTACCAAAGAGAGTCCAGCTGTTTCCGCTGCATCGAGGGTATTCTTAACGATGCATTGGTTGACCAGAGACCCTTCATTAACTGTAGCCAGCAATCTAGTTTTAGGGGTTCAGGAACTTCCTCAATGTCTTGCTTAAGCTTTCCCCATTGCGCATCAGCATAGCTTGCCAGCAATGTGTTATTATTGGCAATTCTAGTTGAGAACGCTGCCGAGGTGGTAATTCTTTTGGCTAGGGCATAAAGCTTTTTTCCCTCTTTATCCGGGGGTGCCTCGCTGGTAGACAGTGGAACCCCAGCCCTTTTCCTAGTGTTAGTCACCACTAAGGAGTCCGGATTGAGTGACCCTTAATATATAGTGTGTCTGATTGAGAGGGTGAGAACAATTTTTCGATTCTTGGATTAACCCCTCTTACTAGTGCAGGGGTGGCCAGTGAAGGGTTGATTTGTCTCTTAACAGAGGCGAGTATTGGAATTGTTTGGCTGGTGGGGGGGTTTTCTTTGATAATCCTCTCCACGAAGTCGTTGTCTGGGGTGACCTCCCCAGTTTCGACCTCAAAATGTGCTGCTGCTTTCCTCAGCAGCGCATTAAACGTGGGCTGGTCGTCAACAGGCGAAGGGTTCCTGACTGGTGTGGTTTGAGGAGACCCGATGTCTATAATGTCTGGCTCTGTAGACCCTGATGGTGACTGCCAGGGATTTGGGTCACCTTCACCCGGGTCTTCTTCGTACCCTTCCTCACTTATGTTAGAGTCCTCATGGAAGCCTTCTCCCTCTTGTTGGTCCTCCTCATTAATGAACTCCTCCTGGAAGTGAGTGTCCTCTTCGGTGAGGTCGTAAAAGTTCATATCCTCCTGAAGGGGGTTATAGAACAACTTCGGGTATTTAGCCCTTGGACTGTCTAGGAGTACCTCCCTAGGTCTTTTAGGTGTCCTATTTTCTGGAATGGCCATGAATCTGTCCAACTTGTCCATACAGGACTGGAACTTCTCTAAGGTCCACTGAGGTAGGCCAGAGCGGTCTGGGAGTGAAAAAGGAGTCTCTTCTCCTTGTATTCGTCTAGATCTGTCCCATAGCGTCGAAGATAAGGTGCCTTCGCCTTCTGAGAAGTGTTCTGGCAGGCTAGGGCTTTCCGTCGACGGCGGGAGCTGTCCCAGCCTACTTTCCGGCGCCTTCGGCGTTTCTTTGGCCTTGTGCGCGGTTTTCGGCGTGTCACTTGACGTCCGTCTCTGGCCGTCCTTAGAAGATATATGCGCGAGGCTTTCGGCGATCATTCTGTCTGCCGAGGGATCGCTCGTCGTCGCGCTATGTACCGTCGAGTCTTTACTGGCAACGTGCACGCTAGGTACCGTCCAGTCTTTACTGGCAACGTGCGCACTCTTACGAGGCATGTCCCCGCCTGAGGGTTTGGGGTTAGCGCCCTTATTTCCAGAGTGCCCGGTCGCCTGTCCTGGGAGTGGGGAGGGCTGGCGACCCTTGCGGTCGGCGGAAGACGCCGGTGGGCCCGGCGCCTCCGTTGGCGCTCTGGCTGCCTTCGTCTTCGACGAATGCGTGCGGTGGGGTATGTGTTTGAGATTTCTTGTGTCCGTCCTCGTCGCCGGGGTGTTCATCCCCATAAGCTGGGCGTGAGCCGGGCTTGTCTGGCCCGGACGAAGAGGAGCGCGAACGCTCCCTCGAGAGGTCTACAACCTCTGTTACGGAGGCCGTGTAATCACTGTCCTCGTCACATTCGGCGGCAGCGGGCGAGGAATCTGACCTAGACATGGCGTAGGCCGCCCACCTTTTAACCCTACGGTCCTTTATCGTTTTGGGCTTAAGTAACTTACAGGCCGCACAGCCTTCCTCCTTGTGATCGAGGGGGCAAGCAACGGTTGCACCGTTTGCGCTTGTCCTTCCAGGTATATTTGCCTTTGCAAAGTGGGCAAAACCTAAAGGGCGTCCTCTCCATAGCTGAGGGCAAGAAGTGTGATTACGACCTCGAAAGAGAGGGGGGGGGGGAAGAGAAAGGCATTCTCGGAGAGAAAAGACCACACAACCCCACTCTCCCTACTGTGTAAGGCCGGCGAGGCCAGGCCACGTGTTCGGCGACGCCGAAGGATCTCCTCCGCTCGTCCTTCCGTCGAAGATCTTGCTCGGCGGAGAAACAGCTTGCAGCTTCGTCGAGGGAGGGATCTATATGTTAGATATTAATAATAATAAACGACCAAGGGTCGAAGAAATGATTTTGCAATGTCTCTCGAGGAGCTCCGCATAGAGGCGACCAATAACTGGGCGGAAAAAAACAATCTGAGGGACCTCGACGAGTGAGGGATTGTGGGTACAACGCACGTCACCATAGGGATAGTGTTACAGACACGCCTTGTCGACGTCCCCTTTTCGACTACGAAAAACAAAATGCAATACTCTGCAATGACCACTGGATGTCGGACTATGCACAGCATGTGATTCTAAGCAGATTAACAAACATCAGAAAAGCAGTTTCTTACCAAATTCCCACCAGTGTTAGCTGTGGTTCTCCTGGTACCAGTTCAGACACCATGGTGGATATTATGTGGATTACTCTACTCCAAAACCTCTGAATCCTGTGGCATGACCATATGATATGGTAAAATGTTCCCTGATCCACATGGCATCGCAAACAGCTTCGATCTGCCACCCGGCCCACCTAAACATTTCTCTGGTGTAGTATGTTCCATTTAGAATTTTTAATTGGCAGAGTCTAAACCGGGCCAGGACCGCAATCTCCCTGGGGGCCATTATCGTTTCCTGCCAGTCCTCCGCTGTGAGAGGACCTATATCTCCCTCCCATTTTTGCTGAAGTTTGGTTAAGGGGTGCACTATGAAGCTGTAAAGGTTTTGGTACATGGTTAAGATCGCCCTCTTTACCAACAGGTAACAGGTATGTATTGACTTACACAGAGGACGGTTCTAGGTAGTCTTAGTTCCCCTGGAATTGTGACCACATGGGGTGTCTGAATTGGGCATAACGATAAAGGTCCCCCTGTGTTAGTTTTACAATTTGATGCATTTCCTGAAAAGACCACAGGCGCCCCTCCAAGTGCACGTCTCCCATCACTCATGTTTTTCCCATGCCAGTGAGCTTCGAAGGTCTGCTTCGCCAGTTCCGGCAGATCCTGGTTTTATAGCGGGCGTGCAGAGTCAACACCCCAACCCACCACTCTCCTCGCCATCTCACCGGCATGTACCACCTACTACGAGACTTGAGGCAGACCAGCCATCCCAGCCCTCCGTGAAGTGTCTGCTAGGGATCCCCATATACCATGCCGGGCCATTCCGGTCTCATGCATGGGCGGGATGGGTCGCTGCAACCACTCATTTGTTACTGCAAGCTGGGCAGCCCATTAATATTTCTGGAGATTTGGGAGACCGATCCTGCCATCCCAAATAGAGTTGTACAGAAGTCGCAAGGCAATCCTCGGCTTAGGATCCCATCACAGCAGCATCCTCAGGGCTCTCTTGATGGCCAGGAATTCACCATGAGGGATCCTAACAGGGGTATTGCAGAGGACTCCCAAGTATCTGGGCAGTGAGCTTTTGAACATTGCTGCTCTGCCAAATAATGACGGGGAGGGCCGACCAAAATGTGATGTCGGCAGAGAGTTTTTCAGATAAGAGTCTAAGGTTACATGGAAGAAAGATGAATAGATCCTGGCAAATATGAATACCCAGGTATTTAAACTAGCCAACCGTGACTCTGAACGCACAATAGTCCGGAATGGTCTTGGTGCGCCCCTCCCCCACCCCACTGGAAAAAGAATGGACTTATCCCAATGGACATGGATGCAGATGTATTGTTCATATACTCGTAGGATTTCCATGATCTGAGGAACCGAAAACAGGCTTCCCGACGAACAGCAGCAGGACATCTGCATACAGCAATACACTATCTTCGTGACCCAGCCAGCCACCTAAAACCCTTCATGAGGACACCCGTCTGGGCCAAATGGCCAAAGGCTGAATGGCCAAGATAAAAAGCGCTGGAGAGAGGTGATAGCCCTGTCTCGTTTCCCTATCCAGTGGGAAGAACCCCCCCCCCCAATGCCAGCCCACAATCACCCGGACCTTTGCCATGAGGAGCTCATACAGCAGCTTAATCCACTGCAGAAACACCTTCCCGAAGCCCATGCTTGCCAGCACAGCCCAAATAACCTCCCAATATACAGAGTCAAAGGCCATCTACAGACGATGGCCACCACCGCAAGCGGTTCCTGGATGCGGTCGGCCATCTCTAGCCACTTGAAGCCTGCAGATATTAATTTGGATCTCCCTGTCCAGCAGGAAACCGTTTTCATCTGGGTGGATCAGTGCGGGTAAGACAGTGTTCAACATTTTGGCCAGTAGCTTCGACTTCATGGTGAGGACTGAAATAAGCTGATAAGGGGTTAAATCCGTTGGTTTATTCTTCTTTGGTATCACTATGACCGTCGCTTGCTTCAAGTCGGGAGATGGGGGGGGGGGGGGTGGGGGTTGTGGGGCGGGATTAACATTCCCTCACTCCGGCTATTCTGAAATAGAGAGCATTGGCCCCAATAAAGTGTCACCAAGCCTTTTCCACAATTCCGCTAGGAAGCAGTTCAGTCTTACCGGGCTGGAGCAACGATATTGCTGCTGCAACTTCCTCCTGTGTGATCTCGGTATCCAATGCTTCCGGTTGTACCCCTGTAATGTGAACGAGGGGAATGTCGCCTAAGAATTACAAATATGCTGGGGTACAAAGCGTCTCTGGAACAGCGCACATTTATAATAGTTCACGAATGCCTCGCACATTCCCTCCCACCCCATGACCATCTCCCCACTCGCTCTTCGTGATTTTACGTACATGTCTAGATGACAAGTCCCGCAGCTCCAGCCATGCTAGCTGCTTTCCAGCCTTATCCCCGCGGCCCATTTACCGTAACCTGGGATGCCAAGTAGGCTCATCTAGCAGTGCCTGCTGCAAGGGTATGATGCAGGTCTCTAGCTTGCAGCAACTACCGTTACTTGTTCTGGGATTGTTGATCCAGCTTTAAGAGCTGTAGTTCAACCTCCATCACCTTGGACATCCTTTCCCCTTCTCTGGCGGCAAGCAGAGACTACCTCCAAATGACCGCATTGTAGCCCTCCCAGAGCGTGCCCAGGCTTTCCACCAAAGCCGTATTTAGATCGAAAAGTATGTGTTCAATCGCCACGATGAGTGGCCCAGCGTTTTATCTGGGCAAGGATACCAGCTGTGGGGAGCGATGGGCGTTGCCTCGTGGTAGCAGTTCGGCATCTATGATCTGATGAGCTATGGAGTGAGGGACAAGAAATCATCAATTCTTGAAAGGGAGAGGTGCACCCTTGAGTGGAAGGAATACCCCTGCTTCTGCAGATGTACCATGCGCAAAACATGTACCATGCCAACGGACCGTGTGAATTTGCAACTTGGTGTTTTATGAACAGCCCTTGTAACTCGGCTCCATCCCCCTAGTCCACACCGTCAGTCCCACTGTCTCACCATCAGTCTCGCCCCACCCATCAAGCCCACACTCAAATCTGAGGCGACTATCCTTTCCCCAAGCAAAGACATGGCGGACCCTCTGCGCCTCCAGCAGCAAAGTTCCATCTGCTCCCACCAGGACTCCAGCCGCAAGTGTGGGAGTCGGTACGGCCATTCCGTTGAGCCCAGACCATCCAGTTCTTCTTCCGGTCCCGTCACCAGAGTGTGGCGTTTGCAGCCAGTGCCCCAAGATTCATGTGGGCTTTGGAAAAAGGAGTGCCCAGCCGCCAAAACTTTATCCAAACAGAAGTTCTCTGAAGCCTCCCTGTAGCACCCACCGCATGGAGCAGTGTGAGCGCAGAGGGTACCCTGCTGATCGGGCACTGGTGTCCTCCAGAGGGGTCTCTCTGGCATTCACAGTCCCGGCAAAGACCAACAACGTTGGCCGCATGGATGCAGACAATGGGGATTGGAGGGGGCACTTCTGATCAGATAATCTCTCAAGCCTCCTTGTAGTGCCCACTGCACAGAGCAGCATGAGCTCAGAGGGGGGCCCTCTGCAGTAACAGGCTGCGGTCACGGTCTGTGCCTTCCTCGTCTGCGCTGCATGGGCATCAGGACCAGTTGTGGTGGGCCGATGCCTCTGCAGTGGCGCGATCCAAGATGGCGCCTCAGATCGCTGATGGTGATTTCTCAGGCCTGGCACCGCAAATTCGGCTACGGGCAGTTACAGGGTATCATGCGATTAGTGCAGCCCTGTGCACCAGTAAATTCTGGGGTGCCAGGGTCAATCGGGCAGGATTATACAGGATCTTAGTAGACTGAGGAGCGGAGCTCTGGACGCCCACATCATGTTCATACAGCTCTTGGCCACGCAATCCCTGCTAAAGGCATCTTGATAGAAGAGTGTGCTAGCCCAGCTTTTCCCAATGACAGGAGGTATGGTAAGACTTGTGCCGCCTAAATTGCAACAGATCCAGTGGCTGAGCTGCACACTATTTGGTAAAGCATGTCCACCTGCTTTGTAGCAAGTCAATGTAGAGGCTGCTCTTGCCCTAGCTAGGATCCTCTTGTAATCTGGAGGTAGCAGAATACTCCCAAACTTTAGGGCTGCAGGAACCAGGCCAACAAGTTGAGGGATGCTGGGTTGTGGTGTATCACTGACCCACTGCCTCTGCATAGGAGGTCTGGAAGTGGTGTCAATCTGATGAATGGAGCCACTGACAGGTTAAGCAGGTCCGAGTACCAAATTTGCCATGGCCATGCTGGGCCCACCCGGAATATTGTACAGTAGCTCTGTTTGAGTGTACTGAGAACTTGAAGTAGTAGAGGGATCGGTGGGAAAGCATAAAGGAACACACCTTCTCATTAAAATGCAAAAGCGTCTGCCAGGCTCCCTTGTTGGTGAAACAGACTCCCAAACTTGTTGTTGGTCGCTGTAGCGAAAAGTTCCATGGCTGGCAGTTCCCACCTGGAGAAGAGGCACATAACTTGGCTTGGTTGAAGATCCCATTCGTGGCATGACTTGAACCCCTGCTGAGGGAATCCACAATTGTTTTGTTGATCCCTGGCAGATGGAAGGGAATCAAACATGGTGTCGCAAGAGCCCATTTCCAAAGGGCCTGAATAGCAAGTTTTGAGCAGGATGCAAGCATAACTTTGCCAATTTCACTGTGAACACCAGAGAGGTTAGACACTGTATGGTATTTTCAGTGTGTCACGTCACTAGTGGTGGAGATGGAGCGCCCACCGACTAGTCGTCCAGGTATGAGTAAACGTGGACACCTGAACGACTGAGGTGGGCCGCCACTGGTGCTAGGCACTTCATTAAAACTCTTGAGGCTGACTTCAACCGAAAGGCAGGGCTTTGAAATGTTAGTGCTTGCCTTGGATCCGAATTCAGAGGAAAGGTCTGTGCCGCCGATTAACGGGGATGTGAAGGTAAGCATCCTCTGTTATAGAGAGGACAGGAAATCCCCTTCTTTCTGCTGGTCTAGGATGTTTTGCTGCATTAACATGTGGAACTTTTGAGACTTGAGGAATTTGTTTAGCTTCCTGAGGTCTAATATAGTTCTCCATCCTCCTGATTATTTCCTTACCAGAAAGTATCTAGAGTACACTCCAGAGCCCTAGAGGTGCGGTGGTACGACTTCGATCGCTCCTTCCTGTACGAGGGACCGTACTTCTTGGGAGTAGCAAGGATTGATGGGTTTTATGGGGACAGGAGGAATGGAGGGACATTTTCCCATGAATTCCAGGGTGTGGCCCCGTTAAATAATGGACAGCAACCATTTGTCGGTGGTGAGGTTTCTCCACTGTGCAACAAAGTTGGCAAGCCACCCTCCGTACTGGGGTGTTGAAGTCGGAGGTGGTGTCGGTGGCCTGGTCAGGCTTGCTGCAGGACTGGACTTCTGGATGATGCTCTGCGTCATTGATAGGGTTGAGATCATCACTTATAACCTTCTTGGGTGGTGCTGGTGCGATGTTTGTGGACGGTAGGAAGACCTGTGGTCTCTAAAAGTCCTTGAAAACCTAGCTTTAGCCGTGCAAAAGGACTGGCAGCGTTGTTGTAGCGTGCCAAAGGTATGTGCTATATACATATCAGCCTTGAGGATCTCGTCAACCTTTTTTCCCCCTGGAGAGATCAACACTGTTAAAAGGCATATCAACTACCTCTGAATGGACCTCAGGCCAAATGTGTGGCTTTCAACCACCCTCGGCGGTGTAACATTGCCCCATTGCCCATCTGGCGAAATCCTGTATCCACCATCTACATGACAACTGAGATGGTGTGACCCGACGCTGCTTCCCCCTCATGTAGCAGCGCATGCTTCATCCAGTTTGTCATTGGGGAGAAAATCATATATTGGTCCTAGGTTGAACCAGAGTTCACAGTCGTAGCGTGAGAGGATTGCAAGCGACTTAGCTGCCTTGATGGTCATTGCGGTCGTCATAATGACTCTTGCCAAAAGGCGTCCAGCTGCCTGCCCTCCTTGTCAGGAGGCACCATACATGGAGAAAAAAGATTAGCAGAATGATTACGGGCAACTGCAGAAACAACTGGGCGAGGTTGTGTGTGAACCATGGAACTTTATATTTCTTCTCAAAGCAATCCTTTTTGGGGGCGCTGAAAATGGGTTCCTCATCACTAGGCGGCCGTCCCCCCAAGTATCCTCTAGAACTAAAATGGCTACGATTGTCTGACAGATTGGCCTCGTTGATGAAGGAATCCCTCCTTTTTCTGTTCTCCGGGTAGAAGATCAAAATGCTTTGTCGCTTGTGACATAAGGGCATGGAAAGAGCCAATTCCGTCTAGAGGTTAGTCTCTTAACAGTAGGTCTGCTGGCTCACCATCAACTGGCGCCAGATCTTCAAACTCAATGCGTTGGGCACTGAAGTGGTCAACGGGGAGACCTTAGGCAAAGATGGAGATACCAACAAGCCAGTCGACGAAGGAGCAGCCCAAGTGTGACCCATGTCTCTTTTTAGCCTTCTTCCCCCAGGAAGATTCTTCGCGGGACCTTGACCTCTTGGAAGAGGGAGTTCGCTCTAGGGGACTGCTCTGGCTGCCAGAGGCATAACTATGGACTGAAGCCGGGCCAAACTGCAGTGGCGGTCCTTGCGGGTTTTGGATGAGAACGACTGACAGCTGGCATAGATGGTCAAGTCGTGGTCTGAGTAATGATATTAAAGACACTGCTCATTAAGATCTTCGATGTAAGCGTTCTTTAGGCTACATATCGAACAGGCCTTGAAAAGGCTTTTCTTCCTCGTATCTCATTTCTACGGACCCCTCAAGGGCATCAGACGAAAGATAGCTACTTCGGCAGCAATGGAATGGGCCAAAACTTCATCGCCATGGGAAAGAAGCGATACAGCACCAAACGAAGGTTAAATGGATAAAAATAGACAAAAAAAAAATCACCACATTTCTAGAAGAGAGAATTCTACAGAACTCCCAACACTTAATGTGCAGGAAAGAAAATCTGAAGATAGCCACCAAGGGTGAAGCAAAGGGGACCTGTCTCATTGGCTGTTGGAAGTATGACCCAAAATGACTAATGGACAACAGGGAATATTCAAGAGCATGTGCATCTATGAAACATCCAATGCTGGAGAAAAAGGATTTTTTTTTTTTAAACTGTTGTGGTGCGTGGGAGGCACAGCAACATGGGCATGGCGAAACCTGCCAACTCCGCCTACCGGCAACAGCCGTCAGATTATCTAGACGGGATACCGGACTCATTCTTTATAGGAGGACGGCAGACAGGGTGCATGGAGGAAAGTGGACTATAGACTAGAAGGTCAGAAGTCACTGTGCCGAGTACCATTTTCTTACTCCTAAATCACCCACTTTCATCCATACTTCTGGTAGATTATTAAGCATTCATCTTTCTGGGTGGCTGGAAAATCATTTCAAGGAACCAGGTTCTCCAGAACTGCCTGATTGAATCTAGTATTCGATCTGGCTCCGGTATCCATGAAGTAGTGTTTGCAGAATGCAGAAAAGGAAGACCAAGTTGCTGCTTTACCAATGCTTTGGAATTTCACTGCAGTTGCATTAGGTCTGACTGTGCAAGTGTAAAATGTAGGCATAAATACTTCTTGATTCAAGTGAAAAGCTGACACAAACTGGAGTAGTAACTTCAGGTGTGTTCTAAGAACAACTGTATCTTTATAAAATATAGAGCAAGGCTCTGACGCAGACAGTGCCTGAATTTCGCCAACCCTTCGAGCCAAACGTATGTAAAGCAAAAAGGCTGTCTCAGTGAAACAAGTTTTATGTCAGTGGCTGAGATGGGCTCAAACGGCTTATAGAATAGTACTGGCAATACTATGCTGACATCCCAGACTGGATGGGGCTTGTACTACAAGAGTGAATGTTCACTCCTGTCGAGGGTAAGTAAGTCAAAAACGATATATTGCCCAAGGAAGGATGAAGAGGATTTAGAGAACGCTCCAGCATCCAAATGCAGAAACTAGTCCATTTGCTATTATACTAGTACCTTGTGGACTGTTTCCTGGCAGCTTGCATAATAGCCATATTGTCATCTCACCGGCCCAACCTAGCAAATAATAACGGGTCAGATACAAGGCTGCTAAGCTCAGCGAAAACAGGGATGAGTGGAACACCTTCCCCTCCGACTGTGACAGGATATCTCGAGTTGTAGGGATTAGTCATGGACTGTGAGAACTGAGGTGTAGAAGGTCCAAGAACAAAATTCTGGTCAGTCAGTTTGGTGCCATCAATAATAGAGTCCAGTTAATCGACTTTCCGAATTTTGACAGAATCCTCGTAATTGGGGGAAATGCATAGCACTCTTCGCTGTCCCAAGTGATCTGCAGAGCAACCCCGAAGGATTTTGTATCCTGTCCCATGAAGGCCGCAAAACATTAGCAGTTGTGATTCTGCGACTTTGCAAAAAGATCCACCTGAGGGGAACTCCATTTTAAGAAATTCCGCTGAAGAACCGAGTCTCTCAGCTCGCATTCAAGGTTGCAGCACGAGAAAGAGCTAAAGGGGTCTGCTCTAGTGTTGAGGTCTCTCTCTAAGTGAACAGCTTGGAGAGATATCGGGTGTTGCACTGCCCATTCACAAATTTGTATTGATGAATGATGAAGATGGGATTCTTGTCCCGCTCTGCTTGTTTACATAAAAATATGGCTGCCAGTTCTTACAAGAACTCTGGAGTTTTGCACCAAGGAAAAAAAGGACTTTAGTGCTCTAAAAAACAGCCAGAGGTACCAGCAGATTTATGTGCCATTGGGATTCCTCTGTGGACCATAGTGTGCACGTTTGGAGCAGACCCGAAGGGGCCCCCCAACCGGTCACTCCTGTAACTCCTTAGTGGAGATTTGTCGTGTACAGTCACCACAGCAGGTCTAGCCTCAAGTTGGGGTTAATCGGAATCCTTTTCAAATGAGGCTCCGTCTCCTGGTCCCAGAAGTCCTGTAAATGCAACTAGACAAGGCTCATCTTGAGGCAGGCCAGAGGCAAGGCAAGGATAGATGCCACTGTGAGGCCCAGTAGGGGTTGAAAGATACAACGTGGCTTTTCACACTAGAAACTGTGAAATCGAACACCTTATGTCCAGTATCCTTTGTTGCGCGAGGAACACACTGCCCACTCTTGCATCCCATCTGAACCCTATGAAGGTGATGTCCTGCGTTGGAACAGACAAGATTTCTTGTGGCTGACTGACAGCCCCAGACTGAAGAGCAAATGTAGTAACTGCTCTAGGGCTGCTGTAGCACCCATGTTTCTGCTTATACGAGCCAGTCCAAGTAGGGATAAATGTTTATTCCCTTCGTTCTCAGATGCACTTCTATGTGAGTAATCTGTTTCGCAATTACTCTGGGGGTGGCATTTTGTCCGAATGGGAGCACCGGATACTGAAAATGCCACTGTCCGAGGGAAAATCTGAGCAATCTATTGTGCTCAGCATAGATGGAAACATGCAGATATGCATTCCTTTAGATCCACCACGCACAACCAATCTCCCTGGTTAAAGGCATTCTGAATGCAAGCTGGCGTAAACATCTTGACCATCTCTAGGTCCAACACTGTGCATGCAGGCTTGCATGATGTTCTTGGGTACCGTAAACAGGCGAGAGCAAAAGCTGCAACCTCTTTCATGAAGGGGAACCTCCTCGATTTCTGTGATTGCCAAAATATTGGCACTCTCTTGAAGGATAGTGGCCGATCCTAGCTGAATTAGAGGGGAAGATGAAGGGAGGGGGGAGGGAAAGGGTAACCTGTAACCTCTGAAAGGGTCCAGGAATCCTCCCACATGGTATGCTAACTGTGATGGAAGCTTGAAATTCAGCCTCTGACCAGGGAGGAGTCGATCCAAACGTACAAATCATTGCTTTTTTATATCAGCAGCAGATTCTCCTCTATTAGAGGCTTTCTGCTGCTTTCTTCTTAGAGAGCTGGGCGACCTATCAGACAGACTGCCTGCCCTTTCTTTCATGGTATCCAAGAAATGTTTACTTTTGAAGTCAGAGAGTGGTTGCCTGGATGTTTGAAAGGGTTTTAGGGACCCTTCGTCAATACAGTCAGAGATTTGGCCGTAGCAGTGTACGTTTTATTCTTGTTCAACTCCTCGGTTGATGAGTGGAATAACTCATTCCCCCAAAGGTTAAGTCTAGAATTTTTCATGAACATCTGTATTGTAATAGGTGGCTCTCACCCAAGTCGACGTCTTAGATCAACTCCAATAGTTATTGCTCTAGAGGCTGTATCAATGTGATGAGGTGTGGACTCTAGGTCCTGGGCAATCCGTTTAGCTTCAGCTAAACCAGATTAAAAACTGCTATCCTCTCTTCAGGCAAATCTAGCTAAAAATCAGCAATTTCCAGCCATAAGCGATGATTAGTCGCTGAGAAAAGTGTACCAGTTAGCCTGGCGTAGGTGCAGAGATGCGTTGGCGCATATCTTCTAGCCATAGAATTCTAAAACATTATCCTCCTTAGAAAGTTGGCTGGCATGTTGAGTGGCGACCAAAGTCGAGGCTGACTTTGAAAACATTGTCCCTGATGAAACTTCGACGGACGGACGATGAGGGTTTGAGGATAGGCTTGGGAAGTCCAAGTATAATTGTGGGTATTGAGCATCAATCCTCTTACTGGTCGTCGCGACTGAGTGAGGGTTCTTCCAAATGGACTTGGCCTCGGTTAGGACATCTTTTTGAAATGGGATACCAACCTCTACGACAGGTTTCTCCGAGAAAGCTCCTGAACCCATGCAAATAAAGGGCTTAAGGAGTCCTCTCACCACTGCTGAGAAGGAACGCAGATGTGTCCTCAATGCGTGCTTCTACTGTGGGCAGACAAGACAATGTTAAGGAATGTCCCAAAAGGCCCAATGAAAATGGTGGTTTTTGGGATGGCACATCCTTAAACCAGTGGGGCTGGATGAGCCGGATTCTTGAACCACCCCTCAATGCCGCTCCCAGTAACCTGACCCATTTTTGGTTCCCAGTAAGACTCGTGATTCCAGGGCGTGAACCTTATTCAGTGCTTGTTTTTCACCAACTCAGGTGCTGATGTCAACATCACCCTTGCAAAAGAACTTGCTTTGCCCATCCAAGAAAAGGTAGAACCTGATCCATTACGAACAGTTAATGGCATGGCCCTGATTTCTGGTGCCATTAGTCAACACACCACTGGATTAACCCTACTCATGTATCCAGAACACTTGGAAAGCATTACATTCAACCTCACTGCCACTCCCCAGTTTGGTTTCATTTTGGGGATGCCCTGGTTGCAACTGCATAACAGTTCCATCGATAAGGGCCCTAAGAACGCTTGACTTCACCGCCACCTTTTGCCATCAAAGTTGTTGCACTGGTTCCCCCTTGCTTCAAACTCCACGTCAGGTGTCGTCGTTGCAGGTCGGCTCGGCTTCTCCCTCCTCGGATTCTTCAGGTCCTGTGGCGACTTCTGAAGTTCCAGTCCCCAAAGCCCTGCTTTTATGCAGAAAACCCCCATTCATTCAGCCTAGCTGTCACTCAAACATGCTAAGTGGTGAGCCGGGCGGCTCACCACTTGGGCCAATCACACAAGAGTGCGACTTGAGTTGCCGAGGCAACTCAGTCCAGGGTGTCTAAACCCCCTCGCACACCCCATGTGGTACCCAGACAGAGTGGCACCACTTTTGGAGGCTTCTGTGGAGAAGCCCGCCAAAAAGTGGAACAAAGGGCTCGACTTGGGTTGGAGTCACAGAAGTGAACACAAACGCCATTTTTGAACCAAGTTTTGGCAAAAATTACCAACTGGTGAATTAATATTAATTTAATAAACCGGCGGTATGTTCGAGGCTATTTTAAAAAGTGGTAGCCTCGAACAATGGGAAAATCCCATAGGAATATATTCGCGGTGGAATATAAAAAGTAGTATTCACTGCCACCAGCCAAAACTCGGTCGGGGGGGAACTGGACAGTGCCCCCTCGAACAACAGACCCTGGGGCAATCAAATTGCCCCGACCAGTACATCCACAATAGGATGGTTTGTACTGGTTCTGTTCACAATTTGAGACTAGTAAAGCCAATGGTGACTTTACATGCCCTGGGAGACAGTAGTCAGTCCCAGGGTATGGAGTCTATGTTTGGGGGTCGCTACGACACCCCTGGGTTACGGCAAGGAGGGTGTTGTGTAACCCACATACCAAAAAACACATCAAGCCCTATGGGGTAAAGGACCCAATAGCCCATAGAACACATACAAAGTCAAAGGAACACCTCAAATCAGGTATTGGAGTGGGAGGAAGAGAGTCTCACTCTTAGCAGGAGAAAAAAATAAACCCCAAAAATCCAGCAAAGCTGCTGGGGCACTCACTAGGTTTGGGAAATTAGCCTTTACAGAGAATTCTCCCTAACAGGGGCCACTGACCCTATCATACCACCTGAGAAACCATGAATTCCTTGATGTTTTTGATGAACGGCAGGCTGAACACTTACACCCCCACCCGCACTGTTTCTACGATTTCCCAATAAACCTCATACCAGGTGATCCGAACTCGTTGCGTAGAGAGTTGACCCTGAAGGAGGAACAGGTATTAAAGGAATAGGTTGATAAATGCTTAAGAAACTGACAAATTAGGTCAGCGGCCAGTCCCATCCTCTTCATGCCAGAGAGGGAAGGGGACTTAAAACCTTGTGTCGACTACAGACAAATGAATCAGGTTACCATAAAGAACAGGTACCCAATTCCATTGATCGTGGTTACTTCGCAACCAGTTGAAACAAGCTGCCATTTTTACAAAGCTTGACCTTAGAGGGGCCTACTACCTTGTCTGGATGGGTCGTGTTGTGGGGACGAATGGAAGACCGCCTTGTGTACACAACATGGCTTCTTCGAATATACAATAACGCCCGTTGGATTGTGCATTGCCCCCGTGACCTTTCAAGAATTCATGAATGATTTATTCCATGACATCCTAGATCTGTAGGTCATAGTCCATCTGGACTATCTATTGATTTTCTCATCCGCTTATTCCAGTCATGTTCATACACACCTCTGAGATGGTGAGACGACACTCCTTGTATGCAAAGGTTGAAACATACTGTTGGGGAGAATGTTCAGATTAGTGCTAAATTCCTACCACCTTGGAGACACCCAGCTCTTTTGCTGAACCTGGGGACTTCGTACTTTTAATTCTATGTGTTTTCTCTCTGTGTTTCTTTTGGTTGTGGAGTCTGACAAACTCTATAGGCATCATCGTTTACATTGTGTCATACAGCACCTTCAGTGCAGTGACACAGGGAAGCCTTTCAGATTTCCCCAAGGTTTTTATACCTTCTCTTGGACACACTACTGTTTCCAAGAGTAGTGAAGTGAAATTGACTTTGCTTACACGAATACCTTTCTAGACCCAGCACACACTTTCTTACAATAGGATGCTGGACGGGTTACTTAGTATCCCCTTTGTCTAGCTTCTCATGTAACATTTTTGTTACCCTTTCCTCATCGAATGGCTGGTGGCAGTGGTTTACTTTTAACCACCATTGTGTGTTTTTACCGCGGACTGCGTTCGCAGCCACGGTAAAGCACCCATTGGTGCCATTTTTGTCAAAATGGCCCCGTCTTCTTTTTTCTGCATTTCTTTGTGGAAAGGTCCTTCTTGAGATTTACTCTGCGCGCCAAACCAGGTTTGGTCCCTTTGTTCGTTTTGCCTTTGGCGGGATTCACGATTGAAGCCCGCCTCTGGCTCCAGGGTGTCTGGCGGGGGCAGGAAGCTAGGGAGGTGCCTGAAACTCCCTGTGCTTAGTCTCCTAGGAGACAGGAATGCAATCTTAGGTGATTGATCGGCTGGCTGTCCGGCAAGGACAACCACCCTGCTGGGTAACTGACAGCTAGGCTAGAATGAATGGGAGAAACCTACATAAAAGGCAAGGCTTGGAAGGCAGTCTCGACCACTGGACAAAGGAACCGAAGAAGAACTTGAAGAGGATGCCTGCTGCAACTCCTGGACCGTTGGTTTGCCCGGTGAAACCCTGCTGCTGTGCTGAAACTCCAACTCCGTATTGACAGATAAGCCACTGCAAGGACGACTTCTCCCTTTGAGTTTGTGGGACCAATCAACTCCAAGGTAAGCCACCTGGACATCCTCTCGGAGCTGGTTAAAATTCCACTGCAGTTGCTGCTGGAACCGAATAGCCAGGGAGATGAACACCAGATCGTGTGCGTTGCTTTTAAGCTGGCCAAGAGTTCCAGGAAGATCCTCCGGACTCCCAGGAAGCAGGACTGACTGAGCCTGAGCCCCCTTAACAGAGTGCTGGGCCCCAGATACAAGGAAAGCCCACCTCTACAGCCAGGAACCGTGGTGTTGCTATTTGCGGTAGATGTAGGAGCTGAAACACCGAAGTGACACTTGTTTGAAAATTGCCGGTTGCGAGCGGTGACCATCCCATTGTAGTGCAGGAGTCTGCAGAAGTCCTCCCTCTTGTTCCCACGACTGAGGCCCAGGAACACCAGGATCTGCAGAGCTGCACAGGAACAGAAGTCATCTGCTGCACTTTTCTTCAATCTAAAAGGTACTGTAAAGTCAGAGAACTTACCTCTTGTTGTGCCACCTTGCTTGCCCTCGTTGGAGACTTTTCTCGGTGGGCCCCTGTAGAGTTGCTAACAGCTTCTTTACCTCACAAGCCTAATCACTTGTTGCCCAACTATACATTTCTTTTATTCTACAAAGACTTCTAAAACATTTTGCAAGACTTACTTACCTGCAAGTGCTTCAGTTCACCTTTACATTTGCTAACTTAACATTGGCTGGCCTAGCTCCCTGAATGACTCTTCTCTCATCTGCTTAGGTGTTGTGTCTTCCTTCCAGGGACGTGTTACCAAAAGTACTTACCTGCTTCAGAATATTTGTGGGATCTCTTGTGTTGTTCTAAATAACCTTTTTGCTTTAATATATCACTGTTGCATTTAGAATCAGATTTAGGAATATGTCAATGTCCCCAGCACCCTAACTATTGAAGTCACCTGAGGGTGTAGATAGTGTCTGTGGGCCATCCCAAATGAGTACTTACTGAGTTAGACATCTTAAGAGTGTGTATTTTTGAAGTGTATTTGAGTGTTACTGTTATGTTGCCCCTTCTGAAGAAGGCTTATTCTAACTGATAAATTAATAATTGTTTAATCAACAAACCTTGTGTGTAAGAGTTTATTTGAATACTTGTCACTGTGAATCTCTGTGCAACTCCCCTACAGCTCACATAGACCCCTCTTGAGATAAGCTGCTCAACACGCTACCAGCCTGTTTAGTACAGACTTATACCAAAGGTTGGGTTCCTATTGCCAGAAGGTCAGGGTTGCTGTAGTGCACCCAAAAGGTACTGCAAACAATCTTGCCTAACACGTACCAATTCCACACTCAATCCATCAAATTCCTTGGGATTCATTCTTTGACCAAAGTCTTGACCAAACTTTGACCAAAGTCAAGGTTGTCATAGACTGGCCTGCACCTATATCATTGAAAGCGTCCAAACTGCAGGTTTTTCAAACGTCTACCAACGCTTTATTCTTGGTTTTTCCACTATAACTGCTCCATTAACCAGACTTAAAAGGCCATCAGTGCCCTTCTGTTGGAATCAAAACTCTCAAAAGCCTTTTGATACTCTCAAGGCGGTCTTAACCAAAGCTCCAGCATTACAAAACCCCAATTCCAAGATACCCTATGTAGTCAAAGCAGATGCTTCATTGTTTGCTGTAGGGGCTATCCTTTCCCAGGAATGCCAGACTACAGGAATTTTACACCCAGTGGAGTTCCATTCCTGCAAATTTACGCCTGTGGAACACAACTACACGGTAAGAGAAAAAAGCTTTTGGCAATCAAGGAGGTGTTTCGAATGGCCCACAGTGTTTTTAACAGATCACCTTAATATCCAGGACCGGACCTCTATCAAATGCATGAACTGTCGCCAGGTGCGTTGGCACCTATTCTTTTCAGCATTTGACTTTTTGATTAAACAGTGCCCTGCCTTGAAACATGGCAATGGCGACTCCTTGTCTAGCATTTCCCACGGAGACCGGTTGCCCCGCTACCCGGACACAATTCTCCCAACCAAGCATTTCATTTGTCTTTGTACTCCGCCTGTACCAATGACAACGGCCATTAAAGACTGGTTATCCTCCCATGGCGATGAAATCGAAGTCTGGAATGTGAAATTCCAGGAGTGGCTTCCTTACATCCAAAGACGCCTGTACCTTCCTAATCAAGAAACTAGTCTGTTATTCAAACAAAAAGTGCAAACTACAACAACAGAATAACGAATGCCAAATCAGGAATGAAGGAACTCTTCGCCATCCTGACAAAACTAGAATCGCCAGTACCACCCCCAGAAGGCTGGAACAAAGATGTCAACTGGTGCACTACCATCCAGCAAGCTCTATCCCACAAAATAACGGTCCTACAATCTAAAATAGAACTAAAAAAGCTTGAATACTACCTCCCATACCGCTTCAACAATCGCCTCCTTATTTGGCTGCAGTATAGGCACTCAATTCGAATTCACTCCCGTCACCAACAACAAAGTCCTTAAAATCATCAACAGTCTCATACCTTTGAGATGCCAAGGTGACCCAAGCCCAGCAGCAGTCATTAAAGACTGTGCGGCTGACCTAACCCCATTCATTACCAGGCTTATCAACACCTCTTTTAAAAATAGTACAGTCCCTACCAACCTGAAAAATGCATAGGTACTCATTACTAAAAACGGCATTGCTCGAACCCAACATCCCGACCAACTACCGCCCCATCACGACAGTGCCTTGCTTACTTTAGATACTAGACAGAGTAGCCTACCTTCAGATCCAACAATACCTGGAAGTCACCAACCTCCTTGGCCTCAGACAATCAGGCTGCCGCCTTAGACATGGGACGGAAAGAGCACGGTAGGATTTGAAAATACGAATGGACAAGCTTAAAGATCAAGGCAAATTAGCCCGGCTAAACCTACTGAATCGCGATGCAGCATTTGATCTGGTCAATCACAACAAACTCTGAACATCTAGCCTCCGCTGCCCACTTTTCACCCAAAGTGATTCAATGGACACAATCCTTCCTCACGGACAGAATGATGAGTCTTCTCCCCCACCGCAGCAGCACAGCCTTGCCCTGTCACTTGCAGCGTACCTCAAGGTTCAGGTGTCTCTCCAACACTCTATAATATATTTACTAAACATCTATTCGACTGCCAGGATGACTTGGGTGTCACCTACACTAACTATGCAGATGACGCCAAAATCCTCATCCCTATCACAGGCTCGCATGACATTGATTCTGCTTCTATTAACGTCATCTACCAAACGATCCAAACCTGGATGGCCCACCATGGTTTGGGTTTGAATGACAAAACCAAACTTCTCCTCTTAGTGTCTCAACTCCGTCCAAACAAACTGGGTGAAGCCGTTAAGGCCTTCAACATTGATGGCAACATTATAAAGGTGTCTAAAGAAATAAAAACGTTAGGTTTCTACCTAGACTCATCACTCACAGTAATTCGACAACTTAAGGCCACAGCTTCAGCAGCAGCCTATACGACCAAACTGATCAATGCTGACCGTTCCTGTCCTCCGATAGCTGCATCACACTAGCTAGAGCACTTATCCTGTCCACATTGGACTATTGGAATGCTCTCTATGTAGGCACCAAGACTCAACTTAAAAAGGTTACAGGTGATGCAAATAATGCCTTCAGAGCAGCATTAAACGTACCCACAAATGCTCACATCTCATCGATAAGAAGGAACAATCACTGGCTTCCTGTGCAAAAACACAGTCTACAAAACTCAATATGGCACGCAAATGCCTGCACAATGTAGCCCCCAACTACCTAGCAGATAAAATCTCTAGATGACAATCCAACAGGCACACACACACTCTGTTCATTAGCACCTACTCTCCACACCTCGATTGGGACTTCAGAAAGCTGGAGGGAGTAGATTTCCTGCCCAGGCTGCCAGACTATGAAACACTGTTCCAGTCAAACCAAGGTCTGAAGACTCATTTTGGATGTTCCGTAACCAATTGAAAACTTGGCTCTTCACTCAAGAAACACAGTTTTAAGACATGTTGTCCAGCCTAATACTGGTGTAACCATGTAACTGTATTTGCAAATATGTAACTAACTTTTTATAAATGACTGCTAAGCATCTAACCTGTAACTACTGTACTAACCACGGTCAAGAAGAGCGCCTAGATGCCCTAGGGCTTGGTGCGCTATATAAATTGCAAAAATAAATAGTCAATAAGCCCTGGAATCGTACCATGATGCCAAGTCCATGGGCACCCCAGTCAAAAGAAGATCATCAGTTTCCCGAAACGCTGATTTTGGTGGCACGGGAGGACACTATCAATCATGTTATGACTTGTGTGATATGTACTCAAGGAAAGAACATACAGGGTAGACCCATGGGACTAGTACAACCCATGCCGATTCCTTACAAACCTTGGCACATGGTGAGCATGGATTTAATGATTTACTGCTGGTGGGGTGGAAGAATATCATTTCGGTGGTGGACTGTTTCACCAAAATGGCACGCTTCGTTCCCTGTTCGGTCTCCCTTCGGCTCCTGTTCTAGCGGATCCGTACTTCAAACACTTCTTCCATCTCTTTGGGCTTCTCCCTGTTATCTCTGATCGTGGTCTCCAATTTACCTCCCATTTTCCGCAGGCCCTTACATCACTTATGGGCATTGACGCACGCTTCTCCTCTGCTTACCATCCAGAGATCAAGGGTCAAATGGAATGAGTTAACAATACTCTTGAACAGTTCCTGTGGTGCCTTTATCTACACTATCAGGATACCTGGCTAGCCATGCTGTTTACCGCTGAATTTGCGTATAATAATTCATCAACAGGTTTCTCTCACTTGTGCACTAAACAGTCAGCACCCTCATAGCCTGCCTCTACTCCATTTCACAAGCACTGCTATCCCTGATGCGTGCTTTCAAAACCTTCAGGAAGTTCACACAAACGTTCGGAAACATAGAAGACGCTCACCTACGCAAGCGTGCATATGCAGCTCGGCACCAACCAGTACTGCTCATTATACCTTGGTTACCTAGTTTGTTTCTCTTCACCTCACCTCAACAGGCCTGGTTTTGGTAAATTTTTGCCCCGTTTTCTTGGCCCCTACAAGATTATTCCTTTCATTAACCCAGTTGCTTACCGTTTGTAGTTGCCACATTCATGGAGTGTTCACCCTGTTTTTCAAACCTCTACTGAAACCGTACGTACCTGAAATACGCCTACTAACCCCCCCCAACCCTGTCCAGTTGGGGTTCGCAGATGCGTACTAAGTAAGAGCCGCTCTCGACTCCAGTCTCTGTTGTGGTCGACATTTTTACCCATCGAATGGAAGGGTTACAGTCTGGAGGAGCCGACGTGGGAATGCTTGGAAAACCTTCACGTTCCCACCAGCTTCATCCGAATTGTCCTCGGGGTCCGCAGGCATTGGGTGGAAGCCCTCATTCTCTCGCCCTCCAAACTCACTGCATTGGGTACTACGCTTCAGTTCCGCAGTCTCCGGCTACGTCCTTGGCAGTTGCGATGGCGCCTTCTGGACGGTCCGTACATGACAAGACTTCGTTCCCCAGTACGTCACGCACGGCTGTGGGTGGGCTGGGGGAAGAGGGAGAGATTTTGCACACCACACTTTGTCCCTTCCCCTTTTAGCTGCAGAGACCGCCCAGAGGACATCTAAATTCCTCATCGGTTTGCACAATCTATCGGCCAGCTAGAGTAAGTTATTGGTTCCCTGGCTGGTATATTGTGCAGAAGGCAGTTCACTCACTGCATGGGACTCAGTGCATGACACCATGTCCACGGCGCTTAGCCTCCCGTGCAACATTCTTTTTTTAAAAAAAATGGGAAATTCGTTTTTGTGCTATGCAAAAAGTGTTCCAGTCCCGTCCCTGAGGATGGACAGCCATAAGTATGGAGGAAAGGGGACGGGACATAGGAGTACAAGTCAGTACCCATGTGCATTGTGTGCAAAAACGGACAGGGAAATGTGGCAGGTAGGAAACTACATATGAGCTACCACACTCACGAGGCAAATAGAAAGTGTAAGAAGAGGGACATGTTGGAATTGAATCGCAGTTCTTACCAGGTGTGAGCAGAAGGTAATCTGTCTGTTGACCGGTCATCTCTGTGGATCTGGAACTTCTGAATGCCATTCATCCCTTCGAGAGCTGCAAAGCCCTGTAGGGGGACCTTTGAAGTGCCAGTGACAAACTGAAGAAACTTTGCCCGATCAGCTTGGTCAAAAGAGCGTAGAGCTCTCCAGAACCACTGGATCTGTGAGGAGAAAGACATGACACTAAGATCCATAAAATATATACTTACATGGAAGATAGTGGCAACATGTCCAAACTCTCTACCCTCTTACCCACAAACAATAACCACTTGAACACCCCCTATGCTCACCTGGATGGAGTTGGACTGGTACTTGTGATACTCTGTGTTTGACTTCAAGTCATCTATGTCTATTGTAGGTAACCCCGAGATGAGCAGTTCTAGCTCCTGCTCGGTAAAGATGGAGATGAGACGCTTTGGGATGATCTCATAGAAGCCTTCCAAGAAGGCAGCCAACTGCTTTCGTATCGCTCCTAAAAATAGACAAGAAGGGGTGAAATATTACCAAATATATCCAACTCTATCCCAAAAGTTGCTTAGGGACAGAAGAGCATAAACTATTCTAGGCCCAGCCTTTACCATGTGCAAGAAAACAGGAATTCAAAAAAGTTAGAGTTGCACAACAGAACCAAGCTGCAAGCCCCCTGTTCCTATGCTTAGAGAGTTACCTGTCATTTTCATTTGGCAGACAAGGTGGACATATTCCTTCTTATTTTCTTCTGTAACCAAAATGTTTGCACCATTGGGTTTTAAATCTCGAACCTCACAGACTCCAAATTCCTGCACCTGCAACATAAAATTAAAAATGGAGAGATGACATTTTGATATGGCACATTTAAATCTTGTGTTCGAATTATTGCATGCAAGAATAAACGTTTAAAACAACCAGAATGTGACTATTGCAGACATACTGGAACCGCTGCTTTGATTGGACTTCCATTCATGCGTCTCCATTATCCTGAGTTTATGACACCTTCCCCATTGAGAACAACTGGGTATTCTGGAGGTCTTGATAAAAAGGATTTTCATAACCAGCTCTGTTGGAATGTGTTAGTGAGAGTTTCTATTTGCAAATATAACCTTGGTCCTGAGCCTGCCATCACCACTGCTGGACTCACTGGGATTTTTCCACTGACTTTGAAGGTGAGACTTTTTCTCACTTCCCTCCGGCATATTGAATAAGTTACTTACCTGCAACTCCTGTTCTCCAGCATTGGTCTGGCATGGATTAACATGCTCATTAATATTCCTGGTCGACAGGCTGGGAATATGTTAGAAAATATTTATCTTTACTGCACCTTTCCTTCTATTTTTATTGACCCCCAAACTTTTTGCTTTTATTTTTGATCGTGCCCTGTATTTTTTCCAGTGCAGCCTTAAGCTTCACTACACTGTCTTTTGCTCATCTGTTACGGGGAAACCAACATGTCCTTCAGGCTGTCAGTACTGGGAAACATTGATTCCCTTAGTCTTGCGACTTTGTTACTACTTTTAGTAACCAGTTATCACTTGAGTTAACTTGTCATCAGACAATGCATTTTACAATGCAGTACAACGGGGTACACTTTTTGTGTTGCCCTAGACTAACACGTAAACAATGTTTGGTTACTCTAAGTATGCTAAATGTACAAGCTGGTGACAGCAGTGACTTTTTACAATTTTTTGGTGCTTTTCCTTTTAGCCTTACCATGTTTGGCTACTAACTGTGGCTAGTGTCCAAATATGGATATGCCACATGGTTTTACGCATGTCCAATGGCCATCTTGTTTATTAGCCTTCTTCCTGGCCTGTGAGGTCTGGAAAACCCTTATATGGACTTCCATTGTCTGGGAAAGTAGAGGCTTTTGGCGGGCTACTGGAGGGCTGTGTGTGTGTTTGCTGGCAGGTTGTGGGCTGGGACTGTCTGGTCTAGTCCTGTAATTGGGAGTATTGGGGTAAGAAGAGGACCCCCTGCACCAATTTTTCAGTGATCCTGTCCAGCAGTGAGAACCGTGAAGAGACCGGAAACCAGTCTGCCAACTAACTTCTGCTGCTGCCCCGGAGGAGCCCCGTCTCACTTGTTATCTTCAGCAGTCCTGCGAGGGAGCTGTGACCCTTGTAGTGGAGGGAGCATTCATTCTCGGTGTCTGTTTGGTACCCTGCGAAGTAAAGCCTTCGGAAGTGTCCCGGGATTGTCCTGTGGCTGACCAGCTGTGAGTCTAGGCTACTGTGTTGACGTCACCATTCCGAGATGCGGCCGGAAACTTGGAGGATCCTCTGCTTGTTCTACAAGATTTACTTCAGCGACATTGCAGCGTCCTAGCGTCAAGGGTACCTGAGATAGGAGGGAAAGTCTGACTGACAAGTGAGGCCTTTTGTGTCACCGTGCTGCAGTGATCACCGTCCGAAACAGCTTACCTGCGTCCAGTCCAGTTCTGTCCTGAGAGGGGTCCTGCATTGTGTTTTTCTGCATTCTTCATCTGCTATGGGGAAACCGACATGTCCTTCAGGCTGTTAGTACTGGGAAACATCGATTCCCTTAGTCTTGCGACGTTAAGCCCATCGCGAGTGAAGGGCGTCTGCAGTATGCTGTTTTTGCTGTGACCAGAGAAGCTACCTGCCTTCAGTTACCTTGTTGCTGCCGTGGGAAAACAAGCTCCGCCCACACCAGGAAGTGGAAATATAATCAAAGCAGACTCGCCCGTGCGGCGTTAAGCCCGTCGCGAGTAAAGGTCGTCTGCTGTTTTTACTGTTTTGCTGGCTGCCGATCGCCCCGAGAGTTGACAGTTGATTTAAGGCCGTCCAAGAGACCGAGATAAGCAATCTGCCAAACTATAAGGAACCGTACTTTATAACTAAAACCTGCTATTAACCGTCAAAGCCCTTGATTGTGAACAACTTGTATTCTACTCATATTTCACCAAAACCTTTTATAACCAATATAGTCCACCAAAGCACTCACGATTCAAACAAGTCTGAAACAGGTAATTCCTGGACATCAATACGCTAAGTTGGGGACTGCGGGCAATGTGCCTTTGACCCACTTAGCCCAATCCTAGCCAACAAACCCTACTTCTACTGTTTACACTGGAGCAAAATCGAAACAGCCAATCCTTTTGAGACCTCAAGAATTGCATCCTAGAAACTTGAATTTTGGAATACAAATTGAAAATCGGAGACTGCGGGCAATCTGCCTTTGATCCGACAACTTCAAAATCTATAAAACTCACCCAAACAAAATACACCAGTCCTTAACTGCTAAAGAGACACAACGGAGTCCTATTTCAGATTCTTGCAGATCCTAAGAACTGTTTCCTCGAACCTGGACTTTGATATACAAATTGCAAAATCGGGCACTGCAGGCAGCTCGCCTTTGACCCGACAACTTCAAAATGTGCAGGTCACGTCCGAACAAGAACACCCCCCTCCAACAACTTAAACTGCCGTAATCAAACCTATTTCCAACTCCTTCTTAAATGGACTCACTATGGTTGCTTTAACAGGCCCACTCAGGAGGCATCGCGCCAGACTACAACCGGCGACCGAAATAGAAAAATCACCCAGCTCTCTATATGAAACAACAATCTGCACCGAACCCAGTGTGCAAACAGCTCCTGCATGTCAGCAAACAGCACTGGCTGCGATTTAACAAAAACTGAATGCCCACATCAAAGCCCCCTACAATAAGCTCTCCCCTCAAAGAACGCTGATCACCAAGTATTACGAATCTCAACCCTACAATCAACAACGAATATCCAGAACTCAAGGACGACCTGCTGGAACAGTACAGATCTCCATTTGAGCCAGAAAAATCACTAGACAAAAGACAGCCACCCGAGACAAAAGCATAAAGCAACCTCCCTAAACGTCCACACCGAATTCAGAAGGCCTCCCCCTCCTGCACTCTCCAAAACAAATGCATTCCCGACAACCAACAACGCTGACAGGTCGGTCCCATGAGGAATATCAATGACGCATATCTGAGCTCAAATCCGATCAAATCAACCCCTTAAAACCCACAAGATGAGAAGAGATGTAATGTGAACCAGCAACAGAAGCCATTGACACACCTATACCAACAACAATGGCTGAACTTCAGAGTTCCCCGAGCACAGCCACCAGCCAAGTATGGATACCCTTCATAAAACTATATGAATCCCTAAAAGAGACTATGCTTGATCAGGCAACTTTAATTGCTTTAATACACATGAAGCGAATACACATTGAAACTTTCATCACAAGAATTCAACACCATCTTGAACTAGAATCCGAAATCTCTGCACAATGGCAAGCAAGATTATTTGAAATAAGGCGATCTGACCGCATAGAAAAAGAACAAATCACCACAACTATGCTTAAACTGCTCTCTGCCAAGCAACAAGACAAAATGAACAACTAAGGGACAAATCAGATGGCAACCAATCAGCCTCAACAAGAAACCCCCCCAACCTAACCCAAAAAGCAATGACCCCAATAAACATAAAGACCACCTGCAGGTTCGACCAGAAGAAAAAACCCAAAAACCAGCTCCCCTCCCATCAACTGTTAGCTACATCTTCAATCGCTAATGAAAAGGAAAATAAAGAAACAAAAAAAACAAAAAATGACTAACCGAACTGATATCAAATCACCCAAAGAGCAAAAAATAATTGTCCCACCAAACAAAAATCAAGACCCAAAGACCACAACGAGCCATCAATGACACCTATTCCATCTAATGAAGTCGAATCCTTTTCGATATTCAACACCTCCAAGAAAAATACAAACAATCAAAAAAAGAAACTTGAAGTCCCAACCAAAAAAAAGAACAAACACTAGATGATCCAGAGCCTTCTTGAGGCACGTGACCGTCTTGCCTATTACGGCTCAACACTTGAACCAGAAAGACGACCCAAAGATGACAAAAAAAGCTGATCTAACGCCGGACCAGAAAAACAAGATCGCGAAAACCAAAACAAGCGAAGAACAAGCTACAGGGGAAAATCCATCTTGGATGCACTGATGAATCTCACAACCCATGAAGACGAAACCTCAGACAGCCTTGACGAAAGAAAAATCCTGCCACGAAAAGAAAGTTCATCTCTCTATATAGTTGATGAATACAAAGGAGGACAGACTATCTTAGTGTAAGCGGCATTCTATCTTGTGAGGAAATATCCGAAACGGAAGAACAATGGGAAGACTGTTTCTAGCCCAAACAGTAAATCCAAATCAACCAACCAAAAATAGTCTCAAGAGCAAGAATTGATCCTCTTGGCAAGATATTTGCATCAATCCTATTAAAGAGACTAAATGAATGGTCAACCAAAAACATATACGACCCTCGACAGACTGGTTTCGCCAAGAATGCTGGAACCAATATAAACCTGCGAATTCTTAAATCTTAATTCTCAAACACGAAATAAACACAACTGGAACTCATGTACATGCTGCTTTTATTGACCTCCAAATGGCCTTTGACAGTGTAAATAGAACTAAACTCTGGAATAAGCTACATACTTGGAATTGTCCACCTGAAATTCTAGAGCCAATCAAGGCCCTATACAGCAACACCTCTGTCAAAGTCTGCCTAACATCCTTGGTACTGTTTCGGCTTCCTTCCCAACAGCCAGGGGACTTGCACAAGGATGCCCCTTCGTAGCCACCTTTTTTAATTTCTACCTTTTTGACATCATGGCCAGCCAAATTAGCATTCCAGCATATCCTCCAAAAATCAACGGAACACAGATACCTTACACATACTCTATGCCGATGACCTTGTGCTTCTTAACAAGACTCATCGGCCTACAAAGGAGACTCAGAGTGCTTGAAAAATACATTAAAGGACAATGACATGTCAATCAACATTCTAAAAACACAAATCATGTCATTGACTTCTAAGAAGAATACCAAGGCAAAAACATAGCACCTAACCCTGGATGAGAAACGTCTAGAAATAGTTAATACAACAAAATACCTCGGGATCAGGCTGAACCAATCGCAAATCGAAGCACAGTGGATGGACAATCTAAAGAATAAAAGTCGCTCACTTGCACAACAAGGGCTAATTCTTCACAAGTAGTATGGGCAATTCTTCCTGAAACCGATCCTAACTTTCTACAATCAGAAAGTGATGCCCATACTCTCATATGGAAGCGAGAGCCTACTCAACCTACCACGACAGATATGGAAGATGGTGGAAGGAATCTTCTGGCAAAAAGTATTATCCCTTCCAAAGTCATACCCAATAGCCAGAATTTGCTTCAAACTAGCAATCCAGTCGCTAGATTCCATAAATGCCTGGAAACACATCACCCTCTACAGAAAAAACTTAACAGAAGACGGCATTCCGGCAATCAGATTGCTCCGTAACACCAACATCAAATCAAGACGCCAACTGTGGTCAGATGGAAAGAAGCTTGCCGTCAAATACTTAACAAATATGCAATAAATAATGAAATGCTAAATAATAGACCGACGAAAGCAAAAACTTTAATGCGACAACTAGACTGGATACGCACCATCGACGAGATAAACGAAAACAGGCTACCGCTTTACACAAGATATGAGACTCAAGCCCTGAATTAACCTCGTAAATACCTAGCAAAATTTCTATGCAAACGAACAAGAGATACTTTCCTCCGATTCCGGCTCAACATCCTACCAAGTAGAGAATATCTTGTGAGTACCTGGCAAATCCCTAAGGAGGAAATACTTTGTAGATTCTGTAAAGAACCGGACTCAATCGAATCCCTTCACTACCTATTCATTGACTGTCTCTCTTTATCCGAAATAAGAAAAACCTTCGGCCAGATGCTCCCACAGCAATCAATTCACCACAAAGCGGTAGAAAGATGGGAACAGATCACAAGTGGAAACTCCTTTCCACTTATATTCAGGACAATGCAATTCTGGGAAAAACTTTACAAGTCCTACATTGTCCGAAGCTATTACTCTTTTTCTTTATTACCTTTTAAATTTGTAAATAATGCAGTAAACTGAAAAGATCAGATGAAACGTTAAAATGGTGTGTACAAACTATAAAACATGAAATAAAAAAATAAAAACAAAAAAAAACCCACATTCTTCATCCGAGTCTCCTTGCACAGGCGAAAGTCACCAACCGGAGATCAGCTCCAACCTGCAACCCCTGCGAATCAAGGACTGACGCTGATGGAGGGAAAAACCACCTCAGACTTTCTTCCATTGACCTGCTAAGTGGGTATGTTACAGTGGTTCTCATCTGCCCCTAAACTCCCTTTAAAAGTTTTCCTAACTTTTATAAAACTTTTACTATACTTTGGTTTTACCAAAGATTGCTGGCACAAGCATTCCGAAAGTTGGGGACACTTCTATTAGTTAAAATACATTGTCCTCTAACCTTGGAACTGAGTTCACTGAGAGACCCTACCTTCATTTTTTCCAGCTTCACAAACTTTGTCGGAGCTTTCCTGAACGTTTGGGCATAAGGCCCCAGACAACTTAAGGAAGGGCTTTTGAAGTTAGGGTGAACTCTATGGACCCATAGTACATTAAACTAATCTGCACTTGCTCACCACCTCGAGACTTAGACTAGATCCTTGTCACTGCTACCTTGAACTGGTTTGGCTACAGCTCTCCAGAGTTGTCCCTGTCACAATATAGGTTGGCCAGAGTATAGAAAATCAGTCCTAACAGAATCCTTCGTAAAAAGATAAGTTTCGCTTTAGATTGAAAACTGCATCTTTCCTCCAAACCAATCACTATCGTAATGCCCCAATGAAAGTGCTCTCCCTGAAGTTCCACCTCTGGTGGCCATCTTCAGGTTAGGTAGATCACGCAAAGTGGCAGTATGAACCAAAAAAAGCCACAGAGCGGGAGGGAGGGTTCGCATGTGAATCCATGCCAGACCCATGCTACTGAACAGGAGTTACAGGCAAGTAAGTTGTTCCTTTCCCCAGCATGGAGTCCAGCATGGATTTACATGCTCATGAATAAAGATTACACAGGAGAACATATGCACAACCACAGGAGGTGGCAAGGCTCAACAGAAGTAAAAAACACTCACCCCAGGAACAGACTCACCTCAAGTGAACAGGTTGCGAAGCACCGCCTGGCCGGCCCGGGATTCCTCCCGGAATCTTTGATTCCGTAGAACCTCGTGAACGTGTGGGTGGACCTCCATGTAGCAGCCCTGCAGATGTCGAGCAGGAGCACACCAGTGAGAAACACTGTTGCTGCAATGGCTCTGGGGGAATGGGCTCTCAGTCAGCCTGACAGAGGTCTGTTCGCCAGGTGATGACCGTGCATGATGCAGCCCGAGAGCCACCTGGAGATGGAAACCTTCAACAAGGCCTTCCCGTGATTCAGAGGTCCAAAATGGACAAACAATTGAGAAGTCTTCCGAAAACCCTTTGTGCGTGCCACATCAAACTTCAAGTCATGAGCAACATCCAGCAAATGCAAAGCCTTCTCAGCTGGTGATGACGAATTCAGGAAGAAAGCAGGCAACACTAAAGGCTTGTTGAGGTGGAACTCCCGAAGGAACCTTTGGCATAGTTGGGGTATGTGCGCAGCACCACCCTTGTGGCGTGGGAAGACCAGTACGGCTGTTTGCAAGACAGGCCCTGGACCTCCCTAATGCACCTGGCTGAAGTGATTGTCGCAAGGAAAGCAGTCTTCCACGAAAGAAACTTCAGCAGGGTCTAATGTATCGGTTCAAAGGGGGCCCCCATGAGCTTAGTCAAGACCACACTGAGTTCCCAAGCTGAGGCAGAAGCCTTCACTGGTGGGAAAGTCCTGACGAGGCCCCTGCGGTCTGCACAGGCGGACGAAGTTGATGCAGGGGGGACATCATGCCCAGCAGCGACTAGACGGCTTGCACTGTAGCTGACCACACCGCTGACAGGTGCTGTACTTTCCCCAGGATGGCTACCACTCTCTCTTCTGAGGGCGACAACAGACGTTACTGTGTTGAGTTTGGCTCTCAGAAAGAGAGCGTTCTGGGATGGCTCCAAGCAGGACATCAGATAATTTATGGAAAATCCCAGTTCTGTCAGCAAAAGGATGGTCCTTGTTGTGCGTTTGCTCACCAATGCATGGGAGCAGGATCAGACGATCCAATCGTCCAGGTAAGGGTAGACGTGGATGCCCTCGAGATGAAGGAGTGCCGCCACTGGAGCCAAGCGCTTCGTAAAGACCCTTGGGGCTGACTTCAGGCCGAAGGGGAGCGCCTTGAATTGATAAGAGTTGCTGTGTTTCCGGTGAATGGGGATGTGAAAATAGGTGTCCTCCAGATCCAGTGACGCCAGGAAGTCTGTGTTCCAGGCGCTGATGCTTTCCTGCGCTACCATATACCTGGGAGCGACCTCTGTACGTCTCTTGCATCGCTGAGCGGGATGTTTGTTGGGATGGGGCGTTATATCCTTGGAGGATCTACTGGACTTTCCTCTCGAGGAACGAAAGGACACCCGACGTTGCTGCAGGGTACCTAGTGAACGTGATGCTCTGTGTCCATCTTGATCATTAGCAGAGACTGGTCAACGGTCTTGCCAAAAAAGTTCTCACCATCAAATGGCATGTCCAACACTGTTGACTGAAAGTCTGGTCTGAAGTTGGTGGCTTTAAGCCACCTCTGCCGCCGAAGAGAGACTCTGTTGCCCATTTGCCGGAAACATGTGTCTGCAATGTCCACTGCCACTGTAATGACGTGGTCCGAGGCCACTTCCCCTTCCTGGAACAGAGCCAGAGCTTCCACTTTCTCATCCTCCGGTAAGAAGTCCAGAATAGGACCCAGTTTATACCATAGTTCCCAGTCATAGCAGTACAAAATGGCCAGGCTGTTAGCGGCTTTAATGGTGCTGGTAGCAGTGTCTATGGTCCTATTACTGCATCACATCCAGTTTCTTCCCCTCCTTGTCTGGGGGCACCATGGACGAAGATGACTGGTTTGCTAATGGTTTTCTGGTAGCAGCTGAGACCACAGTTGGGTGAAGGCTGGAACCTCAGGCACTTGGGCGCCGAGGTTGGGACCCCTGTATCCTGCTTGGGTGGTGCGGTGCTCAGTCTCTTCATCAGGGCCAAGCCCTCCTCCCAGATATCGTCCAGCAAGGGGACGGACAGTCTTCCACCTGGACTCACGTCATTGGTAAAGGAAACCTTCCTTTTTAGTCTCCTCAGGTACCAGCTGAAAACTGAAACAAACTAGCCAACCTCATCCGGTGGAGAGGCCCTGTGGGGTTCCCCTGCGCCCAATGGCTTTGTGTCTGCTGGTACAAAGTCATCTGCCTCATCAGTGTCCGTAGCTGCCGAATCCGTGCCCAGTGCTGCATCCCCAGTTGGCGTCAAATCCCGAGGTGGAGGCAGAGGTAAAGGTGTCGGTTGACGCCTTGGAACCGCTAGGTCCTTTGCCTTGCGCTGCTGCGGACTACCAGGCTGCGGTCTTGGAGGTCTCCTAGACAGTGCAGGGCCCGGTGTGGGAGGCAGTCTCTGCTGGCTTTCCGAGACCAGCGTGCTCAGCATAGTCAATATGTCCAAGGACATGTCCCTCGGTTGAGACGTGAAAAGAACGAGGTTCAGACTGATGAGTCTTCTTCGGAGAAGCAGTGAACCAGGGTCCTTCTGTGGGGAGACGGGTCCATGACCCCCTTTGTGGTCCGAATAATAATCTTTGGGCAGATCATCCTCATGCGAGCTGGTATAAATCTGTACCGACTTCCCCATTCCAGGGGCCTTCGCAGGTGCCTCACGGCTGAGGAGTAGCTATTGTTGTGACCGTGGACACCATCATCGTGGCCAGCGAAGTAGTGATGGTGGTCGACAAGGTCTACTGGATGGTCGGAGCCTTTGTCTACGTGGACACTGTTGACAAAGTCGTTCAGGCCGGCCGAGCTGCCGATGAGGATGATGATGATGATGATGATGATGGTGGTGGTGGTGTCGCCGCCGATGGGGGCAGCAAAGCTCCACCTTTCAATCTTTCCTTCAATGCCTTATCTGCTGACAGTAAGCAGAGTTTGGACAAAGTCAAGGACTTTCTCCTAGAGGGAACATCCCTCACCGGTAAGCTTGCCGTGAATTGTTGACGGCGACCTTGTACTTCCCGCACTGGGCCCCGCAGCTGCAGCGAACCCAGTGGCATCCAAGTCATGCAGCCTGGCCTTCCTTTGAACCCCTGTGGGCAGGGCGTCCTCAAAGCACCTCAACCTCTTTTCTGAGGGAATTTGCTCCTTGGACTGGCCGGTCCTGGGTGAAGTGTGACCATGCCCTGAAGCAGAGTCAGAGGCCTTACCCGCCCGATTTCAACCAGGTCATTTCATCTTTTTTGAAAATCCCCAGCAGACCTTGCATCCCTCCTCCTCATGGTCTGTATGCAGGCAATACAGACCGTGCTTTACTCAATGGCCGACATGCTACTTGCTGGCTTTATAACTTGCTGTTGTGGCTAGGTTAATATATTTCACATGTTTAACATACAGAGAAAATGACCTGTATGCATTTAGTTGTGCTTGCCCTTTAGGGCTCTAGGATCAGTACCTTCCTAAGAAGGCCGCTAAATTGGTCTCTGAGTGTCACAAAGGCGGAAATGCAAGAGGGACTATGTTCCGCGCTGGGTGTTTATCTAGTTTTACAGTATTGAACCTCAGGGTTTTGAGAGGTACTGTCTGACAGTGTACCTGGCGGCAGGAAGTGCCCATACTGGGTTCACTGAGGACTTTAGCTGCACAACAAGGTAAGAGTACCTGAGGAGTAGGTTATGAGTCAACATGGAGGTGTTTGGGATACAGCGTACAGGGTATGTCTCGTAATTTGTTGGGCAAACCCTGCATTTTGTTTTCCATTGTAGGTCACGATGACCTATGGGCATCTGAATATCGAACGCTACATTAAAGACAGCGTTCCTTTGTTGCTTACAAAAAGCCGGAAGTGGCACAGGATATAACTGAGTGCCTTAAAGGTGCGTACACTCGGGCGGTTGATATTCAGTTTTGGCATATGGTGGTAGTCAGGATTATTTTACAGCATAGGTGGAGTTTCCTATGCATGTTTTTCGTGACAACAAAGTGATGTTATTCTTCATTCTTGGTGCCAGTTATAGTAAAGCCGACCTTCGGGTTGGAACATATGGACTGTCACCCTATATCTAAGTCTGGGCTAACCAACAGGACATAGAATGTTATTTAACACCAACAACCACACAGTGGCTTTTTGAGAAGCCATGAAAAGGGAATATGGCATGTTGAAGGAAGCACTTATGGATGTATGCTTAATGTGTTGCCAACTCGAAGGTGCAGCGCCGTCTGGAGCTGATACTGTGTTACAGTAGATGTCTTCTGAACGCAAGACTACTCTCTCTTAGGAGAGTAGATGTTAAAGGAGCAAGATGTAGCCTTAAATTGAATGAGGTTCGAGTTAGCTTAGCGATGGAAGAGAAAGGTTGTGTGGCTGTTTGCAACTCTGTGGTTATGAGCGTGCCTACAATATTAGAGGTGTATGAGCATTTTTTAAAGATGTTAAGGTATGGGGCAACAGTCTCCTCAAGGTTTATTTCACATTCCTTCAGATTGCTGCCTAATAACAAGGCCACTTAACCAGCCGTTGTGTCTACACTATTGAAATTGACAGCGGTAATTCCTCTGTAGGTCATTAATTTACTTATAGAATTTGACAAGTTTAAAAGTAACAGCACTCATTTTAGCTGTTTATACGGTTTCTGCAGACTCAAGTACGGAATTCGAATTGAGAAACCAGATATTGAATATTTAAGACTGAACACTGCATCAAATTAATGAGCGTCAAGAACTTGTTTTTAACATTGTCTCCCCTGAAGAAGTTCTTTGATTGGTGACTAATGATAAAAAGAACAAAACATGTTGGGTTAAAATCACTGTGAAAACTGGCAGTGTGGAGTATTAATGTATTACATTTTCACAAGACTAATGTATAGGGTTTGCTAATTGTTGAATGTATTTAGCTAGTCGAGTACATTTGTAATCAGAAGTGTATTACTAGTGGTGAATAACGAGTTTGAGCGGGTACGTTTGGACCCACTATGGTTCTCTTGTGGTGATTTTTTATTGGTCACAATACGTAGTGTATTAAAATTAGCACAGCACATGTCACTTTACTGATTACTTCTATTCATGATAGGCAATTGTTTTAAGGCGTTTATGTTTTTTTTAAACTAGGTTGTTAATAAAATATTTTAAATTTGCCTGTTGAAGTATATGGGTTGCTTCTTGAAAGAGGTATCTTTTTCATTTGATCACAGTGTTGGTAATTGAGTTATTGTGTACTTTGGGCACTAAAGAAACAATATAGTGGCATTGGTATTGTTTGTTTTTGTTAATAAGTGGTTCAAACCAGGGTATGATCCCAATGTCCTTATCCACCCTGAGTCTCTCCTAGGTTTTTACTGGTGACCCTACACCACCTCTTTTGCTGAGGTAATGAATGGCCACTGTGTTGTCCATCATGATCAGGATGTTCTTCCCCTATATGGATGGCAAAAAAAGCCATCAGTGCTAGTCTGATTGCCCTAAGCTCCAAAAGGTTTGTGTAGTCTGGATTCTGATGGCGACCACATTCGGCTGATCGTTAGATCGTTCAGGTGGGCTCCCCAGTGCATGAGGGAGGAATCAGACTTCCATCTCTGGCCAAGGTTGCCAAAAAGGTCCCCCCTAATAGGAGATCCAGCGCAACCTTGCTCAGGACCTGAAGGTCCGTCACCTTGCCTGAGAATTGGGACCATTGGGATCTGAGGGCCCAATGGAGGGAATTCATCCTTCGTCGAGCCTCTGGCACCACGAAAATTAAGGATGCCATGAGACTGAGCAACCTGACAAAATCGAAAGCAGGAAGATGTAGGGCGTTCTGAAATCTAGTCACCGTCTGCAAGTCATGTTGAACCCTCAACTCGGAAGGCAAAGCCTTCCAGTGTAAGAGTCCAGGACTGCTCCAATGAATTGAAGCTTTTGGGAAGGTGTCACCTGGGACTTCTTGAAGTTGAGGCAGAAGAACAAGTTACTTTCTTACCTGGTAACGTTCTTTCGATGGGATGGTCCGACGACGTATTCCATATCTATGACATGTAATCACCACAGCTGTGCTGCTTCGGAAACTTTTCCGGCGTCTGCGTCCTGCGTCTGCGTCCTGCGCCGATGACGTCGATGCGCCGACGTCGAGGACCTCCTCCGACGTCCGACGTCATCCGATGTGATAAGTAGGACGCACGACGCCCGTAGCCTCAGTTGTAGTTTTTTCCCCCCAGAACGTGTGACATAAGTCAACTGCCAGTCAGACACAAAGCCTTGCTGAACGTAAGCTGCAATCGCAAAAGAAATTCTGCAGCGGGGAAGGCAGGGCGGGAGCGATATGGAATACGTCGTCGGACCATCCCATCGAAAGAACGTTACCAGGTAAGAAAGTAACTTGTTCTTCGAGGGGATTGGGTCCTCCGACGTATTCCATATCTATGACAGACTCCCAAAGCAGTACCAAAACAAGGAGGAGGGAAAGAATTTAGAAGCAAAATTTTAGAATAGCCAATCAAATAGCCGAGCAAAGGACCGCCTTGCCAAAGGCCAGATCCTGCCCTCTGATGGAATCGAGGGAATAATGCCGTACAAATGTATGTACTGAAGCCCAGGTGGCTGCATCACAGATGTTGCGAATAGGAACACCCCTCTGCAGGGCAGTAGATGCAGCCACACCCCTGGTAGAATGGGCCCGCAAGCCAGCCGGTGGGTCCTTACCCGCCAAGCGGTAACACTCCGAGATGGCCAAAATAATCCAGCGGGACAAAGTCTGTTTCGTCACAGCTTGCCCCAAACGCTTTCCAGCGTAACCAATAAAGAGTTGAACGTCCACTCTGACCCGGGACATGCGTGAACCATAAAAGCTTAAAGCTCTCCTAGGATCAAGCCTATGGAGCCTCTCCTCTTCCTTACCAGGATGCGGAGGAGGATAGAATGCCGGAAGAACAACCTTCTGGGCTAAATGAAATTCCGTCACTACCTTCGGAAGAAAAGAAGGACGAACTCCAAGGACAACCCTGTCCTTGTGAAAAACAGTGAAGGGTGGCTTAACTGAAAGTGCCTGTAACTCACTCACTCTGCGAGCGGAAGTAACCGCAACTAAAAACACAGTTTTCAGAGTTAACAGCCTCAAAGGGCAAGAATGTAAAGGCTCAAACGGAGCACCCATAAGAAACCTAAGAACAAGGTTTAAATCCCAACCGGGCACCAGGAAAGGTGACGGAGGAAACACATTAGTGAGCCCTTTCAGAAACTGTGAAATTAAAAGGGATTTTAAAGTAAGAACACTCTTCAGACGAGCGCTTAAAGATGGACAGCGCCGCCAGGTAACCTTTAATGGTACCCACTTGCAAGCCCCTGTGGGCCAGAGAAAGCAAAAAGGACAGAACCATGGGGATGTCACATGCAAAAGGATCCACATTCAGAACTCTGCACCAGTCGCAGAACTTACGCCAACGGCAACGGTACAGAGACTTCGTTGCTGGCCTACGGGCCGAAAGCAACACCTCCATCACGTCTTCAGGGAGGTCCCAATCCATATACCTCAACCTTTCAGAAGCCAAGCGTGAAGGTTGAGGGATCCGACCTCTGGATGGAGAACCTGACCCCCCTCCCGTGAGAGAAGATCGTCTCGGTAGGGAAGACGACGTGGAGGGCAGATGGACAAGTCGAGAAGGTCCGGGTACCACGTCCTCCGAGCCCACGCCGGAGCAATGAGGATCATCCGGGAACCGAACTTCCGTAACCTCCGCAGCACTTGCGGGAGGACGGGGACTGGAGGAAACGCGTACAGCAGCGGGAATGACCACTCCACCACGAACGCGTCTCCCAAGGCTCCTTTCGGAGGAAATTCCCGCGAGCAAAACCTTTCGCACTTCCGGTTGACACTGGAGGCGAAGAGATCCACTTGAGGGGTCCCCCAAAGGGCGAAGATCTCCAAGAGAATCTCCTGAGCCAACTCCCACTCGTGAGAGATCGCGCTCTGCCTGCTCAGAGCGTCCGCCGTCACGTTTTCGTCTCCGGCCAGATGAACTGCCGAGATCGAAACTTCCTGCTGGATGGCCCAGAACCCGAGCTGCATCGCCTCCCTGCACAGAGGAAGTGACCCTGCCCCCCCTTTTTGTTGAGGTAGTGCATGGCCACTGTGTTGTCCGTCAGGATCAGGACATTCTTTCCTCTCACAGTCGGCAGAAAAGCCTTCAGGGCTAGCCTGACGGCCCTCAGCTCCAACAGATTCATATGGAGTCTGGACTCCGACGGAGACCAACGACCGCTGACTGTCAGCCCGTTGGCATGAGCTCCCCATCCCGTGAGGGATGCATCCGTCACGATTGTCACCTCCGGCCAGGGAAGCCAAAATGGAGCCCCCTTCATCAAGTTGCCTTCGACGGCCCACCACAGAAGGTCCTGGGCGACCGAGGGCGGCACCTGAACCGGGTCCGACATCCTGCCGGAGGACTGCGACCATTGCGTCTTGAGTGCCCACTGCAAAGATCTCATTCGCAGGCGAGCCTCTGGCACCAGAAGAATGCAGGATGCCATGAGGCCGAGCAACCTCAAGAACTCGAACGCTGGGAGCGTCTGGGCCTGCTGAAACTTGTGCACCATCTGCTGAATGTGAAGAGCCCTCACCTGGGGAGGAAAACACTGCCCCAGGGAAGTGTCGAGCACTGTTCCGATGTACTGGAGCCTCTGTGTTGGCGTCAAATGGGACTTCTTTAAATTGAGGGAGAAGCCCAGCCTGTGAAGGGAGTGGCAGGTGACGGACAGATGATCCAGGACTTGCTCGGGAGAGCTCCCCCGGATCAACCAATCGTCCAGGTAGGGGTAGACGTGAATCCCCCCTTGCCTGAGATGCGCTGCCACCACCACCACCACCATGAGCTTGGTGAAAACCCTCGGGGCGGAGGTCAATCCGAACGGCAGGACCCGAAACTGAAAGTGCGAGTCGCCAACCGCGAACCTCAGGTACTTCTTGTGCTTGGGATGGATCGGCACATGGAAGTAAGCATCCTTGAGGTCGAGTGACACCAACCAGTCCTGAAGCTGAAGGGCCTGGAGGACTTGAGAGAGAGTAACCATCTTGAACTTGTCCTTCCTGAGGAGTTTGTTCAAACCGTGCAAGTCCATGATGGGTCTCAATCCCCCGTCTTTCTTGGAAATCAAAAAATAAGGGGAATACCATCCCTTGTTCCTCTCCGCTACAGACACCAGTTCTATAGCGCCCTTCTCCAGCAGGGCTTGAATTTCCTGCGCAAGGAGCGGATCCGGACACTTCAAAGAGAGGTTCCCCGGTGGATTGTCGCGAGGCCTGTGCCGAAAGGGAAGACAGTAGCCGTGGGTTATGATCTCCAGAACCCATACATCCGAAGTAATGGCTTGCCACTCTACAAGATGCTGCGCCAGCCTTCCCCCAACCGGCGAACCATGGGACCTGGCCTCATGACTGAGTAGGAGCGGCTGCGGCGTTACCTGAGGGCAAAGAGGCAACTGCCCGAGCGGCCTTGGCACCACGGGTACCCTGTCGTCCACCTCCGGTACCCCTGCGTTGGCCTCTTTGACTGCCAGCTCCCCTCGCTTTACTGAAGGACGAGTAATAGCGAAAGGAACCACCCCTCCACTGCTGTCCCCCAGGACGAAAAAGCAGAGGTTGGCGAACTGCAGCGCCCAACGACTTCGCGGCAGCTTTTGATGTCTGCAACCTCTCAAGGCTCTCGTCAGCCTTGCTGCCAAAAAGGTGTTCACCGTCAAAGGGCATGTTGAGGAGCCGGGACTGCACATCAGGAGCAAACCCCGACTTCCGCAACCACGCAAACCTGCGTATCATGGTGCTCGCCGCCATGGACCTACTGACGCATTCAGCCAAGTCCAGACCCGACTGAACGGACTCACACATGGCATCCTTACCATCCTGGACCATAGCAAGGAAACCATCCCGTTCATCCCCTTCGGGAATATGTTCAGCCGCTAACGCAACACAGTTCCACAGAGTGTGCGTGAAACGTGACAAGGCACAAATGGAGTTGGCCGCCTGAAGCGCCATACCACCAGAAGAAAACACTTTCTTCGCCCAGCCATCAAAACGTTTGTCGTCCCTATCAGGAGGGATGGTAGGGTACGACGCCTGCTTTGCCGGGGCCGTGGCCGCCTGCACCACCAAACTTTCCGGAGTGGGGTGCCTGGTCAAGTAGCAGGGGTTGCTACTGGCTGGACGGTATTTACGCGACAAGGATCTGCCCACCGCCGGGAGACTCTCCGGAGCAGTCCAAGCCGCCGCCACCCTTCTCTGTAAAGCCATATGGAACGGCAGTACCGGGTCAGTTGGGGGACCAACATCAAGGATGTCCGTCAGATCATCCTGCACAAACTCCCCTGGGGGAGCAGACCATCCCAGATACTCAGACACCCTAGCCATAAGGCGCCGGTACGAGGAATCGGCATGGGAGCCAGGCTCAGGCCTACAAAATTCCACCTCCGGAGAGGTGTCCAGTCCACTGGCATCATGCAGTGACTGCCTCAAATCGTCAAACTGACTATGGCCCGAGACAATTTCATCTGGCACCCGACTAGGAACCAGGCCATCAGAATCCTCATCCGCCTCTGAAATATATTCCAGGTGGCGAAAAGGCACCCGAGAGTGCTTGCTCTTAACCAGAGCCTTCCTAGGGGGTACACCCGTGACACGGGGCACCTCCGACACGAAAGGCGTCGATGGCGTCGAGCGAATCGGCGCCGACGTCGAGAAAACCAGCAACGGCGCCGAGAGGATCGGCGTCGACGTCGAGAGGATCGGCGTCGACGTCGAGGAAATCGGCGTCGACGTCAGATGCAGCGCCTCCAGTATCGGCGGCGTCGACACAGCCCTCGAAGCCGGAGCCTCGAGAAAGCCTGTCGACGCCCTCGACGCCTCAGACGTCGATGTCTTCCTCGAAGACTTCACAGGAGCACACGGTCTCGAACGCGTCGAGGACCGGGACCTGGAACGGGTACGGCGAGAACGAGCCTCCTTGTCCGAACGGGACCGCTCCCGTGACTCGTGCCGACCACTCTTGCGAGCGGTGTCTCTCGACCTCTCACGGCCGACCCCACTCGGGGGCGCGGACGGCTGAGTACTCTGCGACTCAAGAATCGCCAACATTTTCTTCCTGAAGGAAGCCCATTCCTCCGGCGTCGCACGGCTGGTGGGGTAACCGACGTGCCGTGCAGAATCCTCGGAAGAGGACCTGGAAGGCGACCGGTGACGGCGCTTCCGAGAATGCCTCGAAGAGGCTGAGGAGTGGCGAGACCCACTCCTAGAAGAAGACCGACGAGACTTCCGACGATGACGCGGAGAGTCACCCCTCGAATCATCCGTCGAAAGCCCCGCCGACTTCGACTTCCGGGGCTTGGACACCCGACCTACCGACAACAACTTCTTACGTTCGCGTAAGGCTTTGGACGTGAGCGACTGGCAGTCGATACAGTCATCCGTGTCGTGGGCCTCCCCGAGGCACCAGAGGCAGGCGTCGTGCGAGTCAGTCACCGACATCTTGGACCCACACTCCCCGCACTTCTTAAAGCCCGGACGCGGGGTTGAAGACGAAGTGGAAGACATCGCCGAAGGAAATTCACAAACGAACAGGTTCGAAGAACCAGAAAGAACAGAACTCCAAAGAGTCGAGGCTTAGAACCGAGAAACACGAAGCAACACGTTCGCGGAAAAAACGGAACTGAGGCTACGGGCGTCGTGCGTCCTACTTATCACATCGGATGACGTCGGAGGAGGTCCTCGACGTCGGCGCATCGACGTCATCGACGCAGGAAAAGTTTCCGAAGCAGCACAGCTGTGGTGATTACATGTCATAGATATGGAATACGTCGGAGGATCCAATCCCCTCGAAGCCCAGTTCATGCAGAGTGGCAGGTGCTTTTGGGATGTTCCAAAGCTTGTTTGGGAAAACAACCTCTGATAAGCCAATTGTCTAGGTAGGGAAAGATGTGAATCCCTGCCTTCCTCAGATCCGCAACCACCAATGCCATCAACTTGGTGAAGACTCTCAGGGTGGAGGTTAGTCCAAAAGGTAGTACTTGAAACTGAAATTGGGAGCTGCCAATGGTGAACTTCAGGTACTTCCTGTGTTTGGGATATATAGTCACATGAAAATAAGCACCGTGAAGATCGAGTGATACCATCCAGCCATGGAGCTGAAGGGCCAGGAGGATCTGCGCAGGAGTGATCATCTTGAATCTATCCTTCCTGGGGAACTTGTTCAGGTGTCTCAGGTCTAAGATGGGTCACAGTCTTCGTTTTTTCTTGGGCACCAGAAAATAAGTGAAGTACCAACCCTGGTATTGCTCGCTACAGGTACTCTTTCCATGGCACCTTTCTTCAGGAGGGTCTGGGTCCCGAAGAGATTGCTCAAAGGGACAATCTGGCGGCCTTTTCAAAAATGGGAGACAGTAGCCTTGAGCTACTGTCTGCAGTGCTCAAGCATCTGAAGTAATGTGTTGCCATTCTTTGAGATGCCGAGTTAACCTGCTACCCACCAGAGTTTTGTGAGTGAAGCACTCAGTGATTTTCGGGATGTGGCAGAGGGTAATAAGGAAGTGACTGAGCTGTTCTTCCTCCATGGCCTCTTGTGCCATGTGGAAACCTCATTTGCCCTCTTTGGGAAGACTAGCCTCTTCTTCTCTGTCCAAATGAAGAGTAGAACATCATGAGTTACTCACCGTAGTGACTAACGTACTCCTAATCCATAGTCCCCTTTCCTCCATACTGCATGGGCATCCCTTGCTAGGGACGGGAGACTGAGCCTTTTTCACCAGAAACACTCTATCCCCCCCTTTAAATTTAGAGGCACGGCCCCAGGAGCATGCGCTCCCCTGACTTTGCCCACCAGCGCCACTCCTCAGCACCCATTGACACGTCAACAATATTACCATTGCCTAATGACACCAGTTTTATTAGGGGGGAGGCAGTTGGGACGCATGTCGGAAAGGGTACTATGGACTAGGAGTATGTTGGTCACTACGGTGAGTAACTTATAATTACTCCAACGTCCTGTCCCCTTTCCTCCATACTGTATGGGCGATTACAACTGAATGTAGCCCCAGGGTGGAGAGGTGACCCTCATTAAGAAAACAAGTTCCTTAGTACTGCCTGTCCAAATGCTACATCTGACCTAGAGCCGGCATCCAAACAGTAGTGTTTACCGAAGGAGTGGCCCATGTGGCTGCCCTCCTGATGACCTGCCATGGAACGTGCCTCTGGAATGCGACTGCCATGGCCTTGGCCCTAACAGCATTTGCATGCATGTTTCCCGGAAGCATCTTGTGCTGCCCTTCATAGGCCTCCTTGATGGCCGAAACCATCCACCTTGCTATTAGGCCTTAGATGCCTGATATCCTGGCCTTGATCTCCCCCGAAGGTGATGAAGAGAGCATCTGATTTGTGGAAGCTCTTGGTCCTGTCCAGATAGAATTTCAGGGTGCGCCTGACATCCTGACCGTGCTAAACCCTCTGAGCATCGTCCTTAGGGTCCGCGAAGAAGGTAGGTAACACTATCTCCTTATTAAGTTGGGACGCAGACACAACTTTAGGCAGGAATGCGTGTTGCGTTCCAAGGACCACCTGGTCTCTGTGAAAGGTAGTGTAAGGCTCTGAGGCGACTAGGGCCTGAATCTCGCGGACCCTGTGTGCAGACGTAAGACCCACCAGATGGGCTGTCTTGATTGTGACCAGCCTGATGTCCATGGATGCCATTGGCTCTAAAGGCTTGTGCGCCAGGGCACCCAACATAACATTAAGGTCCCACACAGGGTGCAGCTTTTTAATAGGGGGTAGAGCCTGGTAAGGCCCTCCAGATGCCTTTTAACCACCGTGTTGGCGGATGAAAACACCTCCTCTGAGTTCCGGTAGGTTCTGATGGCCGCCAACTAGGTGCAACATGTGTCTACTTGCACTCCTGAGTGTGTGAGATGTGCAGAGGAGGATAGTATATCGTCTAATGAGCATGTGAGAGGATCTACCTCCTTGGACTCTGCCCAGTGGAAAAACCTAGTCCACTTGCTTTTGTACTAGCTCCTGGTAGCATTGCTCCTAGCACCCTGTTTGATGTCTCGGTTAGCCTGCAAAAGATGCAGATGCTTAGATGCAACCTGTTCAGGAACCATGCTGCAATCGCTAGCTTCTGCGGGGCGGATGACTGTGCCCCCCTGCTGCGACAGATGAGCTGGGCCCAGTGGAAGGTGCATCTGAGATTGGTCCGTCAAGCTGAGCAGCTCTGAAAACCAGGGCCTCACCGGCCACCACAGAGCCATCCGAATGACGCTGAGGTGCTGGGACTCCCTTAGCTTGCAGATCACACTGTGTACCATTGGAGTGGGAGGGAACGGATATGCGTTCATGCCATTCCACTGTATCTGTAATGCATCTCCCAGGGAGCCCGGACCCTGACCCTGCATGATGCGAACTGAGGGTACTTCCTTTTGTGCTATGTGGCGAAGAGGTCCACTTGAGGATGACCCCATCTGTTGAAGATTCCCCCTGTAGGACCTGATCATTCAATTGCCATTCATAATTGTCGTTACCCAAACTGCTGAGCCTGTCTGCCTCCAGGTTGGATTCTCCTGGGAGGATCGGCCTCAAATGTATGCCGTACGCCAGGGCCCATTCCCAAATGCCGACTGCCAGGAGGGTACCTGGTGCAACCCTGCTTGTTGATGTAATACATGCTGGTGGAGTTGTCCGTCTGAATGAGGATCATTTTGCCACTGACGATCGGCAAGAACGCCTTGAAAGCCAGCCAAATGGCCTTCAGCTCCAGCCAATTAATATGGGCCTCCTGTTCCTGAAGATACCAAACTCTGTGGCCGCTGTCCTGTGTCGCCCCCAGCCCTCCAAGGAAGAGTCTGTGGTGATGGTAACCTGCGGTCTGTGTTCTACCAGATCGGGTGCTGGTGGAGAACCGGAGGAATGCTGACTAGTTCCTGATTCCATGAGGCTGCGAAGTGCAACTGCAATCTCCTCATTTGGAGCCTTGTGTAAGGCCCCGCCAGGAGAAATGCCGCCATGGTACCTAGAAGGTGCTGGTACCACCAAGCTGAGTAAACCGCTCTGCTGAGAAAATGGCTTGCTGCCCTCTTGATGGCTGCGATCTTGTCTTTAGAGGGAAAAAATCTCTTGGTTCCCGTATCCCAGATGAGTCCCAGGAAAGCCAGGCTCTGGGTAGGCTCCAGCTGTGACTTCTTGAGATGGATGGAGAATCCCAATTTGTGTAGAGTATTCATGAGGGCAGAGGTGGTGTGTTGTACCGCCTCCAGAGACCTTGCCCTGATGAGCCAGTCGTCTAGGTATCTGTATACATGGTGGCCCTGGGCCCCGAGAAGGGCTGCCACTGCATTCATAAGCCTGGTAAAAACCCTGGGAGCTGAATTGAAGCCGAAGGGTAGAACCCTGTATTGGAAATGAAAGTCCATGATCCTGAACCTCAGGACGGAACAATGGGGATGCCAAATCGGGATGTGCAGGTATGCGTCCATATCCAGGGAGCACATCCAGTCATCCTTGCTCAGTGTCTCTGCAATAAGCGCTGGGGTAACCATCTTGAACCTTTGAAGCAGAAGGGAAAAGTTCAGGGTGCAAAGGTCCAGCACAAATCTCAGGACAGTCTGGTTGTTCTTCTGTATAGCGAAAATTCTGAAGTAGAAGCCCATGCCTCACTGGGAGGCTGGGACTTCCTCTACTACCTGAACCAGTGAGCGAATTTACGCCAATAGAGTTGCCGTCCCAATCTGTGGGAGTGGAAGAGAGGAGGGTGGGGAGGGAGGAACCGGTAGGCGGTAACCCGAGGACACTACAGATAGGATCCAGGGGTCCACAAACCTTACGCGCCAATGATGTGTGGGAAGGGCAAGCCTTCCCCCCACTGGAGACACGTGAACCCAGAGGGGAGTGTCATGCCTTCTTTCCCTCTGGGGCGGAGAAGGGGGGACTGGAAGAAGCCCTTATTCCCAGCCTTGTGCTGTTTACGGCAGTGTTAACTCTGAGATCGGTCCAGCTGCCTGGACCATCGTTCTTGGAAGCCCCGGAACCCGCCGAAGGCCCGACCCTTGTTGGAACGCTGGTGTGTTTGACTGTAGGTCTTGGGCGTAGACTTTGTGAGTATGGATAGAGATTTCGCAGTTTGGGAAATGTTCTTCTTATCCAGTTCCTCGGTGGTGGAATGGAAGAGGTCGCTACCCTCGAATGCAAGGTCCAATATGCGTTCCTGTACGTCCGGGTTGAACTTGGTACCCCGGAGCCAGGCTGTCCTCATGTCGGTGGCTATACAGATGGCACAGCCTGAGGTGTCGATATGCGTCACTGTGGACTCCATGATGTCTCGTGCACCCATCTTTGCTTCTGCCAGCCCCGCCTTGAAGCGTGCCTGACTGTGTACCGGAAGTTCTGGAAGGAAGTCAGCTATTTCCCATCAAAGCCTCTGGTTAACAGCTGCGAGCATGGCATCCGGGTTAGACTGACAAAGGTACAGAGTGACGTTAGAATAGACATTTTTTCCATAAGCCTCCAAGATCTTCTCCTTGCCTAGCAGAGCAGAGGACGATGTGGCAGAGGAAGACTGCGTCTTCGAGTAGATGGAGGCCACAGCAATCACCGAGCAGCGTGGAAGAGTGTGTGCTGACAACAAGAGTGAATCCCCCTCCAATTGCCTGTACTTGGCATTGAGGCGCCTGTTGGTGGGCAGCGCTGAATGGGGTTTCAGCCATCCCTTTTTGGCCAAGGTGACAATGTCCTTCTGCATCGGGATTCCCGTTCTACAGAGTGAGGACCTCGGCCAGGACCCCTGCCACAGGCTGCTCAACCTCGGGCTGTGGAAGCCCCAAATATTCGGTCAAACCCGCAAGTCATTGATGGTGTGTCAGGGTCCTCCTCCTCATCAGTGTCCACCAGGGTGTCCGGCTGGTCAGACGCCGGGCGAGGAGTGGAGACCGGAGCCTGCTGTGGAACCGCCTGAACTGTAGGGAGGCATGGGAGCCGGAATCGCAGGACCTGGCGCGGGCAGCTGGGGCTGCGCAGGGGCCCGAGGCACCTGAGCCATAGGAGGAATGACCATGGGTGCTGGCGGAGGGACTGGAGGCAGCAAGTCTCTGATAACATCCCAAAGGATGGAGCTCCTCTGAGGAGATCTCATAAGAGCGAGTAACTTCTAAAAAAACCTGTCCTCAGAGGCTGGCAGGTGGTCTTGACGGGGTAGCAGGCAGCTGCTGGGGCGTGTGCGTACCCTGCTTTCCTGGTTGCAGGGGATATCAGCCCTGCGACGCTGAAGGATAAGCCGTAGGCCACGTACCTTATGACAACCAGTCCCACCTGGACACCTTCTCCTACCTGCTCCCCGAACAGGAATGGTGTCGGACGAGCAGCCATCTTGTCTGGCACAGCTGGCTTTTTTTTTAGCTGTGTGCCATGTGCCTGCGTTGTGGTGCCTGGCTCACTGGTACCGGCCTACTCCTGAACTCTTGGTGGTGGAGCATGAAGCCTACCCTGCACCTCAGGTCGAGGCTTGGCGCCCTCAGCTGAGTCGCTGCTAGTGCTGCGGGCAGGCGCCCCCTCAGACATATGTCCAGTAATAGGACATTGCCCCTGGGGTCGACACCCGGTAAAAACCTTGCGGTCCCTCAGCACTGTCTCCGGAAGGATCTAGTGACCCATCAGCCTGGCGGCTGGTAGCGGAATGAGCCTCAGTATCCGTGCTGGTGTGAGAACCTGAACGGTCCCTCTCGCTCAGACGTTTCCTCAGGAAGGAGTCGCCCTTGCCGGGTGCAATGGAAAAAAGCGGCCCTATCTTGGGCCTTGTTCTCTGTCTGACGAAGTTCTTCAAGTCCTCTGGAGGTGACTTCTCGAAGAGCTCCCTACACCGAGAAGAGTTTTTCTGGTGAAAAAGGTTCTGTCTCCCGTCCCTAGAGAGGGACGACCATACAGTATGGAGGAAAGGAGACGGGACGTAGGAGTACAAAAAGAACACCCTCTCCAACTCTGGGAAGGCAGTCGTTGCTGTTGATGGATGGCTGCATCCAAAGGATTTTTCAGCCGCTTTAGAAGCTTGCAGCTTCTCTAAGCTTTAGTCAGACTTTGTACCAAAGAGGTTTGAACCATGGAAGGGCATGTCCAAAAGTCTTGACTGGACATCAGGAGAAAATCCAGATTTGTGCAGCCATGCAAGTCTTCTTGTGACTGTACTCGTGCCCATAGATCTAACACCAGAGTCAGAAGTATCCAGTCCCGATTGGAGAGACTGACATGCAGCCTCGTTAAAATCAACATTGTTCAAAAAGCCATCCCTCATTTCCCCCTCAGGAATATTTTCAGCCGCTTGGGAGACAACAACCCACAAAGTGAATATGTATGCGACTAATGTGTAAGACTCATTCATAGCCTGAAGTACCATACTCCCAGCACCATACTTCCAGCAGAGGACACCCTTTTCCCTATCATACTTATCATCCCCATCAGATGGGATGGTTGAATAAGGAGCAGCTTTAGGAGGTGGAAGTAGCCACTTGTACTACCACTCTCAGGAGTAGGGTGCCTGGAGGGAAAATCAGGATCAATAGCCAATGGCTTATATTTTCTTACCAGTTTCTCTTGTTGACAGCATGAGTGGTATCCAGCTTCTGCCAAGTTTCCAAATTATTGTTCTCGAGTGCAGATTGGGAGGGCAGTGCAGCCTCTTTGGGTGGTCCTTTGCCCAGGATAGCTTTAAGGTCATCTTGTACTATATCCTTTGCAGGATATCCCCCAACACACAAATCCAGTGACCTTGTTAATCACTGACCTGTATGCTGCACTTGGATGAACAATTGAGTCAGGTGAACCAAATTCCACTTCTGGGGAAGTACTCAAATCACTGGCTTCCTTAATGCAAGTAGCCAAGTCATCCATTACAGATTCCTCAGAAAAGAGTTCCTCTGGGACATTGGGAGTGTCAAAATATTCATACCCGAAGGGTATAATGCCTTGATGCTCTTACTCGTCAAAAATGTATCCAAACGATTTAAAGAAGTCTTTCTTCGACAATGGTTTGAAACCCAAAGGAGGATTGGGGGATGATTTAGATGGCTTCAACACTGAAGACCCACATCGAGTCCTTTGACAATGAAGTGGAAGCCTTTGGCTTCGATGCTTCTCTTGCGGTTGACACCTCTTGGGAAGGCATCTCAGAAAGCTTCTGACCCTTCCCTTGGGTTCACGAGTCGGAGCCTTTAATGACTCCCTGCTAGCTTTAGGAGGCGAATTGGGGTAGTTGGCCTTTTTTTGGCTCTTTCAAGGGACCAGGAGGGGACGATTGAGAAAATGCCTTTTTTCGGATGGAATTCTTTCCAATCTGCTGCTGAGGCAGACTTGTCTGGGAAACGTACGTTCTCTTGTGGGGCAAGGAATCTGAAGAATGATGGTGCCTCTTCTTGGATTTTCTTCGAGAAGACGAAGAGTGATGTTTCTTCGACCTTTGAGGTGACTTATCTCTAACTCCCATCTTCTGGATTTCCTCTACGAATGAGTAGAGGACAGGGATTTTGACAAAGACCAACCTAAGGTGAGCTTCGTCTTCCTCGCTTTCAAGGCCTTGCTAGTCATGGACTGACCAGAACCACAGTCGTCCACTTTGAGCTCTTTACCGAGACACCTGTGCGGATCTGTGATTTTCAAGTCACAATCCGCACACCTCTTGAAACCAGTCTTCAGAGAATACATACTCTAAGATAACAGAACTATGCAGGAGAATAGAATCGCTGAGCCGAGACGCCGAGGGACTTCGACTCGACAACGCATGGTGCCCTCTGCTGTCAAAAATGTTTTCCGAAGCTGCAAGCAGGATATCGGTATATCAAAGATGAAAAATCCATGGGAGAACACAATCCATTAAAAAGCTCTTCTGGAAAAAGCGGCCATGGATCTCATCCCTCCATATGAGGTAAACAAGGGTATTTAGTCTGTGCACTTCCTTGTTCCAAAGAACAACAAGTCCAAATGCCCAGTACACGATTTAAGACCGGCAAACGCCTATGTCGAACCTCAGGATTACAACATTGCTGGAAGTCAATTTGCTTGCTCAACAGGGGAGACTACATGGCAACACTGGATATGAAAAATTTACACTTTCATATTTCAATGTTGCCAGCTCACAGAACATACCCATGATTCAAGGTGAGGTACATACACTACTAATTCAAAGTTCTCCCCTTCGGGACTGTTGACCCCCTCAGGTCTTACAAAGGTAGTACCAGTAGTAGCGGCACACCTACGCAGACAATCACAGTGCACCCTTATCTGGACGAATGAATCATCACAGGAGGTACAACACAAATGGGTCAGCAGAATACGTACGCGAGAATAAACCTCCCGCAAGAATAAACCTCCTGCATCAACTAGGGTTTTCTAGCAACGAGAAAAAGTCAAGCCTAGCTTCCAGTCTGATGAAACAGTTTCTAGGAGCTATAATTCGGACAAAGGACACTTTGATCTTCCCCTCCAATGAGAGGGTCCAAAGCATTCTGCTACAGATCCCATGTTATACAGCCGGTCCACAACAGTCCGGAAAGTGCTGCGCCTTCTTGGTATGATGGCATCATGCATCTTCATTGTGCCATATGCAAGGCTACAAATACTTCCAATGCAGTTACAGTTAGCGAAACAATGGTCGCAGGGGCACAGGAATTGGGACGATCTAGTGGTAGTTTCGCAGACTGTGGTGTCAGAACGTCAATGGTAGACAAAGGAGAACTTGTTAAAGGGAAAACCCTTTGTCAACCCGTCAACACAGGACACAATCACAGCACAGCTAGGGCTTGCAAAATCTACTAGCCAACTAGCATTGGTAAGTAGTTTTTATGAAGGCGGAGTACCATTTGCATGATACTCTACCTTGCTGGCAAGTATGGGGTTGTTAGAAACTTATTTTCCATTTACTGGAAAATCTTTGCAGTAAATGACAAATGCAAGTTTCACTGTGCATGCTTGGCAGCATTGCACCAAATATGAATCGTGTTTATAGCGACATGCACCATTTTACAAAAAGCACTGGTAAACATTTTGTCACCAGTCCCGTTGGAGCAAGTGAATTCTCTTGCGTCAAGTATGTAAACTAAGGAACTTGCCCCTCAGGTCTTGTGGGTTTTTTAACAATTTGCAAGGCCTGACAAACATCGCTTTCAGGTTGGGGAGAGCATTACATCCACCATACAGCGCACAGCATGTGAACACAAATACTAACAAAGAAGCACTTTAATGTCCTAGAGCTGCAAGCAGTGTACAAGGCACTACAAGCTTCCCAGCATCATTTAGCAGGTAAGAATGTACTTATTATAATGGACAGCACCCTAGTATTTTACACTGAGAAATCTTTCCCAACAAAGCGCAAAGAGAAAGCAGTCCATTGGGAAAGGCACATGCAACCAGATATTCACGCAATACAGACAGTTTTGCTAATTTTCTGGTTCCACTAGAAATTAAAGCTTTGCTATTGACATTCGTACCTCAGTGCTAAAGGTGAGATCATAGCCAAGAGTGGAGACGTCATTTTCCAGAAGATAGACAAGACCCTGATAGAAGTGGTAATCCTCACTCTCCATGTCAGTATACCTGTGAAAAGAGACAAGTGAAGCAACAGTAGAAGCAAAATGAAACTGCATCAGCTAGCAATTGCTCTGTTCATCACCCTAGCATTACATAGGTCTGTTTTTACAGTTGACTCCTTCAATATGTTTGCCTAATCATGGACAACCTTCCAAGGAACTGCCACATACAATTAAATTTGGATCCTCTATTGGTTTCTTATACTTCAATTCCTGCCCACTGAGCAGTGCTTGTGAAAGTTCATGTAAAACTTTAAATGTTACTGTTAAGATGGACAGATTTTAGGAGGCCAGCATAGTTATGATGAACAGGATGCACTAAAATGTTAGCAAAAACACAATCAAGGTACGTGTAGGAGCGGTCAAGGCAAAGCCTCAAGAGGGTGAGTAGGGACAGGGGTCATCAATGAGTTCAGACAGTATGGCACACAATTATCCAATTTAGACAGGCAGTTATAAAAAAAAAATATTAATTTATTTTAGGCCTTTTGAGTACACTGGAAAATGAATCTAACGGGTAGTATGTTCACACAATACTCTTACACAAATATAGAGTCATCATAGATTGTCTTAATAAACATCAGATGACATAAGCAATGCAACTAGGTTAGATGCAGTAAATTATGGCAACCAATAACAAGAGCAATAACCTAACTTGAGAAGTCCAACCCCTAAGATGAATGGGGTCTTGTGCGCAAAGGTCACAGGGTTCAATACAGTGTTTCTCACCAGTTTGAGTAATCTTAAAGTATGAAATGGGCTTGTGGCGGTGATTAGCTTCAAACCATTTCAAAGTTATTTGAACAATTTACCCAAGGAAAGGCAAGTGTTTGCCTTTCTTCCACACCCAAGGCAAACCCGGGAGGGGGTGGAGGTGTTTGAATTTCCCACCCAGGTTCGACGAGCAAAGCGGAGTGGACTGGAGATAGGTTACAAAGGAACTTTGTTAGAGAGAATTCTCATTATATGGCTAATTTCCCTCCCCTAGTGAGTCGCCCAGCTTTGCTGGATTTCTGGAGTTTTTCCACTTGGTAAGAGTGTGCCTTTTTCCCCACTCCTACCTGGGTTTTGTTATGTGCATTTCTACTGTTGTGTGGTCTTGGACTCTGGAGCACACCACTCCAAGAGCCCAAACTACTTGTGTGTGTTACACAGCACCCTCAGTGCGGTAACACAGGGTTGTCTTTAAGACTTCCCAATGACTTCTCTTTCTGGGGCTGACTACTGTCCCCCAGAAAGAGGTAAAGCTGCCATTAACTTTACACTTTAAAAACTACAGACCCAGTACAACTCATCTTACGTGGAGTACTGGAAACGGGTTAACTCCTACCCCTTGTTGTCTGTACCTATCTGAGCTTTGTTTTGCTCTTTTAACATTTAGACTTGGCTGGTGGCAGTGGTATCTACCCTAACTTTTCTACCGCGATTATACTATATAAACGTGGTATTGTTTTAGGCTATTATATTATATTGACCAAATACTTTTTCTTTTTGCTCTGGTTGGGTTTAATCGCCATTTCTTTTTGTTAAAGTCCTTCTTGTGTTTTACTTTGCGCGGCAAACCAGGTTTGCCTTCTTTGTTCACCGTCTTTTGGCAGGCTTCTGCTAAGAAGCCCTCCTCTAGGCGCCTGGGTGTCTAGGTGGGCTGAATGTGAGGGAGGGGTGTAGTCACCCCCTGCACAGGGTATCCCAGGAAACCCAAGTCGCACTTTGCCATGATTGGCTGAGGTGGTTGTCCGGGCTGGACAACCACCCTGCTGCGTGATTGACAGCCAGGCTGTGTGAATGGGGGATTTTTGCATAAAAGGCAGGACTCTTGGGCTGGAAGTCAGAGTCGCCACTGGAACTGCAAGGAACCGAAGAGAAGCGGAGAAGAAGACTGCTGCTGCAACTACCCCGTCCCGGTGAAGCCCTGATGCAGTCCTGAGCCATCTATCCTTGGACGACCAGAGAAGATCCAGTCCTGAGTCTTCTTCCCTTGAGCCTGGTGGGGTCAACCAGCTCGTCTTCCACAGCCAGAGGATCCCCCTTTGTGGTCGAAATCACTGCACCTTGCTGTAGTAGTCCAGATAGCCATCTGAAGAGCCTCTCCTGTTTTAAAGGAGCGCACCTTTTATTCTCCTTCGCTGCTGCTGGCCTCATCCCTGAGTGGTGTAGACCCCTCCAGACGTCGTCCTTCTCGTCTCCATGACCGAAGCTCCAGGAACAGTGGGTCTGCAGGAAACTACCAGAAACAACTGCCGTGGCACCAGCTTCTTCATTGAATAAGGTACTCTTTCTGCTTCGAGGAACTAGGGTGAATCCCTTTTCTCCTCCTCCAAGGCTTGCCCTTGTCTTCCTTCCCTCTTATAACTTTTGCTTCCTCTGTTGACAATATCCAAGTACTCCTGGCAACGTTGAATCTTGAACTGTCTGACTGTGATCCTTGACAACAGGAACCCGGTTCCACTTGACACTGGCTCCGGCATATTGACTTTTGTATTTCTGTCAGCAAGTGTTCTCTGATTCTGTCTGACTTGAAAGTATTGCCTATGTGCGTACTGGGATACGGCAGCCAGATGAACCTTGGAGGCATGAGCCAGACCAGCCTTGGGCAGCAAGAGCAGATACGGGAGGCGCTACAGCGACGTTACCGGCAGAGGATTGATAGTCTGCGCCCAGAACCATATTGTGAAGCACTTCCACTTGTGCCTGTAGCAGGACAACGTAGAAGGAGCACATGCCTTGGCCAGGATCTTCTTGCATTCCATCAGCATGGAATAGTGCCCACATTCTAGGGCTGAAGGAGGCAGGCCTTGAGGCTCAGTAATGCCGGGTTGTGGTGCAGGATAGATCTGCTTTCTCTGGAAGGTGGTCTGGAAACTGAGGCAGCTGGATGGCCGGGACAACCGACAGATGGAGAAGGTCCGAGTACCAGATCTTCCTCGGTCACGCCAGTGCGATGAGCATCATCCAGCAGTGGCACCATCGGAGTGTGTTGATCACACGCAACAGTAGTGGAATCGGAGGGAAAGCGTACAGGAAGAGACCATGCAGGGGAACGAGAAGGCATCCCCTAGACTCCTCAGCTGAGGATATCTACTGGCAACCTTCTGGCACTTGGCGTTGGCAGCTGTGGCAAAGAGGTTGATCTGGGAAAGCCCCCAGCCGCTGAAGAGGCGAGACACGTGTGCTTGATGAAGCTCCCACTCGTGACAGGACCGCAGCTCCATGCGGAGGGAGTCCGCAATGGTGTTCGATGCCGGCCAGGTGAAAGGGGACGAGGAACATGTCTTGTCTTGAAGAATGGCCTTGCGCCACAGGGACTGGGCTTACAGGTAGAGGGCGAAGGAGGACATCCTGCCCGGCTATGGGATGTAAAACATGGTGGTGGCGTTATCCGTGATGATATGCACCACCTTCCCCCGCAGCTGAGGTTGGAACGACTTGAGGGCCCAGAAGACTGCACAGAGCCCCAGAATGTTTATGTGCAGGTCCTTCTCCTGTGGGAGCCACCGTCCTCTGGCACGAGACTGTCCTGTGTGGGCTCCCTAACCTTCCAGGGAAGCATCCATGGTGACCGTGGCCTGGTATGGGGGGTCCGAAATGGAGCTCCATCTCTGTAGAGCTTGCCGGAACTCCTGAGAAAGAGTGATCTTGTCCGTCCAAGCGCCCGTGACCTGCTGCCACATGACGTTGAGACAATCCTGGAGAGGCCTCATCTGGAGCCTGCAAAAAGGGGACAAGATGGATGCAGGAGGACTTCATGTCCAACAGTGACTTGATGGAGTGACTGTTGTGAGAGACTCTGCTGAACCTTACTAGGATGACTGTCACCTTCTCCCCCGAGGGGGATGCTAAGCTTGCAACCATGTTGAGGCGGGTGCCCAGGACCAGAGCTTTCTGCAATAGCACCAAGCAAGACTTTGGATAATTGATGGACAATCCGAGAGCCCCCAGAAGGCAAATGGTCTCTGTCATGTGCTGGGTCGCCAGGGTGGGTGACCATGAGCGAATGAGCCAGCCGTCCAGTTAAGGGTACACGTGAATGCCCTTATGGCGTAGATGCCCCACCACCGGGGACAAGCACTTTGTGAACACCCCCAGCACTGCCTTCAGGCTGAATCCATACAAAGAACATTGCCAGTAAGTAATTTCTCCTTTGGCTATGTCCTCAGCCTTCTTCTCCTCCATATCCAGAGGAAGAGCCAAAGTAAACTGCTTATAATTTCACTGTGGCCTCCTGCACCCTAAGCATTCTGGGGTCAGGTGATTGGACAAGAAAGCATGGTCCTCTTGCATCAGCTTGCACGTCCTCATTAGATCCTTATCAATAGCTGGCATGTAGCACGGTTGCTGCCACAGAGGCAGCACCAGATCCTTTGTGGTAGAACAGTCTGTGACTGTTGCCCTTTATCTAAAATGTTGGGTACCTGGTACTGGAGTAACTTTTCGGTCTGAGCTCCTAATCCTACGTCTAATACAGTTTCCCACAACCTCTCTAAATTGTTCGTAGGGATGCAAATACAGGGATGACTGTTGCAGCTCCATATGGGGGATGTGTTAAGACTGCTCGCATTATGAAGCCAAATATTGACAAGGGCTTGAGACCAAAGGGAACAGGGACCCCTTTTGTCATTGTCGAGATTTGAATTTCTGGACTGAAAGAATTGCACTAGATTCTTGGGTGTAGTTGGTAGGTGGTGGTGGTGGTGCGGCCAGGGTAGAATGGACTGTGACCGAGTTCAGAAAGAGGCGACGCGGAAGAACATCGCTCCAGGAACCAACAACGAAGGGGCTGAGTTTCAGGGCGTATAGCCCGATTTCTGGGGATTCTTACCAACCAATACAGGCGCGCTTGTCTGAGCGACAGCTTAATTCGAGTTTGAAGCCATACCAGTCGTGGCCTTAGACTTACTGCTTTTGATGTCAGAAAAATCATTATTCTTGCCTCTCCTACACCTGTTTCATCCGCCTCCTCTTCTTATGAGAGGAATGAAAAGATATACTGCACAACTCAACCTTTTCTTGGCCTTCATGTACCTTCTACCCTATCTCATAGCCTTTCTCCTTAGTCTGATCTTCCACCTCAACCTCCATAGCCTGAGAAATGGTAGAGAACTTTGAAGGGGGACAACCTAGCACCAACTTGGCAGCCTGCTCAAATGAAGGCCTTTGGGTTTATTGACCGACGCAAGCTGCACAGTTCCATGTTGTGATCAACCCCCAGACTCCACGCACATATGTGGGTCAGTGATGGAATAGACATTTTGGAGCCGAGAAACAGCGTGCGGAGCACACAGAAAAAAGGACTTGACGAAGGGGCAAAGTGTGTGATATACATGTAGAGTTTAGGTCATGTCCAAGTCGAGAAGTGTAAGAGCCAGAGGGAGCAATCAGCAAGCTACACTAAACACCCTGCTGGAATTTCTGATAAAAGCTTGGCGCATCAACTGGGTCTGCCACAAAAAACCATACTGAAGCCATTGGTCATCCCAAGGGTCTTCATTTTCTTAACACGGACAGAATGCGGTTGATCTGTGGGAGATATTTAGGGCCTACTGGGATCTTTAGGACAGTTGGTTCTAGCACCACCCATCTCTCTATAGTCTTTCCTGGTATTTCTCCACCTTCCTAGCCCCGGTGTCGATAATGCTGGTTAGTTTACTGCCAGGTGACCCCCCACCCCCACTGTCAGTCACTGACTAAAGCCATTGGTGGCATCCCTAAAACAATGGCTGATTTACCCCCTCAGAGCAATCTGGTGATTTACTGGGTTTTTATTAACCTGGCCTTCATGGAGGCCTGGTTCTTTTCTTTTAATCCTTGGTGGTTTAGTGGCTTCTCTTGGGTGTGGGCTCCAGCAAACAGTGTCTGCTGCAGCCCTATTATGCTTCCAGCTACTGTGTTAGTTTTACCGCTATGACGGTCTTCCCAAGGCTGGCTTCACCCATTCTCCTTTCATGCTGGCTGCTCCGCTGCCATTGAGGTCGCTATGGAGTGAAATTCACAGATTTATTTCAGAGCAAAAGTGACCAGTCACGCACCTGGCGCACTGTGTTAGTTAAGATTAATCTTAACTAACACAGACATTTAGATTAATTTATGATACATCTTCCTGACCAGTGCCAATCCCAGAACCTTTTGCTTTTACTGGTGGATTATTTTTCCTTATACCTCTGCGAGTGGGAACCTTTTCCCACACTCCAGAATCTTTTATTCTTTTTATGGGTGTCATTTTTAAGACTCTCCATAGTGCCCTTTAAACTTAATCCTCTTTTACTACATTTTGGCAATAAGAGCCTAATGTTGCTGAGTTGCCCTAGAGGCTTCCCTTTTAACTTTCTCTGCCTAACCTTGTGAGAACTACAGTTCGCAAGGGTAGAAAGGATATTTGGATCCCCTTTACATTTTATTAGGCGAGACCAGCACCCCCCACCTTTTGTGGAGTGCTGGGGAGATACTGAGTATACCCTTTCTCATTATTTTAAATGTAACATTTATGTTACAAGGACAAACTTACCGTTAATGGCTGGTGGCAGTGAACCTTTTTATTAATTTGGTGCTCCTTTACCACAGGATGTTTCCACAGCCCCAGGGTAAAGGCACCCATAGATGATAATTTTACCAATGTTAGGCAGAATTGCATGCAGTACCCTCTGGGACCACCACACACAATTAGGACTACAGGTGTAAGCAAGACCAAGTCTTTACCCCACAGTTTGTTGGTAGCGAGCTGAGCAGCCAGGCTTATCTCAAGAGTGAATGTGAGCAGTACATGTAGTTACAGAGGACTTTCAATCACAGTGGTTCAAGTAGAGACTTATACTCAAGGTTTCTTGGTAAAATACTTATTTACACAATCATTTATAAAACATTTCACTAGAAGACACTTGGAACTTTCTCTGCAAGAGTGGCGTTCTCTCAATCGGGTTGGCACAGTACCTTTGTATGAAGAAAACAAATGTTGCTGAAGTCGTGGTTCCTGGAGTTCCTGAGGATCTCGCTGTTCCTGAACCTCGGTCGTGGGGACAAGAGGGATGACGTTGGGGGACTCCTGCACTGCACGGGATCGTTGGAGAGCAAACAAAATGGAGTCACTTCAGTAGCTGTAGATTCAAGAACACGAACTGGTTTCCCTCTCCCTGGTTAAACCTAACCAGCCTTGAGAATGGTATGCAGGTGTCTTAGGAGTTGATTGGTCCCACCAACTCAAAGGAAGAAACCGTCCTTGAAGGAGCTTCTCTGTCGAATTGAGTTTGGCAATTCGGACCTGCAGCAGGGCTTCACCGGGCAAAACAACGGTCCAGTGGTTGCAGCAGCCGTCCTCTTCCAGCTCGTCTTCGGTTCTTTCGGTCCAGTGGTCGACTCTGCCTTCCAGTCCACAAGACTCAACTTTTAAACAGTTTTCTCCCTTTAATTCCAGCCTAGCTGTCACTCTCCTAGCAGGGTGGCTGTCCTTGCCGGACAGTCAGCCAGCCAATCACGCCAGAGTGCATTTGGGTCTCCTAGGAGACTAAGCACAGGGAGTTTCGGGCACCTCCCTCACTTCCTGCCCAACCCAGACACTCAGGCGCCAGAGGCGGTCTTCAGTCATGAAGCCCGCCAAAAGGCACACGAACAAAGGGACCAAACCTGGTTTGGCGCGCAGAGACAAACACTAGAAGGACCTTTCCAAAAAGAAATGGCAAAAAAAGAAGACTGGGACCCGTTTAAACAAAGGGGCTTAAGGCGCCATCTTGAAAAACATTGCTCGCGTGATTTTTAGCAACCGTGTTCGCGGTCGGGAAAAATCATGGTAGTTCGTTGTAAAACCACTGCCACCAGCCTTTTCAAACGGAAAGGGTAGCATTTGACTGCTACATGAGTGTTTAGACCTAGGGGATACTATGTAACCCCTCCAGGACTCCATTGTAAGATGGTGTGTGCTGGGTCCATGTATTTGGAAAAGACTAGTAAAGTCAATTTCACTTTACATTCTCTGGGAAAAAGTAGTTTATCCAGAGAAGGTATCTAAACCTTTGGGAAGTCTAAAATACCTCTCTGTGTCACTGCACTGAGGGTGCTGTCTAACACACACGAAAAGATGATGCCTATGGAGTTATCTAAAACGCCATAATCGGAGAACACAAAGGTAAAACATATCAAAACACATGAAAGAGTGGGGGGAAAAAGGCTCACACTCTTTCCAGGTTAAAAAAATCAAGTCCTTAAAATCCAGCAACGTTGCTGGGGGTCTCTAAAGTGAAGGGAATTCGTACATTTCTGAGAATTCTCCGTAACAACCAAAATGGCCCAGGTTTTTTTTTTTTATAACCTTTTTAGTGTTCTTGTCCTTTCTTGTTCCTTCCCCTGACTTCCAGCGTGGGAACTTGCTTTGTGTGATTTTTATCTACAGCCGGAATACTGTGGACTCCCCGCTCAGGCTCCATAGTGTCTGAAGGCAGCAAGAGAGGGAGGGGTTCAAAACTCTGCAGCCATTTGTCTTCCAGCCTGACAGCGAGAATCCAGTTCAAACTTGAAGGTTGGCTGTGCTGAAAAGATTGCCAACCCCTCCAAGTTTGAATGTTGCAAGTCTGTTTGATTGGCTTGGTTCCTGCATAGAAGTCCGATCCTGGAAGCTGAAGAGGTAGTCGACTACTGGAACCAAAAAGCGAAGAGGAAGATGAAGAAACCATAGCTGAGGTGATTTCCAGCGACTGGAGAGACTGCTGTAGCCCTTCCTTTCAATTGACCTGGGGACTCCAAAAACGACGACACCGGCCCAGAGTCTGGTGAAACTCACCAGACTCAACCCCACATGCATTATGAGCCATCCAACGCTGTATTGCGACCTTGTGGGACTGCAATACCCCATTACCCTGGGACCTCGAGCCATTGTCTTCCGAATCTCGCTGAAACTTCGTGGGCATACTGCTGGATATCCAGAGACACAATTCCAGTCTGAAAAAAGTCACCTAACTAGAATGCTGGACCTTGGAAATGACGAGAATCCGACCAGCGATATTCTGTCTTTTTCTGTACCCATGAAAAAGGCACAAAATCCTCGGAACCACATCCAGACGCAAGGAAAGCCTTGCCTAGAGCCTTCCCTGTGATCCTTGCTGCAAATGTCCTTCCAGTGTCCCGTCTTTGGTCTTCTTAATGAAGGAATTCAACGATTGGGCTTTTGGCTACAGATACTGAAGTTCTCCAGCTGCAAAATAATCTTCTATGCTGAGGTACTGTGTTCACTTGGGTATCTACTTACCTTAAGTCTCTTGTGATTCCTGCATAGTTTTGGGTTGATTTCTGTGATTGGGAGGCCTCTCGTCCAGTTTATCAGGCCCCCTGCTGGAATCCTGCTAGGGTGTCTTCTGTGAAGCCCTTGGACCCTCAACTAACTCTAAAAGTAAAGTACTTACTTGTTCCAACAGTCTTTCTTAGGAACTCTGACTTTTGCTACTCAAGTACCTATCCTGACCTGCCTGTTGGACACTAGACCGTAGTGACCCCCCTTCTTCCACTGACACTGAGAACACTCATGCTCCAAGAATAAGGGAAAGACTTCTAAGGATTGGGACTTTTGCCTAGAAAAGAGAATGAGTGTTTAAAAGTTACTTACTTGTAAAAGAAGTTTGTTGGTAACTAACTGAGAGTGAACAGTTACAAAAGTTATTACTTACCTTCGAAATGTTCTGCCATTCTGAAAAGTATATGTAACATCTGTCTTTCCTTAGAAACTGTTTCGCCATTCTAATAGAAATTGAATGCAAGGTTATTTTACTCGCCTATAAATTGGTTGTGACTCTTTACCAAAAGTAATGCTGTTGGCTCCACTAACTATTCGTTTCAGAGAATAGGTGTATACGTATCCCAACTGAGTCTTGCTTCCCCTGACTTGCTGTTAGCCTGTCAGAAATAGGTCGGCATTAGGTTTTAACTACCTAGAATAACCTTGAGTCACTCAAAGTGTAACACTGGGTTTTGCTATCCCTGGTCGGTTTTAGACAGACACAAAAATAGTCTGAGGTTTATACCGGCCTTGAAGTCGCCGATAGCTCCTTTAAAAGGTGCATGTGTTTTACTTACCTTGAGGTAGCTGTTTGCCATCCTAAAATATGTTACAAGAGTTATTGCTTATCTCAATCTGTTTTTTACTGATCTCAAAATCACCTGTAATAGAATATAACATCCTTCAGTTTTACTCACCTAGTATAACTGGTTTATCACAAAAGTAGTTATAGGTGTTTTACTATTCCTAGAATAAGTTTTCCACTATTCACAAAAAGTATATTGTCCAGTTGGTTTACTAAGGAACAAGTTACTTACCTGTAACTGTTATTCTCCAGCATGGTTCTGGGCTGGCTTCAGATACTCATGAATATTAGCCATCCTCAGGCTGGGAATCCTCTGTAAAAGAAAAAAGAGTTTCACTTTAGTTTATAAACTGTTTTTCTCCCATAAACCAATCATTGAGCTCTAGGCCATACTTCCCTCTACCTAAGCCCCCCTCTGGCAGCCATCTTCAGATTTGGTAACACGTAAAGTGGCAGTATGACCAAGAAGAGCCGCAGAGGGGACGGCCGGAGGAATCGCATGTGAATCCATGCCAGACCCATACAGGTAAGTAACTTGTTCCTTCTCCTGCATGGGGTCTGGCATGAATATACATGCTCATGAATAAAGAATACATAACAGTACATAACCACAGGATGTGGCAAGGCTCAACAGAAGCAATTACTCTTACCTCCTCACCAGGTTCACCTTCAAGCGAACAGGTTGAGCAGTATTGCTTGACCGAGTCTGGACTCCTCCCTGGAATACCAGGGAGGAGTCCAGAACTTCATGAAGGTGTGTGTCGACCTCCATGTAGCAGCTTTGCAAATCTCCAACAGGGGCACACCAGACATGAACGCCGCTGTAGCAGCGATCGCTCTGGTAGAATGGGCTCTCGGACAGCCAGGCAGCAGCCGCTTTGTCAACCGGTGACAGTGAGTGATACAGCCGTAGAGCCACCTGGAAATGGAAGCCTTGGACAGGGCCTTAGCATTGTTCACCGGACCAAAGTTAAAAAAGAGCTGAGAAGTTTTCCAGTAACTCTTTGTGCAGCGCTCTAGCCACATCCAGCGAGTACAACGTCCTTTCAGCTGGCGACAAATGTGTCTGAAAAAACACAGGTGATACCAAGGGCTCGTTGAGCTGAAATTCCAACGGAACATTGGGCATGAAGCAGGGGTGCGTCTGCAGCACCACCCTCGTCTCATGAAAAGTCAAGTAAGCTGCTTCCAAGACAGGGCCTGGATCTCACCTACTCTTCGTGCAGTGGTGATGGCCACGAGAAAAGCTGTCTTCCACAACAGAAACATGAGCGGAGCTGAATGCATATGTTGGAATGGAGCCCCCATGAGCCAAGTCCGCATCACACAGAGTTCCCACGCTGGGGCCAGAGCCTTGATTAATGCCTTAACTAGACGGTGCGACCACAGTGAAGACCGTCCCGTAGATATGGTGTAGCAGGAGATAGCTGCCAGATGAACCTTGATGGAGGCGTGAGCCATCCCCGATTTAGCCAATGACAGTAAATGTGGAAATACGGTTGATCTTCTGCGAGCTGCACCAAATTGTGAAGCGCTTGCATTGTGTCTGTAGCATTTTAAAGAGATGACGCCCTGGCCTTGGCAAGTATCTCCTTGCAGTCCGCCGGAGGATCGCAGCCCCCAAACTCCAATGCAGCAAGAGCCAGTCAGAGACCGCGGGTCGTGGTGCAGAAGGGCACCTCCTCCCCTGGCGAGAAGATCCGCGACCACTGGCAGCTTGACTGGAGGGGACGCTGAAATGCAGAGAAGGTCCGGGTACCAGATCTGCCTCGGCCACGCTGGTGCAACGAGGATCATCCTGCACTGGTACTGTCCGAGTTGATTGAAGACTCGAAGAAGTAACGACGACAGCGGGAACGCATACAGAAACAGGCCTTCACAAGGAAATGAGAATGCCCCCATGCTCCCCGGCTGGGTGAACCTGCTGGCGAACCTCTGCCAATTTGTGTTAGTCGCAGTCACAAACATATCTATCTGGGGACTGCCCCATTTGAGGAAAAGTTGTCCACTTGGTCCTGCCGAAGCTCCCACTCGTGGCAAGAGCGCAGCTCCCTGCTGAGAGAGTCGGCGACGGTGTTCTTTACTCCAGCCAGGTTAAATGGAATGAGGAACATCCCCTGGGCAACGGCCCAGTGCCATAAATCCTGCGCTTCTTTGGAGAGCACTGGGAATCTGGTGCCCCCGTTTCCGGATGTAAAACATTGTGGTGGTATTGTCCGTGAAGACCCTCACCACTTTGCCCTTGAGGGACGGAAGAAACGACTTGAGGGCCCAAAACACTGCCCATAGTTACAGAACGTTGATGTGTAGTGACTTCTCCTCTGGTAGCCACAGGCCTCTGGCATGAAGACGCCCAGTGTGGGCTCCCCATCCTTCCAGGGAAGTGCCATGTCGTGACCATCTCCTGGTACGGGGGACTCTGGACACCTTATCGCCCGACGGAACTCCTTGTCGAGCGCAATCCTGTCCTGGAAGCCTCCGGACACCTGGACCCAACAGGCGTCGAGGAACTCCTGCAGAGGCGAATCAGGTATATACATGACGACATCATGCCGAGTAGAGACTTGATGGTCCTCACTGTGGCGATACTCAGTGCTAACTGCCGTTGCACTTTGCCTAGGATGGCCGATATCCACTCCTCAGATGGTGCCGCCAGGCAGGCTACTGTGTCGAACCTGGATCCCAGGAACAGCACGTCCTGCGATGGAGTCAAGCAGGACTTTGCATAATTCACATAGAACCCCAGTTCTGTCAGCAGGCGGACAGTCCTTGCCGAGTGGATGACGGCGATGTCTCTTGATCTGGCCCGCATGTGCCAGTCGTCCAGGTAAGGGTACACGTGGATCCCTTGCAGTCGTAGATGGACTGCCACTGACGCCAAGCACTTGAAGAGTCTGGGCGCTGACTTTCAGTCCGAAGGGAAGAGCCTTTAACTGGTAATGCTTCCTTTGAACGACGAAGCGCAAAACTTTCGGTGTCCTTTGTGTATGGGGATGTGGAAGTATGAGTCCTCTAAATCCAACAACAGAAAGCCTCCCTCCTCTAGCTGGCTGAGCATGTGCGGCAGTGTAACAATCCTGAATTTATGGGACTTTATCTACTTGTTGAGTCGTCGTAGGTTGTGAATGGGCCTCCATCCCCAGTCTTCTTTCTTACAAGAAAGTACCCCAAGTAAACTCCAGAGCCGCTTTGGAACCAGCTCTATCGTCCCTTTCTTTAACATGGCCCAAACCTCCAGCAGCAGCTGCGGGACGCGTTGTTCCTGTCGGGCCACCGGTGGTATCCGAGGACACTTTCATTGAAACTCCAAGGTGTGTCCGTGGGCGAGAGCATCCATCAGTCGGTGGAGATGGTCTTCCATACGCTGAAGAAGTTCGCCAGCTGGCATCCCATTGGGGTTCAGCGGTGGGGGCCCGGCGTCTTGGTTCGGTCAGTCCTGCTTGGCGGTCTGGGCACCGCCCTGGGAGCCTTGACGGCAGCCACCCCCGAAGGCTTTGGAGTGACCCCTGTTGGCTTCCTGGGTCGAGGAGCAGGAGGGTTGGCGGTAAGAGGAAGAGTCCCTGCCAAAACCCTTCCAAGACCTGCTAGACTTTCCTCCTGAGGAACGAAAGGACAGCCTGTGTTGTTGAAGGGTGCGCCTTGATGGCCTGGGGCGACTCAAAGACCGTCTTGCAAATAGGTTGTCTCCATCGAACGGCATGTTCAGGACCCTCGTCTGGACCACCTGCCTGAAGTTGCTGGCCTTGAGCCAGCCACGACAGCGAAGGCAAACCCTGTTGCCCATCTGCCGATAACCTGTATCCGCAATGTCCAGTGCCACTGTGATTTGACGCAACTTCACCTTCTTGGAGGATCTCCAAAGCCTTGACTCGTTTGTCATCAGGCAGGAATTCCAGGAGTGGAGCCATCTTAAACTAAAGCTCCCGGTCGTATCTGGCCACGATCGCCAAGGTGTTGGCCGCTTTCACCGTCGTCGCCGCCGAATAGATTACCTACCCACCCATTGAATCCAATGTCTTCCCCTCGTTGTCCAGGGGTACGGATGAAGATGACGATGAACCCGATGACTTCTTCCTGGCGGCCGCTGAGACCGGAGACACTTGGGCGCAGGTTTTGGCACCCGGTATTTCTCCTCAAGCCAGTCTCTCTTATCTAGACGTGAAGCAGGGTTCTCCAGTAATGCCAGCACCTCATCCAAGACGTCATCCAGGAGCGGGACCGACAGGATAGTCTTCCTCTTTGCCTCCCGGCGTTGGTACAGGAAGCCCTCCTTTTCCTCCGGGGTGAGCTGCAAGAGCTCCGACGCCTGGGCAATCATGGAATGAAAGGATCCCACCTTGTCCGGTGGAGAGGCTCTCAGTGCCGGTGATGCAGGGTCTCCCAGTCCTGCGTCATCGTCCGTATCCGTTGTTGTCGGCGTGTCTGTCCTCGTACCCCTAGGGAAGGGGTGGAGGGCTGGGGCGGTTGGAATGGAGGCCTCGGGTGTCTCCTCTTCTTCGATGCTGGTGATCCTGGTGTCAACGTGGTCACCGACTATGCCGATGGAGTTGTCGGCAACCTCCTCTGAATCTCCAACACGAATATGTGGAGCGTCGAAAGGATATCCTGTGACAAAACTCTAGGTGGCACCTGGGGAGTCGGGACACTGGGCCCAGTGTCCATGTCGTCCTCCCCGTCAGTATGGACAATGTCATAGTCGTTGCCTTCGGCAGTCGTCTCATCGACGTTCCCATAGTCGTCCCCATCATGGACTGTGTGGATGGAAAAAATCTACTCCTTGTCGGACGAGCAACTGCCCCACCCTTTCTTTGGGTCCTGAGGGGTCGGTCTCGGACTGAGCTCCGGCATCCTCTTCTCCAGGGTTTTCACTATCGGCTTAAACAAATACTCTCTCCTGACCAGTAGAGATATTCTGGCCATCGCCGGGGCAACCTGGTCAGGGTCTGCCTCTTTTGCCTTCGAAAGGGAGGTTAGCCATCTTGGCATCCTCCTTCACGGGAAGCTCGGACACCTTGTCCTGCATGGCCTTCTCCTGCACAGGCGGCTCGGAAACCTTACCCTTTTCCTGCAGCTTTACAGGGGCAGCTGACTCCCTCTTGGACAGAGCTGGAGCAGTGGCTGCAGATCGAGGCAAATGGAGACTATAAACGCACCCGACGGAAGCAGACTTGCGGTGCTTGGCCTTGTGTTGGGCCCCCACGGATGGAGCGCCCTCAGAGGACTTAGAAGCCGGCTCAGGTTGGCTGGATCTGCAAGAGGCATGCCCTGAGAAGCACCCGAGGCAGAGGAAATGGCTTGGAGCCACGCCGCCAACCGGTCGTGTCGATCCTTCATGGTGCATTTGGAGAAACCACAGATCTCACAATCATCATCTTTATGTGCTGGGTGTAGACAATACAGGCACTGGGAAGGCTTGTCATCTGAATAAACATTCAGCAAACCGCAGCTGGTGCACAGCTTGGGAAGCTCCGTCCTTCTACATGATCCGGCACGGTGTAGGCCTGAAGAACTTCTGGAAGCTTCCAAGAAGAACACTTGACGATTTCTGCCCTTGAGGGGTGATGAAAGATGCCGAAAAATGGGTCCCCGTTAATCGGAAAAATAGCGATGGAGCACACAGGCTCGATTGACCGAAAAATACAAATTTCCTATCTAAAAGCACAAAAACGCAGAGAAACTAAGAGCAAAACATGAGGACTCCCAACACTTGAACGTGCAGTAAAAATCTAAACATGGCTGCCAGAGTAGGGGCTTAGGTAGAGGGCAGTCATTGGCTAGGGGCAGTATGACCCAAAGCTCAGTGAATGGTTTATAGGAGAAAGACAGTTTAGAAACGAAAATGAAACCGTTTTTTCTTTTACAGAGGATTCCTAGCATGACGACGGGGAATATTTAAGCGCATGTGGATCCATGCCAGACCCCATGCTGGAGAAGAGATGATTGACTCATTTGTCAAACCCAGCCAGGAGAGGCAAAAGGTGTGGAAACCCTCTGCAGAAGTTTCAAATCCTGCAGAATTCTGCACGGGGACAAGGAAGTAACAAAAGGTCAGAATTTGTTAGGCCGGGGTTGAACAAGAGGCAGACGCCCACCCAAAGGAGGCAATGGGCCCCCAGCGGGACAATTACAAACTTTCAACACGAGGCAACAGGGTTATCCCCGATAATACAGAATGAAACAGTAGTGTTCAATCTTTCCAAACATCCACTTACCCCAGCGGAAGAATGTGTCTTAAAGAAAGGCTTGAGTTTCGTTCCAACTGCAGATAATTCAATTAACAAATTGGAAATTGAAATAATGAGGTTCTTCATAACTAATCAGACTCTGGGCCTTTTTTATGGACAAACCAGTAAGATTGATAAGTCCTTAACAGGTTTTAGACTCAAATCCTCTTTTACACCAGGAACCAATGCGGTTCCTCCAGAGATTATTACATTCGAAAGAATGATCCTTAAAGCCCTTCCTGAGATTACTAACCAGACTGGATCTTTACAGCATAGACACAATTTGTCTTTGGAAGAAAATCAAGCCCTAAAATTGTTAGCTGAGAACAAAACCATAGTCATCAAATCAGCTGATAAAGGCGGGGGAATAGTGGTGACAGACAAGGGTATGAAAACATGGTATATGCCCTGATTAATAACACCAGTCACTATGCCAAAGATTTGATTGACCCTACAGTTGGCCTCATGACAACTTTACAAGATTTATGCACACAAGGCATAGAGGCAGGTTTTCTAACATCGGAAGAGGCATGTTCCTCGACTATGAGGGAATGGCGGATACCTACAATATATGCACTTCCCAAAGTGCATACAAATTGTATAGATCCCCCAGGACGGCCTATCATTTCACTATGTGGTTCCATATTAGAACCAGTGGGCAAGTACATAGAAAAGACCATTCACATGTTAACGGAAGATTCCCCATCCTTTCTAAATGACACCATGGCCACAATCAACCACTACGAGGGACTGTTAATAGAGGGTGATTCCAACCTGTTGGTGACACTAGATTTCACCGCACTATACACGAACATTCCGCAGAATGAGGCGTTGATATGTATCAAGTGGAAGCTGAACAGTCGTCCGATACCATATGATATACCGGCAGGGTTTATACTGAGTCTTCTAGAAATTGCCCTGTGTAACAACTTTTTCTTATTTTTGGATGACATTTATATTAAAAAACAGAGAACTGCCATGGGGGCAGCTTTTGCCCCCAGTTTTGCGAATATCTTTATGGCAGCATTCGAAGACCAGTTTGTCTACAACAACCCTTTTGGAAAATGCGTTTCCAATTGGAAACAATATATTGACGACATTTTCTTCATTTGGAAAGGCACCAAAGAACACCTGGACGCCTTTTTGGTTTGGCTGAATGAGTGCAATCCCAACCTTACCTTTACAGGTCATTCGGATCATACACAGCTACCTATTTTGGACTCGATTATTTCACATCAACAAGGCCACATATATACATCATTATACAGAAAGCAAACTGATCGTAACACCTTACTAGAATATTCCAGTCAACATCCCCATTCCCAAAAGGATAATTTACCCTATGGGCAATTTCTCCGTCTTTGACGGAATTGCACCAATCTTGTCGATTTTGAACGACACGCTAACATTCTGGGTAACAGACTCTTGGAGAGAGGCTATCCCCGTAGGCGCATTAAAAGATCAGCAAAAAAAGCACGTTGGACACCAAGAGCACATCTTTTGAGTCCCAGGGAGAAAAATACGGCCACAGATCGGCTTGTATGTGTTACCACCTTATCGCCTCAAACTGCACAGATTAAAAAGTTAATCAAGAAGCACTGGAAATTAGTTACGAGTACAGGATGTACCAGCGGACTTCCATTATTTGCTTTGAAATGATCTAAGAATTTACGTGATCGGTTAGTGCAATCTAGGTTGCAACCCATTGGAACACATTTTTCACAGAATAGTCTTTGAGCAGCTTGGAGTCACAAAAGGGAGCGATTAGTGGGTCACTACCCATGTGGTAAGTGCAGTGTCTGTCACTTGACTTCTAAAACGATTTGGTTTAACCATGGGGCCTTCAATTGGCAACTCCGTCAATTTACAAACTGCCCATACAGTAACATTATATACGTTATACGGTGTCCATGCAACTTACTGTACATTGGAATGACAACAAGAAAAATTTCCATTTGTATTAGTGAGCACAGATCACGAATTCGGACAAAATATATGGCTGCCCTGATGGTTCAACACTGTCACAGAGAATCACACCGAAGAAGATCTGCACTGGACAGTAATAGCTCAATTGACCCACGACACCAAACATTACTCCATGCAATACAGATTGACTAAGTTGGAACAACGTTGGATCTATAGATTAAAACACATGAAATTGGCCTTAATGAGGACATTCAATGGCCTTTGTTGTTACAACAGTAAACTGAATTTCTTGCCCTGTTCGTTGGTAATTGGTTTTCACAATTAGCCAGTTACATATGGTGCACTGATGTATACTATTGAAGGAATGAGGTAATAACCATTGGGTTATTGGTATGCCTCCATAATGGTCTTAGAAAATAAGGTAATTCAGTCCCCTGTAATTGTGGTATTTTGTGCTGATGGTAACTGACCAAGCCACCGACTTTGCACTTTGCCCTCGGTTGTCTGGCCATTCCTCAATAGAACTTCGATTAATTGGTCTGTTGCCCTTTAAGAGACGATTCCACAGCATGTGACATGTCACGTACAGGGGGTCCCTCCCTTATAATCCTGTTTGAAAGTAGTTAAGGCAATGGGTAAGCATCACGCTGGATACTAGCCGGCGGATAGCGTTCCATGGACTACAGCAGTTCATACCTGTAATCCTTTCACCCTCTTTCAGATTGAGTCTGCAGGAATAGATCGGTGAGTCAGTTTGCCGCTTCCCCACGGTTTTTGATGGCGCGATGCAGTTGCTAGCAGCCAGCGAGGTCGCTTTTTTTGGGGGTTAGCAACCGGTTTGCTGCCTTTGAAAGACACGCACAGGCTGGTGGGTCATGCTTTGGCCTCGTGGCATGCACCTTTTCCAGGGAGGGACGATGTCCGACTTGCTGTTCACCGACGGTGTGCCTTGGCAGCCGCGCAGGTGTGCGGGCCCCGAGGCTAGCAACCGGTTTGCTGGCTTCCTGGGCTATCACCACACGCCCGCTGTATAGTGGTCAGCGTGGTTAGCGGACAGGTTGGACAAATGGAATAATTGCCCCAACTTGTAAGATAGCTGCATGTAAACACCCACAAGGGTTGGGTGCAACAATTGAGTCCGGTCACTTTATTTTGTTGGCAGACCATGTGAGCTGTATTCATGCGGCTTTTATCGCAATCCTAGGCTCTCCTGGACCAACGAGAAACCTCTTACATCATCCATGAGGACTGTCACCCAAACAGCCACAGGGTGCTGCTACGAGGTAATTCATAATAACACCCTTGAAGGCTCATCAATGTCTTTTGGGGCAATGGGTAGTGACGCACATTCCATTGAAATGGCTGTGTGACATCCAGTATCCACAATTGCTTGCCTGTATCATCTGTTTGTAGATAAAACAAAAGTATTGATAAAGGGACTAAGAGCAGAACGGAGGGGGACAGAACGTTTTCAATTCTCCTAGACCATCGGGGTGAGGTCTAAACCGGTGGTACAATTCCATGAATTCTTACTTGAGCCTTCACCAGTTTGGCGCAGCCTGGCTTGACAACACCACAGTTGTAGGTAAGGATATATTTGATCAGAGCTTAGAAGAAGCCAGTTATGGGTAGCATACACATGGCAGACACCGGACAGTGTACTGTTGATGTTAGTTCTTTAACTTTGTGTGTTCCATTGTGTATATGGATTCCTTGTGTGCGTGTCTCTTAGGGAGTTCCCTCAATTGACTTGGCAGTGGGTAGCAATATAACCCTTTCCAAATGCACAAGAAATGTGTGCTTGTCCATTTTTTAAACGGTTTGAGTTTAGATAATGCCCCAAGATGACTGTGGCATCATTAGGCAAAATACAAGTTCAGGTTTTTAACTACTGGTGTTGCACAATGTTAAAAAATGTTAAAAAATGTTTTTTGATACAAAGTTTGGTGGAAATATTCTTTAAAATATTTTTTTCTCTGTCTCTTCCTCTTTTTTGCTTTCCCTTTTTACAATGTTATCAACTGAAGGGGCGGAGTATGAAACACGGAAGAATCAACACATTTTAAACAGCTGTGCAAAGAACTCAATCGCACACCAGCTTGAGTTGCTTTTTTTTATTTTTTAAACTGTTTTTTATATCTACATGTCCTGATGAGGTGCAATGGTCGGAACGTGTTTATTGATTAGTTGGCCGAAACTCGAGTCGACACAACCATTGTCCTGACTCCAACCAGGAGTTGGACATTACTTGGGTTATTCATAGTAGTACTGTGGCAATTGAATATCTTGAAAACAATGTGACAATATATATCAATTTTCAAAATCTACATTGCTGCACTTTATGACTACAAATATTAGTCAGCATCCAAAGGTCTATGGGTTAGACCGTTTGTTATTTTCTTAGAACATACAGTACAGATTGCAGTTGTTGCACAAGTATGAATGATATTGGTATGAAAGGGTATGTGATGAATGTTTTTGAGACTTAAGGTCACGGGTTGGTGTGGTGCTTTTTTTATGACTCAGTTTTTAACGATTGTTAATGAAATGATTGTAATTTTTTTGTAGACACATTTCTATGATGATATTGGTGAGATTACAAAAACAAGAAAATAAAAACAAATTAATTCATGATTTTTTCCTATACTACACACTTTTTTAGTAATTGGTCCCCATTGGATGGTATTGGTTGGTTTTCTTTAGAGTTTCACATTGAAATGCTAAGAGGGTTGGTACATGTCAATTGACATTTGTATCTTTTGTATGGTCAAATCCTGTAGAAGACAGAAGAGCGGACGCCGCCGGCGAGTCACTGAGTGAGTTTTTAATGGGTCCAGCTAGAATGGATCCAAGCACGAAACTGGGAGAAGAGAGCCGAGCAGTCCGGCACAACGCAGAGACACTGATGTGCTGTGGAAGCAGAGGAGAGATGCTTGAAGAGCCGAAGAGACTGACGTCCAGTGCCAGGAAGCCCTGGCGACGTACCGAAGTCCCAAAGAAGATAACTGGAGCCACGAAAAAGACGGTGCGTACACAGTGGTGTAAGAGAGGAAGGCTCGAGTGGTTCTCCCCTGGCCCAGTAGTAAGAACCAAACGATTGGGAAGAGTGGAGTAAGCATCTGAGGAGCACTTCCTAGTATTAGGGAGAATGTTAATTTCTGTGCAAATTCCCTTTAACCTGAGAGACCCCCCCCCCACTGGTTTGCTGGATTCAGGGCTTTTAAATGTAAACTCCTGAGTGAGTGGGGCTTTTTTGCCACTCATTTTTGGGATTTGTGCGTTTCTTACTGTTTAAAATGTAGTCTGGTAAACTCCATAGGCATCTGCTTTTTGCATTGTGACAGAGCACCTTTTGTGCAGTGCCACTGGGAAGTCCCTTAGACTTCTCTTAATGTTTAACTACATTTTCCTGGGTGAACTACTGTTCCCAAGAATATTAAAATGACTCCTGTCTTAGCTTTTCTTTTGTGGGTCCAGCACACACCACTCTATGTGGAGTTCTGGGGGGTGGGTTACATCGTAACTCCTATATCCCACTTCTCGTGTAACATTGTTACACTAACCAACTTGAATGGCTGGTGGCAGTGGTTTCTTTTTTACTACCTTGTGCCATGTATCTGCAGGCTGATTCCTCAGCTGCTGTACAGCACCCAAGGGTGGACATTTTCTCAAAATGGCCCGTGTTCCTTTTTTGGCATTTCTTGTCAGTTAGTTTCTTCTGGGCTTTTACTCTGTTGTTTGAATCAGGTTTGAGTCCTTTGTACATTTTGCCTTTGGTGTGCTTCAGCCCTGAAACTCGCCCAAGGGCTCCAGTGTGTCTGGAAAGGCAGGAAGTGAGGGAGGGACCCTAAACTTCCCTGTCCTTTGTCTCTAGGTGTGCCTGAGTGAAAACAGTTCTGATTGGCCGTCTGGCTGTCCAGGACGACAGCCACCCTGCTGGGTGATTGACAGCCTAGGGCTGAGAATGAATGGGAACGTGCTTAAAAGGTAAGGTTTTTGGGACTAAAGGCAGAGTCGACCACTGGAGGACAACACCCGACAAAAAGGACGTGAAGAGACGCCAGCAGCACCCTCCTGGACCACAAATTGGCCGGTGAAACCCTGCAGCTGTGCTGACCCCTTTTCGTTTCGACTGGGAAGTCCGGACGGAACAACTTGCTCCCTTGGGCTGGTGGGACCAACTAGCCTTGAAACGAGCTTAATTTTGGTGCAACGTGCTGCGACTTTCCAAGGCTGCAGAATCCCAATCCCCGGGGACCCCTGATCATCACAGAGTTCATTGTCTTTGACAGTGCGAATCCGGCCAAAACTTTGTGGGCATTCAGAGGACCATGCAGAAGCAGGAAACCGTCATCCAGAGTCCAGGACCGAGGGATCAAGTAACTTCTAACCAGAGCTGTTGGTTCTTTGGTGCTGAGAAAAAGGCCCGAAAAAACCCCCAAAAGGCTGCTGAATCAAGGAGAATCCATTGCTGCAGAGCCCCTCTCTATCGAGGGCCACTGCAAAAGCCGCCAGACATCCTCCCTTTCATCACCACGACCGAGGACCAGGAACAAGAGTCTACTATACTGCAACAGGAAGGCATCCAGCTGGAACTAATTCTTCAGTTCACAGGTACTGTGGGTCCATCTACCTTTTGCCAATTGCGGTGCTTCCTAGTTTGGGGAGTACTATTATACCCTCTTGAGTTGACCACAACTCCCTTCAACTGGGCCCCCCTGCTTGTGCTTCTTCAAAGTGGCTCCTCTTGTGATTTTCTTTTTGAACTACTGACTTTTTAAAAACATTTTCCAAGAAGAGAGCATCAGAACTTTGCATTAGCCCACTGACCTTGGTTTACATGGCTCTCTAAAGTCCTCTCATGAACCTATTGGCTTTGGCAGTGCTTGTTCCCTTACAGGTTTTAATTGTTGAACAATATTATTGCTTGGATAAAAGACTGCCTACATCCCTCTGGGAGAATCTAACCTTTTCCAAGTACAAAGTATGTGCTGATCGGACTACAACTTTCCCCTCCTTATAACTCAATATTGCAATGGTGATCACAAAAAGTGTTATTACTGACCTCAAAAGATGTCACTCAATGTGCTGGAATATGTATAACACATGACAAGTTTACCCACCTGCTTTATTGCTCGTGTTGAAATTGAATCCTAACTTTGGGATTAATGTTACTATTAGTTGCTGCTTTTTAAAGATTATTTATATATACACAAGGATAAGAAGACAAATATTTATACTATAAGTGTGTAAGTGTTTACCTGGATACCTGTATTTACTTATTTCATTTTACCGCTCTACAGCTCACATTAACCCTCTTAAGATAAGCCTGGCTGCTCAGTCACACTGTGTTAGGCAGAATCCTGTGCAGTTCCCTTGGGGAACACTGCAAAACGATTAAGACTACAGGAGTAAGCAGTAAACCCAATTGTTAGCAGTCTGCACCACCCAGATTTACCTGGTAGCTGTGACTGAGCAGTCAGACCTCTCTCAAGAAGAGTTAGGCAGTATATAGAGTATACACAATAGGGGCAAAAACACAGAGCAAACATACACGGACCAGAGCTTTGTATAAAAAGTATATAGTTATTTATTTAAAACACACTTTAAGGCATATACTAGCACTCTCAACCAAGAGCAAGTTAAAACACAGTCAGGTGAAGTATACACACTTCCCTTAATAACTATCAGACAAGTCAGGGTTAAACCACTACTATTTGTTAGAACAGATGTGAGCGCTTAACCAAGATGGCACTCTGATAATGTAGTTAAAGGGAGAGAAAAAGGCAGAGCATAGAAGTAAAACAGTTCCCAACACTTAAGAGTTCAGAGCAAGGGGGGAAAGGCAGGTTATACTGTAGAGCCAAAGTTCAGAAGCTAGGCCTACTTTAAATGGAGTCAAGCGAAATGTGCACAGGCTCACACGGTTTAAAGTGCACTAAAAGTCTTTGCAGAGTGTTCGAAAGAGGTTGGGGTGATGCAAAAGATATATTTAGAAGGCCTGGAGCCAACCCAGTTTAGAAGCCAAGGATTTAAGGGTCACCTTTAGCAATCTGTAGAAAGGGAGGCCAGGTAGGACACAGTACCTTAAAGAGAAAGGAAGCTCCAGCGGGGGCAGTTGTTCCTGGCAGTGGTTGAAGTTCGTGGCTCCAACCAGGGGAAGAGAAGATCTCATCGAGGATGGAACGGGGAGTCGTTGCACTGCACAGGGCTGAAACCAGCCACGGAGTTCTCGATTAAAAGGTGCAGTCCTTTTATTCGCGGTCAAAAGTGGTGAGCTTGGCTATCCGGTCACCGGGGTGCTTGGCACGGGCAATTCGACCAAGAGACGTCTTTGGAAAGCGAAAAGGGCGAACTGGTTGATCCCACCAGCTCAGAGGAAGAAGACTCGTCCAGCAGAAGATCTTCTCTTGTCGTTGGGAAAGTGGTGAGGTAGTTGCAGCAGGGCTTCACCGGTGGTGTCGTCGTTGCAGATGGCTCAGCTTCTTCCCTCTTCGGATTCTTAGGTCCTGAGGCGACTACTGAAGTTCCAGTCCCAAAGGCCCAGCTTTTATGCAGAAAAACCCCCATTCAACAGCCTAGCTGTCACGCAAACATGCTAAGTGGTGAGCCGGGCGGCTCACCACTGGCCCAATCAGAACAGAGTGCGACTTGAGTTGCTAAGGCAACGCAGTCCAGGGTGCCAATTCCCCTCCCCACCCATCCTGTGGCACCATTTGGAGGGCTTCTGTGGAGAAGCCCACCAAAAAAGTGGAACAAAGGGCCCGGCCTTGGTCAGACTTACAGAGACGGACACAAACGCCATTTTAGAATCGAATTCTGGCAAAAAGACCCAACCAGTGATTTAATATTAAATAAATAAACCAGCGGGGTTCCATGTGATATTTTCGCCACAAAAATATCGCCATATTTTTGCGGCGAAAACACCACATAGACCCTGCGGGGGACACCCCCGCAACTCCCTCATCATTTTTGTATGTGCGGGGGACACCCCCGCACCTAATATTTTCGCCACCAAAAATATCGCCTATGGCCGTTCCCGACGACCATATGTACGGCGATATTTTTGCTGGCGAAAATATTACCTGATACCACCGGCGGTATCTTTAACATTTCACCAAAAAGTGGTGCGTTTAAAATCAATGAGAAAATCCCAGAGAGACTATTCCGGTGGAATATTTCACGTGGTAACCACTGCCACCAGCCAGAAACTCGACGAGGGAGGACGGGACAGTGCCCCCTCGAAAACAGACCCTGGGGCAATTGAATTACCCCTTACCAGTACTTCCACAATATGATGGTTTGTACTGGTTCTGTTCACAATTTTGGACTAGTAAAGCCAATGGTGAATTTACATGCCCTGGGAGACAGCAGTCAGTCCCAGGGTATGGAGTCTGTGACACCCCTGTGTTACTGCACTGAGGGTGCTGTGTAACACACATACCAGAAAAACAGATGATACCCTATGGAGTAAAAAGAAACCCCATAGCCCATAAGCACATAACAAGTCAAAGACATAGCCCAAATCATGCCTAAGAGTGGGAGTAAAAGAGTCACTCTTAGCAGGAGAAAAAACAAACCCCAAAAATCCAGCAAAGCTGCTGGGGGACTCACTATGTTTGGGAAATTAGCCTTATAAGAGAATTCTGCCCAACACACTGCCAACTTGTGTAGTACAGGCCTATATTAAAAGGTGGGTTGCAGTTGGACCCTACAAATTCTTACCCAACACCTTGTCGCACTGGCAGCATTAAGCCCACTGACCACCAGAGACTGGTCAGCGACACCAACAATATCGAAGCAAGCATGCAAGGGGAACTTCATCGTAGCAGTGGCAGGAATAAGCCCATTGATCACCAGAGAAGGGCCTGGCACCCCAACGCCAGTGAAACAGACAAACTAGGAAATCTTCCTCGTCGCAGTGGCCGAGAAGTCCACTGAAACCCAGAGAAGGATTTGGGATTTTAATAATACTGTGAGAGAGTGGCAAAATTAACATCAAGTTGAAAGATACAGAAAATAGCTCTCAAACACCAGGAGAAGGGGGTCAGTCTCCCAGTGAAGAAACGAAAGCCCTTTGCACATACCCAAAAGACGCCAGGGCTAGGGAGTCATTCTCCCTGTCCTTGTTGTGAACTATATTGGAATGTGCAAACGAATACCAGCAGATGGGAGTCAACTATAAAGGTTTATAGCAACCTGCCACCTTTGCATCAGCTTCCTTCTTAGACACCCTTACAATAGCTTAGACCTAATTTCACACAATTGGAAAGCAAATGTAAAGTGACCTTAGTGGCCCATCGCAGATTCAGCGAGAAGCATTCTCTGATCTTACCTGACTGACTTGCCCAGGATATGCTTGTAGAAAGAGCGAGTGAAATAGCACTCCAGAAGCCGGTTATCATAAACTGCCTTGGCCACGATGCGGCCCACAAACTTGAAATAACTGAGGTGATTGGGATTGCAGTGCGAAGAAGGGTTGATGGTGTAGGTAACGCGATCTCCAGGGGAGGTGCGGAACAAGGCGTACATGGGATTGAACATCTCCCGAGAGATAATCATGTACCACTCACGCAGAAGGCCTCCAGCGTCTTGCCCTTCCTCACCTTCAAACACAATGTACCTAAACAAGAGGAGACAGGAAAGTGAGACCAATGCAACAGAGGGCACCTTTTAATTATGACATACTTCACAGGGAGAAATCTGCAGAACCTGCATGACTGTATGTTTACCACAATAAAAGAACTTTCTTACAGTCTGATAAAATTTACTATGAGACAATCATCACAAAATCTGAGCTCTGCTCTTGCAAGGGCCTTATTGCATTAATATTAGGTGTGCAGGTCTTCATTTTCACCCACAATCAGATCTCTCTCATTTGATAGTGTTCCCAGTTGCATTTTGAGTACATATTCCTTCCATGCTGAATTTCCTGGTACTCATTTTGTCTCAGCTCAAATTAAAAGGAAACAGAGTCTTACAATCTGTTCTTCATCTCCTCTGGAGACTTCCGGTGCAGCTCACGGTACGAGTCTTCAAACACGTGGTCCCTGCGAACATGGACAGCCATGTCTTCTTTACGCAATCCCTCATCTAAACGCTCCAGCTCCTGTCTGAAGTACCTGTAAACAGAGTATAAGTTTAGTACATTAACTCTGAACTTGAGATTGATAGCGTGAGGTGGTTTGCGCTTGATCATGAAGATCCTTGGATTCAATTCAATGCTAGGCCAAAGAAGTAGCACTGGCTTGTGCCAAGCAAATTAACACTTGTTCCTCCAATGCACATGGCAGCCCACAAGGCTGAATCTAACATTGCTCTCGTTACTACCTACTTGCGTTTAACATCGAAATCCAGAACCCGAATGTAGTCAACAAGGACAGCAAAGGGCCCATCAGCCAGATGAGTTGTGGATTGACGAAGGATTTGGTTAAGCACAGTGCGATGAGTCTCTGGTGAGGAGAAAGGAGGCATATTTTAAGTACCGGAGACTATTAGAGACACTTGAGGATTTCCCCATGTCACAGCAGCCTGTGATCAAACACTTAGTCATCATAACCAATACATCTGTCCTTAGCTCCAGCTTTGGAATCCAAGTCTGTAGGTGTTCCCACAGCCCTTGTTTTAGGACAACTAGCCTGGGAGTAAATTATCCTTCAATTAAAGATTCAATTTACCATGTAATCTACATACGCTGAGAGTTATAACAGTCATCTGAGCATTCACAAAAGAATTCCAAACCTGAAGCTTTGAGTAAAAAGAAGTCGAGCAAACTTACCTGCAAATCGGAGGAATTTCTGTGTGTCATGAGGCAAACTGGAGGAAATATGCATGGATGATGGCTCTCGTGAGAAGAATGGATCGAGAGAGGACGGTGTGGCAGGGGTCAGGGGTGCTGGAGAAAGAGGAGGGGGCTCATCCTTTATGTGGGAGAGCTGACTTTCCCGAGTATCCCTCACTGCTGGTTTGCTTTCCCGCTCTGTTGCATGGACAAGAAAGAATGCTTCAACCGCAGGCTGCAACACTGAAGAGAAGAGAAAACAATTACTACTCAAACTCTGGCAAACAAAAGACAAATTACTTGCCTGCGATAAGGTTATGTGTAACTGATGCATACATTCCTCACACATATTCCTCACCTTATGAATCTACCTTGGGTGAAGTCAGGCTCAGAAACAGCGATCAGGTGGTGATGTATGGGTCAGAGTCTGGACAATCACTGCTCTTCAGCAGTCTTGAGTCAGACAGGATGTAATATCCAAATTTACTCAAAGCCACCAGTGCCATTTCACCTCAATTCCACCCTTTGTCCTTATGCACACCATTAGGAACGGCGGAAATGTCAGTCAAAAAAACAAACAAAAAAGAAAATCCAATTGCGGACTGATTTTGTGAGGTAGGAGGGTGAGCGATCAAGAATATGTTGGACAAATCATCATATCCATTAGAAGAACAAATTACTTACCCATGGTAATGTTCTTCTACTGGCTGTACCTCCCACAGATTCATCATCATTGTTATACCAATATCCTGCATGCAGCTTCGAAAACCTATCGACTGCAGAGGGTGCTGTGCGTCGTCGAGGTACATCGGCGGCTTCCATGCCTGCACTTGGCTGTGACGCGGACTTTGGTATAAATAGCAAGCACTGCGCCTGTTGCCTCAGTTCAAGTTTTTCTCCTCTTCTTGCACAGCTGCCTTGAGGATTAAAAAAAAAACACATGGCATTGAAATAGAGGAAGGTCTAATTCAGCATATTTCACTCACAGTAAGAGGGGTAGGCTGGAAGGGCGATGAGGAATCTGTGGGAGGAACAACCAATAGAAAGAACATTACCAGGGGTAAGTAATTGTTTCCTTCGAATGGATTGTGTCCGCCCACAGATTCTTCATCTTTGATAAGACTCCCATAGCAGTTTGTAAATGGAGGTGGGACAAACACATTTTGTTATTGGTTTATGTTGAGAAGAACAGCTTTCCCAAATCTAGCGTTCCAGACAGTAATGCTCTAAGATGGTGTGCAATGAAGATCAGGTTGTGGCATTACATATATCTCATGCACCGGTACACCTCTTTGTAGGGCTGAAGTAGTTGCCACCCCTCTGGTGGAATGTGCCCTTAAATCATCAGGGACATCCTTCCCAGCCAAGGAATAGCATTCTGAAACTGCACAGAATGACCCATCATGTCAAAGTCTGTTCACAGCGAACCCTCAAAACAGCTGTCTCTTTTGAAAATATGGTGAAGGGAGGTTTGCAGAATGCCTGAAGCTCACCCACTCTGCGGGTAGAAACGATAGTCAGCAGAAAAGCAGTTTTTAGAGTCAATAAAATAAGCAGACAGGAATGAAGAGGCTCAAATGGAGCTCCCATTAGAAACTTTAAGACCAAGTTAAGATCCCATTTCGGAACTATTAAAGGTACTGGAGGAAAGATGTTGGTCAGTCCCTTGAGGAACTGTACAACATTAGGGACCTTAAACCCTTAACTGCCGGGCTATTATACATGTCTATGCAAATAGGATGAGCATACACATCCTAAGCACTTAACAGGTTAAAGTAGGAGCCCTGTGCTGGCGTGCGCTTGAAAACAGATTACTTTGCTAGGTAAACTTTGGCAGTAGACACCTGTAGCCCTTGGTGAGCCAGGTGTAACAGAAAAGACAATATATTAGGGTGTCACAATTGAAAGGATCAATATCTTTAGGTCTACACAAGCTGCAAAATGTGTTCCAAAGGCAGCAGTATAGGGCTTTTGTTGCTGGCCTCTGAGATGAAAGCAAAATCTCCATAAAATCTTCAGGAAGGTCCAAATCATTGCATCTTAACCCCTCAGGTTCAGAGTTCTGATTTCTGGGTGAAAAATATGTCCTTTCCATTGAGAGAGCAGGTCTGCTCCCTGGAGAAGGCTGAGTGGAGGGCAAATGGACATGTCCCGAAGTTCTGGGTACCACATCCTCCTGGCCCAAATCAGAGCAATCAGCATCATAGGCTTTCCTGAACTTCAACCTCCTTATTACATGAGGAATGACGGGGACTGGAGGGAATGCATATAGGAGTGGAAAATCCCAGTTCAACACAAACGCATCTGCTAATGCTCCTCTGAGGAAATGCTCGGGAGAAAAATAGGCCGCATTTCTTGTTGATACTGGTCGCCAACAGATACACTTGAGGGGTTTCCCCCAAAGGGTGAAGATCTCTAGAAGGACTTCCTGAGCTAACTCGTACTCGTGGGAGACTGCTCTGCCTGCTCAGAGCGTCAGTCGTCAAATTCTCTACACCGGCTAGGTGAATGGCAGACAGAGACACTCCTCCTTTATGTGCCCAAACCCAGAGCTGCATTGCCTCTCTGCAAACTGATAGTGACCTTAACAACTTTTCTCTTGTTGAGGTAATGCATAGCCACTGTGCTGTTCATTATCATGACGTTCGTCTCCCATACAAAAAGCAGAAAGGACATTAGCCGTAGTCGGATTACCCTCAGCTTCAAAAGGTGTATGTGTAGTTTGGATTTCGATGGAGACATGCAAGCTCCCCATCCCGTGAGGGAGGAGTCCGTGACTATGGTCTTCTTCCGCCAAGGTTGCCAAAAATGTTTGTTCCCCTATCATCACATTCTCCTTGTAGGCCGACCACAGGCGATCCTGTGCGGCATTGCTCAGGCCCTGAAGAAGGTCCCTCATCCTGTCGGAGAACTGTAACCATTGGGATCCGAAGGCCCACTGGTGGCCCTCTGGCACCAGGAAAATGCAGGATTCTGCTGCAGAGAAACCTCAAAAAATTGAAGGCCCATAGATATTGGACATTTTGAAACATTTCCACCAGATGCAAAAAATGCTGTGCCCCGCAAAGCTTTCCCTGATGAAGAGTCCAGGATGGCTCCAATGAATTGGAGCTTTTGGGAAGGTATAACCTGAGAATTCTTGAAGTTGAGGGAGAACCTCAGTTTGTGAAGGGAGTGGCAGGTGCTGTACAGATGGTCCAGAGCTTGTTTGCGAGAACAAGCTCTGATTAGCCAATCGTCTAGGTAGGGAAATATATGAATACCTCTCGTTCTTAAATCTGTTGCCACCACCACCATCAATTTGGTGAGGACCCTCTGGCAGAGGCGAGCACGAAAGGCAGTACCCGAAACAAATTGAGAACTGCCAATGCGAACCTCAGGTAATTGCTGTTCTTGCGATGTACAGGCACATTAAAGTAAGCATCCTGAAGATAAAGGGTCTCCATTCAATCCTGGAGCTGAAGGGCCTGGAGAATCTGAAATAGTGACAATCTTGAATCTGTCCTTTGAGGAACTTGTTCAAGGTTTCAGGTCCAAGATCGGTCGCAGTCCTCCGTGTTTCTTGGGAACCAGAAAATAGGTGGAGTACCAACTGTGGTTTTGCTCTGCTGCAGGCACACCTTCCACGGCATCCATCTCCAGCAGGGAAATTATCTCTTGCAGAAGGAGCAGGCCTGGATCCCAAAGAGATTGCTCGGGGGATAATCTGGAGGTCTATTCAAGAATGGAAGGCAGTACCCTTGGGCTACTGTCTGCAGCACCCAAGCATCCGAAGTAACGCTTCACCATTCTTCGAGATGCTGGGTAAATCTGCCTCCCACTTCAGACTTGTGAGTAAAGAACAGAGCGGTTTTGAAGTAGTGGGTGCAGCGGATGGCAAATAGGCAGAAACTGCTTGGGTAGCTCTACCTCCATGACTTGTGCTCCACGAGGAAGTCTTCTTTGGCCTGTCTGGGCAATCTGGCTTCTGGTACTTCCGACCAGAGGAATAAAAGCAAAAGGTGCGGCTTCTCCAACTTTGAGACGAGACGGTGGCTTGCTTTGCTGAGGCTGGCAGATTGCTGCCCCTAAAGATTTAGCAGCCACCTTGCAGTTTATCAAGACTCTTGTCCGCCTTAGTGCCAAAAAGGTGAGGCCCATCAAATGTCATGTCTAAAAGCCTGGATTGCACATCTGGGGCAAATCTCCGACTTGTACTGCCACAAAAATCTTCTTGCGACTCTTCTAGCCGCTATGCAACAACCCACAAAATCAGATGCATCCAAACCGGATTGTAGCGATTGGCACGCTGCTTTTTTGCCATCCTGGATGATATTCAGGAAACCTCTCATTTCCCCTTTGGGATATTTTCAGCAGCTTGGGCTATAACATCCCGCAAGGTGTGGGTGTACTTTGCCAACGCACATGAGGCATTTATGGCCTTCAGTGCCATAGTCCCAAACTGAGAATACTCTCTTCCCTAAGACATCAAACTTTTTGTTATTCCTGTAAGAAGGGTAGGCGGCTGGCTTTGAAACAGATGTAGCTGCTTGCACTACCAGACTTTCCTGGGTAGGGTGTCTAGTGAGGAATTATGGGTCAATAGAAAATAGTCTATATTTTTTAACCAATCTCTATTGACAGCTGCTGTGGTGTCTAGTTTCTGCCAATGTTCTAGGATTTCGTTCCTCAAAGCTGAGTGGAATGGCAAAACAGGTTCCTGGGGCGGGGTTCTGGGGTGGATGTTAACTTGCCCAGGATCTCTGTCAGATCATCCTGTTCTATGCCCTTTGCAGGACATCTCCAAACCTGAGCATTCTGTCACTTTGTCATGACAGACCTGTAAGCACCACTAGAATGGCCAGCTGAGTCTGTAGTGTCAAATTCTACATCTGGAGAAGTGTCAAGACCACTAGTGTCTTTCACTCAGCCAAAACCTGTAACCTGGAGTCCTCAGAGATTAGTTCCTCTAGTGTACACTATGTTTGCTATATTTTAAACCAAAAGGAAGATCATCCTGTTCCTCTTTCTCCTCAAAAATTGATGGCATATACTTAGTCTTTTTTAGACAACGGCTTAAAAGCCGTCGATGGGTGAGAGTAAGATGTTGATGGGTGAGAGTAAGATGTTGATGGCTCCGATGCCTAGTCCTTTGACAGACTAGAAGGAAGAGGAGGTAGTGGCTTAGATTTTTTTGTGCGCTGACAAACGGTTGATGCCACTCGAGGCGGCTTCTCCTACAAACTACCCAGGCTCTTAGGCAGCGAGAAGTAGTATTAGACTCCTCCCTGTTGGCCTTATGAGGCGCAATGGGGTCAGAAGCTTTCTTTGGTTCTTTCGAGGGACCGGGTGGGCTGCCTTCGAAAACACTTCCATCATCTACAGATGGAATTCCTGCCAATCTGCTTTAGAGTCAGATTTAATCAGAAAACCCACCCTTTTCCTGTGGGGCCAGGAGTCTGGGGCCTCTTCGATTATCTTTCGAGAAGAGGACAATGAAGAGTGCTGTGAATCGCTCCTGTACCGCTTCTTTGATCTCTGAGATCTGTCCGTCAAACTCTTTTCTTTAGATGATCTCCTTTTCGAAGGAGTGGATGAAGGAGATATAGATAACGACCAACCTCTGGTGGAGTTTTGCCCTCCTCTCCTTCAAGGCATTGCTGGTCATGGATTGGCGCGACCCCCAATCTTTGACCTTGTGTTCCACCACAAGGCACTAGAAGCATATTCTGTGCGCATCTTTGTCACAGTACGCACACCTCTTAAAACCTGTTTTTGGAATAGACCTACTCGAAAAATGTAAACCACACAATAGAAAAATCACTGAGGCGAGTGGACCGTTCGAGGAGTGCTGTGCATGCAGAAAAACTGAGGAAATGGGCACAGTGCGTGCTATTTATACCACTGTCACCTCCGAGTGCAGGGATGAAAGGCGCAGAGGGACCTTGACTAGATGACGCACAGCGCCCTTTGGTGCCCAAATGTTTCAGGAGCTGCAGGCAGGTTATCAGTATAGCAAAAATGAGGCATCTGTGGGAGGACACAATCCATTAGAAAGAACATTACCACTGATTATTTGTTCTGCTAATGGATACGTTTTCCACAAATTGCTCATCTTATAAAAGACTATCCAAGCCACATCTGAAAACTGAAGTGGGAGCAGTCCGAATCTTGAAGAACCAAGACATTTTGGAGTACCAATTTTGTCTTTCCCAGCCAGGGAGTCTAAGTGGGAATGTTCAGTAAAGGGATGCAATGAAGGACAAGTGGCTGCCTCTAAGAATGTCCCTCTAAGTACACCCCCACTGGAAGGCAGACATTGCAGCCTGCCCATTAATATGCAGGCAATCCTTCTGGCATTCCCTAGTAAACCAGTTCATAAGCGGTTAAGCTAGAATTCCTATTTTGGGAACTTTGGACCACTTTTTGGGGCCCCTCAAATTGTTGCAAACCCCCTCTTTTGGTCTGGATATCTTTTTGGTGGCCAGGTGGACATCCTGAAATCCCTCTGCCATTCCATCCCTTTTGACTTAATATGAAGGTACATGGTATTGGGTCGACCTACAGTGCCCAGTACCAAGAGCAAGTCTCGGGATACCCATTGCAGCTATACATTCGTTTTGCCTTCACCAAGGGTAAAAGCCAGTTACCGGATTGACAGCCCAATGAACCTTTTTGGTAGCCATTGGAATACCATTTTTATTTAAATCCTTGTATCCGTCATTGGTGTTTCAGGGCTTTCCTTTGTCTAGGTGACAGTAAGTAGGCTCAAAATGGCCGTACAGACCATGTGGCTCTTGGTGAGCACAGCATGGCAGCCTCCATATTGGTCCCAACTGGTTTTGGCAAGTATAGGTCCCTGGATTATCCCTTTCACTTCCTGTGGGGGCAGCATATGTTCAGTGGCTGTCTGACTTACCAACCAGTATGGTTGGTCACCTGAGCTTTAGCCCCAGCCTCATTTAACTGACTCATATTGCTACTTAGGGGTGCAATGATCAAGTAACTGCAACACAACTGATTTTTAAGCGACTTCAAGTTCACAGACGATTGTCTGTGCACTTGGAGTCACTTAAAAAAAAATAGTTACGTTCAGGCCTTAATGGCTTGATGAGATTTTATTATACAAGTACAGTGGTTTTGTCCTTGGTTAATGTATTCAGCCTCTTGAAGTAAAGATGCACTCCTCTGTCTTGTATAGTAGCAAGATTTGAGAGGAGTGTGAATAGCTCGTTCCTGAATCATATTTTACATATTTACCTGAGGAAGCTGTTGGGCTTGAGCCCCGAGTGCCCCAAGTCTTGCCCTAACCCATGAATTGGGGACCTCAAGTATAGTATAGGATTATAGGCTGAATTCAGATTTGTGGAATGCCACAGGAAATTACATTCAAATCCCTCTGAAAATTAGGAACGTAATGGAAGAACTAGCAATAATTCTTCTTGCAATATTTATCCATGGTATAAGAAATGCTACATGTTATGCAGAAAGTGGGCCCTAGATATAAAGCATCTCAAGGGGGAGTTTGATCACTAGGCAACATTTAAAAATGAAAGTAAGAAAGCTTGAACTCGACCAAGTCATTTATAGTATGACAAACCTTTGCTTGCTGAGACATTTAATGATGGCACCTTGTACCCACAATGATAAAGTGTTGGCAAGCTCTATTCGGTTACCTATTCAAAGACGTATTCTGGCTATGGTAAGATTAAATGTTTTGCCATTAAGGGGTCAGATGATGAAGACCGTATTGTAGCTGCGGCAGCAGTGTGATCAAGGATCTACCTCACTTTTTGCTTATTTGTACACAATTATTAGATTTAAGAAGGCAGTGGTTCAGAAAGCATTCTAATGCAATAATAGGTCAATTTGGGGTGCAACTGTTTTTGTCTTGTGTTGATGCAAATTTTACAATTGATTTAAGAAAGCCTGTCTCTGCCTCTTTTAAACATTTGGAAAGAAAACTTTAACTAAGTTTTACTAGCAGGGCTATTTTTCAGGTGCCTTTAGCACATTTTAAAACAATTGTAATAGTACTTGTTTTAATGTGTCTCTATTTGAGTATGTTAGATCAGAGTTTATTTTGTAAATGGACCAAGCCAAAATAAAGTATTACTTACTCATAGCGATTGACTGGCTGGACTTTGCACAGCCCTCTTTTGGAGGGATATTTAAGTTCTGCCCTGTCCCGACCTCTCACTCTTGGTTTTACGTTCTGCAACGAGGAAGGTTTTCACCATGATACATGCTGTTTTTGACTATTTTAAACCTTACCTGAGCATAACGGCCAGGGCCAGTGATTTGATTTGAGTATATCCCAGTTTGGGGTTTGTTTTGTCTAAGGAGGTCCAAACCCTGAAGTCTCCCTCAGTCTCCCACCTGAACTGGGCTTTAGACTGAAAACTGTATTTTACTCCATAATCAATCACTGTCCTTTGGGTCATACTGTCCCTATCCAATTACAGTCATCTCCCTAAGCTCAACCCTGAGTGGCCATCTTCAGATTTGGTAGCTCATGTAAACTGGTAGTATGAATCAAGAAGAGTCACACAGGTGAAGCAGGGAGGGTACGCATGTGAATCCATGATGGAGAACAGGTGTTACAGCCAAGTAACTTGTTCCTTCCCCAGTATGGGGTCTGGCATGGATTCACATGCTCATGAATACGATTACACAGCAGTATAAATGCACAACCATTGGAGGTGGCAAGGCTCAACAGAAGCAATACACTAAAACCTGCAACGGACTCGCCTCAAGCAAACAGGTTGAGCAGCACCGTTTGACCGACCCAGGACTCCTCCCTGGAATCCCGGATGACCCAGTAGAATCTTGTGAAGGTGTGCGTAGAACTCCACGTAGTAGTCCTGCAGATGTCGAGCAGAGGCACACCAGAGAGAAACGCTGCAGTCACTGCAATGGCTCTGGTGAAAGGGCCACTGGATATGGACACAGACAGGGCCTTCCTGTGATTCACAGGCCTAAAGTTCACAAAGAGTTGAGATGTCTTCCAAAAATCCTTTGTAAGTGCCACATAGAACTTCAAGGCACGAGCAACATCCAGTGAATGTAACGCACTCTCAGAGGGCGACAAAGGATTCGGGAAGAAGATTGGTAGAAACAAAGGCTTGTTGAGATGGGACTCAGAAGGAACCTTTGGGATAAAGGTGGGGTGGATCCACAGCACCAGCCTCTTAGAATGAACAGAAAAATGCTTCAATCTCCCCGACAGTCCTTGCAGAAGTGATGGCCACTAGGAAAGCAGTCTTCCACGAGAGGAACTTCAGGAGGGTCTGATGCAAAGGTTCAAAACGATACCCCATCAGCTTAGTCATCACAATGTTGAGCTCCCATGCCAGAGCAGGAGCCTTCACTGGTGGAAAGTCCTGAAGAGGCCCTTGACGAGCCTGTGTGACCACAGGGAGGGCTTGCCCGTTGTATGGATGTACCTGGAAACGGCAGCCAAGTGCACCTTGATGGAGGCTTGAGCCAGCCCAGTCTTGGCCAACGAAAGCAGGTACAGAAGAAGCTGCGGGGCTGAGATGCACAGAGGCGTAATCTTCTGGGTCCTGCACCACACTGAAGTGCTTCCGCTTGTGACTGTAGCATGACAGCATAGTGGACGCCCTGGCCAGGATCTTGTATTCCAGTGGAAGAGCGTATTGCCCAAACTCTGGGGCTGCAGGGGCCGGGTCGTGAGGCTCAGCGACGCTGTGTCATGCAGCATCGTTCAGACTTCTCAGGCGAGAAGTGGGAGGTAGCCGGATGGACGAAACCACCGACAGACGGAGCGGGTCCGGGTACCAGATCTGCCGGGGCCACGCTGTAGCAATGAGGATCACCCTGCAATCACAACGTCCAAGTGTGTTGATCAAATGTAGCAGGAATGGAATCGGAGGGAAGGCGTGCAGGGAGAACCCCTCCCACAGGAACGAGAAGGCATCCCCCAGGCTCCTCAGCAGAGGGAACCTGCTGGCGATCCTCTGGAACTTGGAGTTGGCCACTGTCGCGAAGAGATCGATCTGGGGGAGCTCCCACTCACTGAAGAGACTATATACTTGCATTTGCTGAATCTCCCATCCGTGGCAGGACCGCAGCTCCCTGCTGAGCGAGTTTACGATGATGTTCTTGATGCCTGCCAGGTGAAAGGGTACAAGGAACATGCCCTGAAGAATGAACAAGCGCCACAGGTCCTGGGTCTCCCGGGAAAGTGCAGGAGAGCGCATCCCGCCCTGCTTCCGGATGTAGAACATGGCGGTGTTGTCTGTGAAGATGCGCAGCACCTCCTCCTTCAGCTGAGGTAGGAACGACTTGACGGGCCAGAAGACTGCCAGGAGTTCCAGGACATTGATGTGGAAGTCCTTTTCTTCCAGGAGCCACTTTCCCTTGGCATGGAACTGTCCAGTGTGGGGCCCCCCCCCATCTCTTCAGGGGGGCATCTATGGTGACAGTGGCCATGAATTAAGTTATCTGGAAAGGAGCCCCTTTTGTGAGATGTGGGAGTGATCCCCACTATCGTAGAGCTAATTGGAACTCCTGGTTGAGGATAACCTTGTCTGTCCAAGTGCCAATGATCCGCATCCACTGTCGTTAGTTGAATGGTTTTACTAAGCCTGTCCTGAGACAGTACAAGACTCTACTCTTAGTAATAGGCTGTACCACCCGAGCATATGGTAGCGTATACAGAGCAGTCAGGCTTATCTTAGGAGGGAGAGAAGGGCTGTAGAATCAGTACAAATAAACTTTAGTACACACATGGTCCAAAAAAACACTGAAACACTATGTATTGTACAAATAAAGGGTTTATTTAAATACAAGTACCAAGGTAAATCTTGGGCAAATATGTACCATCACAGTTCATATAAACACATTATAAAAACACAACACTATGCTTTAAAGTACACAGATCAAAGCATAGACCTTATTTAGAAAACGAACATTATTTCTAGGCAATTCAGACCTTACTAAACAGATTTAGAATAGGGCACACCTATTCATGGGGAGCAAAATCCATTAGTTCCTTTTCTGTAATTCAAGGTTAGTAGACACGGTCAGTTATGCACTGACACTCAGTTAAGGAATCACATAATCAACCAGCCCTGTTACCAGGATACCTTTCTGAACGGTGGAACACTGATTCAAGACCAGTATACCAATAACTACATTTATGATAACACTGTTATACTGGGCAAGTGAGATCTTTTGGTGTAATATACAATTACAGTTGCTTTTCAGCTCAGTGGAACCCAGTCATAAGATAAGCAAGAACTCTTTACACTAATTTAGGACGTACCAAGCAGACCAAGGTCAGCTACACATAAAGAATACTAAGAAATGCACAGCTATGCGAGGCAGGTAAAACCTAATGTTGTCATATACTATTACAGTTGCTTTTCAGATGAGTGGAACACAGACTGAGGTAAGAAATAACTCAGTAACCTATTTTAGGGTGGCATAACCCAAGGTAAGTAAAACCTACATACTTTTTAAAGGAGCTATCAGCAACTTAAAGGTATGTATAGACCCAAAACATTTAGCATCTGTATAAAACAGACCATGGAAAGCAAAACCCAATGTTACACTTTATGAATGACAATGTTTTTCTAGGTAGGTAAAACCTAAGGCAGACTTATTCTAAACACGCTATACAGCAGGTTAGGGGAAGCAAGACCCATTTGGGAAACTTATACACCTATTCTCTGAAATATAGTTAGTTAAGCCAACAGCATTACCTTTGGGAAAGAGGCATAACCAATTCACAGGTGAGTAAATTAACATTATATATACTTTTCAGAATGGCACAAAACACATTCAAGGTAAGTAATAACTTTTCTAACTGCTCACTCTCAGAGTTATAGTTACCAACAAACTCTTTCACAAGTAAGTACTTTTCAAGCACTTGTTACACTTTCAAGTCAGAATCCTTTACTTATCCAGTCCTTCCCTATTCTATGGAATGAGTTCACACAGAGGCAGAAGCGAGACCCTAGTTGTCTAGGTGCCAGCTGTCGGCAGGGTGAGATAGGGTTCCGTTACAGGCAAAAATAGCTCAGAGTTAGTTAAGGTCCAGGGATGTCTGAGAAAACACCCTAGGAGGATTCCAACTGTGCACCTGGGTGAACTGTAGGAGAGGACTCCCAATCACAGAAACCCCCAGAGCTTTACAGAAATCACACAGGCTTAAGGTAAGTTAATACCCTAGCCAATACAGTACCACAGCACAGAAGAAGAGTTGCATCAGGAAGACTTGAGGACCTGCTGCCAAATACCCGGTCAATAGATTCATTTGTCATGAAGACGGAAGGCACGGTTTTGAAAGGGAATTTATATCAGGGATCAAGGGACCAGGTGCGAGTTTCGTCGTGGCTGGATGTGGCTCTGTGGTTTTGGCACCCTCTTCAGGAGCCAGAAGAAGACTGAATATCCCTGGTTGGATTTTCGTCGTTTGCAAGGTCCAGCACTCTGATGAGGGGACTTTTAAGAACTCCGGTCGTGTCTCTGGAGTTCCAGCAGGATGCCACCAAAGTTTCAGCTCGATTCGAAATTTGGAAGACTCTGCATGGCACAATGGCTCGAGGTCCCAGGGTATTGCAGCCCCCCCCAAGGTCGCAGCATGACGCGGGATGGCTCAAAATGCAGGTCTTCTTGAGTCCAGTGGATCTCACCAGGCTCTGGGTCGGGGGTCGTCCGTTCTGGGATCCGCAGGTCGATTGGAAGGAAGAGTTACAGTAGGCCCCCGTTACACAGCACGCTCTCCGGTCACTGGAAATAGCTACAGCCTTGGTTTCTACCTCTTCGGTGTCAGCTCCTGTGGACAACTTGTCAGCAGCTTCAAGGTTCAGAGTTTTTATCAGGAACTTCAGCACAACCTCTGCATTCTCTCCCTGCATTTTACAGAAAGGGGCAGTCTGAACAGCCAGCCCCCCACTGGGGTGGGCAAGGTGGAAGACAAAGGGCTGCAGAGTTATGGACTCCATCCTTGCTTCCTGCCTTTCCAGACACTCTGGAGTCTGGGCGGGGAATCCAAAGGATTCTCGCAGAAGACAAAACAGCCACCAAGGTTGTTCCCAGATAGAATGGCAGGGGAAGACCTCAAACAGCAAGCACACAAATGGTGAAAAAGGTTTAAGTTACTTACCTGTAAGTATTGTTCTCCAGCATGGGTCTGGCATGGATTCACATGCTCATGAATATTATTAAAAGAAAACAGTTCAACTTCCACGTTAAAACTGTATTTCTCCTCTAAACCAATCATTGTACTCTGGGCCATACTACCCCCATCGAATGACAGCCTTCTCCATAAGCTCCACCCCTGGTGGCCATCTTCAGATTTGGTAAGCATGTAAAGTGGTAGTATGAACCTAGAAAAGCCACAGAGGGGAAGGCAGGAGGGTTTGTATGTGAATCCATGCCAGACCCATGCCTGAGAACAATAGTTACATTTAAGTAACCTAAACCATCTCCAGCATGGGGTCTGGCATGGAGTCACATGGTCATGATAACTATTACACAGCAGTACATATACACAACCACGGGAGGTGGCACGCTCAACAGAAGCAATAACACTCACCGCTGAAACAGACTCGCCTCAAACAAAATGGTTGCATGCACCACTTGGCCAACTCGGGACTCCTCCCTGGAATCCCTGCTGATGCAGTGGAACCTCATGAAGGTGTGCGTGGACCTCCACGTAGCAGCCCTGCAGTGTCAAGCCGAAACACTGTTGCTGCAATGGCTCTGGCTGAGTGGGCTCTCGGCCGGCCTGGCAGCTGCCTGCTCGCCAGTCAATGACAGTGCATGATGTAGCCAGAGTATCACCTGGAGATGCAAGCCTTCGATAAGGCCTTTAGGTGATTTACAGGTCTCAAGATGACGACTGTTAGGGAGAATTCTCTGTTTAGGCTGAATTTCCTAACCTAGTGAGTCCCCCAGCAGCTTTGCTGGATTTTTGGGGTTTACTTTTTTTCTCCTGCCAAGAGTGAGACTCTTTTACCCTCACTCTTGGACATGATTTGAGTGTATTCCTTTGACTCTAGATGTGTTTAATGGGCTATGGGGTCTTTTACTCCATAGGGTTTCATGTGTTTTTGTGATGTGTGTTACACAGCACCCTCAGTGCAATAACACAGGGGTGTCATAGTGACCCCCCAGTATAGACTCCATACCCTGGGACTGACTACTGTCTCCCAGGGCATGTAAAGTCACCATTGACTTTACTAGTCTTCAATTATGAACAGAACCAGTACAAACCATCATATTGTGGACGTACTGGCTGGGGCAATTCGATTGCCCCGGGGTCTGTTAGTCGAGGGGACATGTCTCCGTCACCCCTGATCGAGTTTTGGCTGGTGGCAGTGGATACTACTTTTTATATTCAACCGCAAATATTTCTCTATGCGATTTTCCCATTGTTCGAGGCTACTATATTTATTTAATTACGATAGCCTCGAACATACCGCCGGTTTATTTATTTATTAATTCTCCGGTTGGTATTTTTTGCCAAAACTCGGTTCTAAAATGGCATTTGTGTTCTCGTCTGTGACTCCAACCCGAGCCCTTTGTTCGACTTTTTGGCGGGCTTCTCCACAGAAGCCCTCCAAAGTGGTGCCACTCTGTCTGGGGTACTTAGGAGGGGTGGAGGGGGATTTAGGCACCCTGGACTAAGTTGCCTAGGCAACTCAAGTCGCACTCCATCCTGATTGGCCCAAGTGGTGAGCCGGCCGGCTCACCACTTAGCATGTTTGAGTGACAGCTAGGCTGAGTGAATGGGGGTTTTATGCATAAAAGCAGGGCTTTGGGGACTGGAACTTCAGAAGTCGCCACAGGACCTAAGAATCCGATGAGGGAGAAGCTGAGCCGACCTACCACGACGACACCACCGGTGGAGTCCTGCTGGACTTTCTCACCACTTTTCCCAACGACAGAGGAGATCTCCCGCCGGAGAGTCTTCTTCCTTTGACTGGTGGGGATAACCAGTTTCACCGTCTTTTCGCCTTCCCGACGCATCTCGTGGCCGCCTTGCCTGTGCCAAGCACCCCGGCAACCGGAATACCACATTTTACCACGACCACGAAATAAAGGGTAATACCTTTAACCGGAAAACTCTGCGGCTGGTTTCTTCCCTGGCAGTGCAACGACCTTCATATTTCCTCCAAGTCGAGATCTTCTCTTCCCCTGGACGACGCCGAGACTTGCACCCGCTGGCAGGAACAACTGCCACCGCTGGAGGATCCTTCCCACTTAAGGTACCGTGTTCCGCCTGGCTTCCCTTGCCACCGACTGTACGGGGTAGATTTAGCCCCCGGCTTTTGAACCTGGGTTAGTCTGGGACACCCTGGCTAAACTTTTCTGAGCCTCTCTAAACTCTTTTTGAACTCTCTGCAAGACTTTCAAAGCCTAGTGTAACTGTGTGATCTTGGGCGCATTTGTGCTCTGCTCTCTCCAAGAGTGGGCCCAGCCTATGGACGTTGGCTCACAAGTGACTTTTGCTCTTCTGCCTTGCTAAAAGTGTTCCTAAATCTTAGAGTGGTGTATCTCCACATATTCTGTCTTTTTCCCTCCCTTCTTCATGAACTTATTGAAGTGCCATCTATAGTTAAGCGCTCACCTCTGTCTGGAAATATGTGGTGTTAACTAAGACTTGTCTGATAAGGAATAAGGGTTGTATATATCATAATAGTAACTGTGTTTAGAGTGTTTTACAATAAGAGTGCTGGAGTGTTTCAAACAGTGCGTTTTTAAATAAATAATTATATACTTTGATACCAAAGCTCTGGTCAGTGTTTGCTTGTGCTATTGTGTCTGAGTACCTAATGTGTATACTTTGCATACTGCCTAACTCTTCTTGAGGGAAGTCTGACTGCTCAGCCACAGCTACCAGGTAAATCTGGGTGGTACAGACTGCTACCAAGTGGGTTTACTGCTAACAACTGTAGTCCTAAATCTTTTACAGTGTTCCCAAAGGGAACTGCACAGGTTTCTGCCTAACAACGAACAACTGAGAAGTCTTCAGAAAAGTTTTATTAAGTGTCACGTAGAACTTTAAGGCACAAGCAACGTCCAGCAAATGAAAGGCGCTCTCCGCCATGGACTACTGATTTGGGAAATAGACCGGTAACACCAAAGGCTCGTAGAGGTGGAATTCCAAAAGCACCTTTGGCATGAAGGTGAGGTGTGTACACAGTACCACCCTCGAAGCATGGAAAGACAAATAAGGCGGCTTGCAAGAGAGGGCCTGAATCTACCCAACCCTCCTGGCTGAGGTAATAGCCACGAAGAAAGCTGTCTTCCATAAAATAAACTTGAGCAGGACCTGATGCATAGGTTCGAAAGGCGCTGCCCATGAGCTTATTTAGCACCACGCTGGTGGAGGAGCCTTAACCGGAGGACAAATCCTGAAAAGTCAGTTGAGGAACGCCTTGACGAGTCCTAGACCACAGTGAGGGCCTGCCTGGAGACCTAGTGTTCCTGGATAAGGCAGTGAGATGCACCCTGATAGAGGCATGAGCCAGCCCCACCTTGGCCAAGGAAACGAGTATGGTAACAGTTGACCCAAAGCAGTGTAATCTTCAGAGTCCTGCACCACACAGAGAAGAGTTTCTATTTATGCCTGTAGCACTTCAACGTAGACAAGGCCCTGGCCAGATTGTCCTTACAATCGTCCGGTATAGCATAACCCCACAAACTCTAGGGGTGCAGGAGCCATGCCCTCAGGTTCAGAGACACTGGGTCGTGATGCAGAATTGCTCCTCCCTCTCTGGCAAGATAGCCGGGAATGGTGATAACCTGATGGACAGGGCCACTGATAGACGCAGCAGGTCGGGATGCCAGATTTGTCTCGGCCACGCTGGGGCGACGAGAATCATCCTGCAGTGGCATTGTCAGAGTGTGCATCACATGTAGGAGTGGAAACGGAGGAAACGCGTACAGGAACCGTCCCTCCCACGGGAACGTGTCACCCATGCTCTTTGGCTGCGGGAACCTGACGGCGAACCTCAGGCACTTGGTGTTTGCCTTTGTTGAAGAGATCGATTTGGGGTAGACCCCATTTGTCGAACAGCAGCTTCACCACGTCCTAGCGAACTCCCGCCAGGTGACACAGAACGAGGAACATGCCTTGACGAATGGACCACTGTCACAAGTCCTGTGTGGCGCAGACCGGGCCCACCCTCAACCTCCCTGTTTTCGGATGTAGAACACAGTCGTGGTGTTGTCCGTGAAGATCCTAACCACCTTGTCCTTCAATGACGGCAGAAAAGACTTGAGGGCCCAGAACATGACCCGAAGCTCCAGGACCTTGATGTGTAGGTCCCTTTCCTCTGGTTGCCAGAGGCCTCTGGTGTGCAACTGTCCAGTGTGGGCTCCCCATCCCTCTAGAGCGGCATCTGTGGTGACAGTCTCCTGGTAAGGAGGAACCTGAAACGGAACTGCCTGTACGAGGTACTGCCGAACACCCCACCACTGTAACCAATGCCGGACCTCTTTGTCTAGGGTGATCTTGTCCGTAACGTTCCCCGACACTTGCATCCACCTTGCATCCAGGAACTCCTGGAGCGGTCTCATGCGAAATCTGCAGAGGCTAACGAATATGATGCAGGACAGCATGCCCAGAAATGACTTCAGGGACCGCACTGTCACTCCCTGGGGCGACAAGCGCTGCACCTTGCCTTGTATAGTTTTCATCCTCTCCTCCGAGGGTAACACCAAGCACGTCACCACGATGAGTCACGTGCCCATAAATAGAGCGTCCTGAGATGGCTTCAAGCAAGACTTTTGATAGTTTATGGAGAACCCCAGCTCCGTCAGCAGACGTACGGCTTTGGCCATGTGTTCGCTTGACAGAGATTGCGAGCGGGAACACACCAGCTAGTCGTCCAGGTAGGGGTATACATGGATGCTTTGCAGACAATGTGACACCACTGAGCCCAGGAACTTCGTAAAACACCCTTGGGCCGACTTCAGCCTAAAAAACAGAGCCTTGAACTGTTAGTGCTGACCCTGAACTATGAATCGCAAGAACTTGCAGTGCTTTTGTGAATGGGGATGTGAAAGTAAGCGTCCTCCAAGTTCAACAATGTCAGCAAATCTCCCAGTTCCAGCCGGCCGAGCATGTGCTGCAACGTGACCATCCCACGACATAGACCCAGAATCGGCCTCCAACCCACCCCCCCTGTCTTCTTTTGTACTAGAAAGTATCAGGAATATACTCTGGAGCCGCTGGGGGACAGCTCTATTGCCCCTTTCCCCAACATGGACCGCACCTCCTGCAGAAGCTGTGACCCGTATAGTTCTTGCCGCTGAATCTGAGGGATACAAGGACACCTTTGTTGGAATTCGAAGGTGTGCCCCTGTCCGAGAGCATCCAGCACCCATCTGTCTGTGGTGATCTTTTCCCACGTGCTGACGAAACTCACCAGCCAGCCTCCCACTGGGGTGTGTAAGTGGGGGCCCGGAGCCACAGACCGTTCAGGTCTGCATGGGGGTGGGGGGGGGAGATGTTCGGCTCTGTGGGCGGTGCCGCCGCTGACCACTGCCTTCAGAGCGCCCCCTATTTGCTACTTGAGTGGAAGAGCGTGAAGGTTGCCTGTAAGGGGTACTATAACCCTTTGAAGATCTTTCTGGCTTTCCTCTGGAGGAGCAAAAGGACGAGGAACAACTCTGTTGCAAAGTTCAGAGGGAACACTCCGTGTCTGTCTTTATTACCTGCAAAGACTCATCTACTGCCTTTATGAAGAGGTTCTCCCCATCGAACAGTATATCCAGCACCGCTTTTCCCCAGAGTTCCCAGTCATAACGGGACAAAATGGCTAGGGCGTTTGCTGCCTTAATGGTAGAGGCAGCCCAGTAAATTGCTTCTTCCCCTCCTGGTTCAGTGGTACCATGGCTGCGGATGACTGGTTCGCTGAGCATTTCCTAGCTCCGGCCAAGACCACTGAATCCGGTGACGGCTGAGACCTTAGGCAAATGGGAGCCAAATCGGGCACTCAGTACTTTTCCAATCTGTTTCGCTTGGTCTGGGCCGTACTTGGATTTGTCATCAGTGCTAGGCCCTCCTCCCGATGTCGTCCAGGAAGGGAATGGAATAGAATAGTCTTTCTCATCGATGTGCGCCGATGGTACAGGATACCCTCCTCCTCAGGTACTAACTGAAACAGTTCTGAGGTCCTTGACACGACCGAATGAAAAGATCCAACTTCGTCCTGGGGGGGGGGCCCTATGGGGCTCATCCGCCTGCAAAGTCTTTCCCTCTGCTGCAATAAAATGGTTGTCCTCGTTGATACAGTAGCCGTAGTAGCTGTGCCCGTGTGCGGATGTGGTGCTACGGTAGGAGTCTTGTGATGAGGTGGGAGTGGCGGCAGGGTCGGATGATGCCGCGGAGCGCACCCCCCCCTTGGACTTTCTCTTCCGTGGGGGAGAGTTTACCTTCGGAAGTTCTGGAGGTGCAGGCCACAAAGCGGCATCCATTGCTGGATTTCAGTGACCAATGTATGTAGGGTTGATAGAATGTCCAGAGAGATGTCTAGGGGTAAAAGGAGCCAGCAGAATAGGATATGTGTTAATGAGTTTCCTCTTCCACACAGGGGACTGAGGGTCTCCCTCAGGTCCTCCCGCTCCATGGTCTGAGCAGCACCCATTGTGCGGAACATTGTCATAGTCTGTACTTGAGTAGATCTGCTCCAATCTATCCTCAGTAGCCTGCCGGTCCGCATACCTGGAAGGCTCCACAGGTGGGGCCGTTTCCCACTCCCTGTCCGGAAGCTGTGGTATCGGAGCGGCCGCCTGGTCTTTCACTAGACCCAGTTCCTTCACCACTGCTTCTGCGTGGTGGCCGCCACTTCTTTTCTGGACCCGCTCTCTTTCAGAGCCACAGTGTACGTGGTTGAGATGACAAAGTGCTTGTGGCTGCCTTTATCGACAGTACCATCGACTCCGTTGACTTGGCCTGGTGTGAAGCCTTAGCTGGCTTTGACGAGTCCTCCTCAGACGTTTCCCTCGTTGGATTATCCGTGGACACAGAGTTTGGATGGGGTTAGTGACTGTCTCTTTGAAGACACCCCTGTTTGTTGGCAGGCTAATAGTGGAGGATGATGGTGAACTCCTTTGGGTGCACTACAACAACCCTGACCTCCTGACAATAGGAACCCAACCTTTGGTATAGGTCTGTATTACACAGGTTGGTAGTGTAGTCGAGTAGCCAGGCCTATCTCAAGAGGGGTCAATGTGAGCTGTAGGGGAGTTACACAGAGATTCACAGTGACAAGTATTCAAATAAACTCTTACACACAAGGTTTCTTGAGTAAACAATTATTAATTTACCAGTCAGTTTTAGTAAGCCTTCTTCAGAAGGGAGCAATATTCAGCAACACACAAATATACTTCAAAAATACACACTCATAGTAGGGTGTCAAAGAAAAGAGGGAACAAAATAAATCAAGTATTCACACAAGGATTCTTAAGCGGGTAAGACTTCCAATAACCCCCCCAATGCAAAGTCAGTTAACACTTTCCTTTAAGGAAGGCAAAAACACTTAAACAGAGGAGAGAAGAGTCATTCAGGGAGCCAGGCCAGACCAAGTATAAGTTACCAAAAGTCAAGGTGAACTGAAGCACTTCTTGCAGGTAAGTAGAAAGTCTTTCACAAGGTTTTAAAAGTCTTGGTAGAATAGCAGAAAATCGAGTTAGGGCCACAAGCTGATTAGGCTTGTGAAGTAGAGAAGCTGCAAGCAAATCTACACATGCAACCAAGCAAGTATCCAACGAGGACAAGTGGCTACAAAACAAGAGTTAAGTTCCCTTAGACGGTACAGTACCTTTAGGTTGAAGAAAAGGTGCAGCAGATAACTTCAGTTTCGGTGCTGTGCAGCTCTGCAGATTTCGCTGTTCCTGGGCCTCAGTCATGGGGACAAGAGGGAGGACTTCTGGGGACTCCTGCACTGCAATGGGACAGTCACCGCTCGCAATCGGCAATCTTCAAACAAGTGGCACTTCGGGGTTTTAGCTCCTCGCGTCTACCGGAAATAGCAACACTGGTTCCTGGCTGTCGAGATGGGCTTTCCTTGCATCTGGGGTCCCGCACTCTGTTGAGGGGGCTCAGGCTCGGTCAGTCCTGCTTTCTGTGAGTCCGGAGGGACTTTCGGGAGCCCTTGGCCAGCATAAAAGCAAAGGACACAAACTGGTGTTCCTCTCCCTGACTATCGGTTCCAGCAGCGACTGCAGTGGATACTCTACCAGCTTTGAGAGGATGTCCGGGTGGCTTACTTTGGAGTTGATTGGTCCAACCAATGCAAATTTGCAGGGGCTTCTCTGTCGATACGAATTTAGAGTTTCAGCACAGCAGCAGGGCTTCAACTGGGCAAACCAATGGTCCAGGAGTTGCCGCAGGCGTCCTCTTCTTCGGATTCCTTCGTCCAGTGGTCGACTCTGCCTTCCAAGCCAAAAGCCTCGCCTTTTATGCAGCTTGCTCCCATTCATTCCAGTCTAGCTGTCAGTCACCCAGCAGGGTGGCTGTCCTTGCCGGACAGCTAGCAGGCCAATCTCTTAAGAGTGCATTCCTGTCTCCTAGGACACTAAGCACATCTCCCTTGCTTCCTGCCCCCACCAGACACCCTGGAGACAGAGGCGGGCTTCACTAGTGAATCCTGCCAAAGGCAAAATGAACAAAGGGACCAAACCTGGTTTGGCGCGCAGAGTAAATCTCAAGAAGGACCTTTCCACAAAGAAAAGGCGAAAAAAGAAGACCAGGCCATTTTGACAAAAATGGCATCCATGGGTGCTTTACCGTGGCTGTGAACGCAGCCCGCGGTAAAATCCCATAATGGTAGTAAAAAGTAAACCACTGCCACCAGCCATTCAGTGAAGAAAGGGTAACATACAAATGTTACATGAGAAGCTAGACAAAGGGGATACTAAGTAACCCCTCCAGTACCCTATTGTAAGATAGTGTGTGCTGGGTCTAGAAAGTTACAAGTGAAAGTAAAGTCAATTTCACTTTACTGCTCTGGGAAACAGTAGTTTATCCCAGAGAAGGTATTTAAACCTTTGGGAAATCTGAAAGACTTCCCTGTGTCACTGCACTGAAGGTACTGCGTGACACAATGTAAACAATGATGCCTATGGCATTTGTCAGACTCCACAACGAAAAGAGAAACAGTGTACAAAATCACTTTAAAAGACATGAGTGGGAAAAAGGGTCTCACTCTCCATGTTAAAAAAAAAATCAAATCCTCAAAATCCAGCAACGTTGATGGGGGTCTCTTAGGTAGAGGGAATTAGCACATTTCTGAGAAATCTCCCTAACAGCCTTCAGCCGAATTTGGCGACAACGGGCTACTCTGTTGTCGATCAGGTAGAAGCCAGAGTCTGCAATATCCAACGCCACTGAGATGGCAAGGCCCAAGGCCACCTAGCCCTCCTGGAACAGGGCCAGGGCTCCCCCTTTGTCATCTGGCAGGAAATCCACGATTGGCCCGAGCTTATACCAGAGTTCCCTGTCATAGCGAGACTGTATAGCCAGGGCATTGGCAGCCTTAACAGTGGAAGCCGTGGTGTAAATTATGCGCTTCGCCACTGCATCAAGATTCTTCCCCTTCAGGTCCGGAGGTACCATGGACAAGGACGGTGGGTTCGAGGAGCGCTTCCAAGCAGTGGCGGACACCACAGAGTCTGGAGAAGGCTGTGATCTCAAGCATCTGGGGGCTGAGTCTGGAACCTGTACTTCTTTTCCAGCCTGTTTGCCTTGAAAGGAGCAGTACTAGGCATCTTCATGAAAGCCAACCCTTCCTCCCAGACACGTTCAGTAAAGAGACCGACATGGTCTTCTGTGAGGACTCTCGACGTTGAAAAAGGAACCCTTTCTTCTTCTGCTCCGGCACCAAGGTGAAGAGAACTGAGGCCCTCGCAGTCATTGCATGAAAAGAGCCAACCTCGTCCGAGGGTGATGCCCTGGAGGGCTCATCGGCACCCACCGGCTCCCCGTTAGCTGGTACACAGTCATACTCATCCATATGCACAGTTGTAGTGTCCGTGCCAATGTGCAGTGGTACCTACCTAACTAGATTCGGGTGACGGATGTGGCATTTTCGGCATGCGATTCGGCCCTGAAGGGCTTGGCTGATGCTTCGGCCTGGAAGGGCTAGGTAGGCAACTGGGTCTTAGAGGACTTGGCCTAGGAGGACTCCTAGCCGGTGGTCTAGGAAGGGTGCAGACCTGGCCAGGCACTGGGGAAGCTGGTAGCCACTGTTGTATTTCCGATACCACGGTGTGGAGTCTCATCAGAATGTCCAGTGACATGTCCCTGGACATTGGTTGAGGTGCAAAAGCAGCAACTGGCAATGTGTAAAATGCCTTGGGGGGGCCAAGAGGTAGATCAGGCTCCCCTCACAGAGATCGCTCCCAGGACATGGGGCTGAGGCCTCTGTGGTCTGAATAGTAGCCTCGGGCAAGTGGTCATCGCCGTAGCTGGTATAGCTGTGTGGGGAACCTCCTGGAGACCTCTAAAAACCAGCCAGGGACATTCTGACAAACTTGGGGAGGAAATCCATAGGAGACAGAGGCACTGAAGGCGTTTGTCCTCCACAAACACATTCCGCATCTGGTGCAGAGCTTGAAAAGGGATCTTCCTTCCTTCTCCTCTGTCATGGCTGGAGGTGCGGAGTAGGCTCGCTGGCCTTCTGGAAACTTCAACGAAACTTTGATGATCCTTGCTCTTGAGGGGCGCTGAAATTCACCGACAGATGCCCGTTGTCGGCAGATGGAGAGAAGAGCAAACAGGCTCTTTCTGGACAAAAATAGAATCTTTTTCTGTTGAAAAATGAAAAAACTGAAGAAGTAGCTCACAGAGCAAAACTCGAGGACTCCCAAGACTTGAAAATGCAGTAAACATCTGAAGATGGCTGCCATAGGAGATGCTTAGGGAAAGGACCTTCATTGGCTGGGGGCAGTATGACCCAGAGTACAGTGATTGGTTTAGAAGAGAAATACAGTTTGTAAGTGAAAGTGAAACCTTTTTCTTTTACCGAGGATTCCCGGCTTGACAGCAATATTCATGAGCATGTGAATTCATGCCAGACCCCATGCTGGAGAAAATAACCTTACGTATGCTTTACAGAATGGCAGAACATTTCTAAGGTAAGTAATAACTTTTGTAGCTGTTCACGCTCAGAGTTACAGTTACCAACCAACTTTCTTTGCAAGTAAGTAACTTTTAAACACATTCTTTTTTCTAGGCAAAAGGCCCAATCCTTGGAAGTCTTTAACGTAATCTTGGAGAATGAGTGTTCTCAGTGACAGATGGGGGTCACTAGGGGCTAGTGTCCAAAAGACAGGTCAGGATAGGTTTTTAAGTAGCAAAGGTCAGAGTTCCTAAGGGACACTGTTAGTACTTTACTTTTAGTGTTAGTTGAGGGTCCAGGGGATTCACAGAAGACACCCTGGTAGGATTCCAGGAGTGGGCCTGGATGAAATGGCTGAGAGGCCTCCCAGTCACAGAAAACACCCCAGAACTACACAGGTATCACAAATGACTTAAGCTAAGTAAATGCCCAAGTTAGCAGAGTACCTCAGCACAGAAGATGATTTTGCAGCAGGGCTACTTCAGGATCTGTAGCCAAAAACCCAGTTGTTGAATTCCTTCATTAAGACATGACACTGGAAGGACTTTTGCAGCAAGCATCACAGGGAAGGCTCTAGGCAAGATTTTCCTCGTGGCTGGATGCGGCTCTCTGGATTTGGGGCCTTTTTCAGCAGCACAGAAAAAGTCAAAATATTGCTTGTCGGATTCTCGTTGTTTGCAAGGTCCAGCTCTCTGGTGAGGGGACTTTTTGGACTGCGCCTCTGGAGATCCAGCAGGATGCCTTCAAAGTTTGTGAGATTTGGAATTCGGAAGACCGTGCGCCACACAATTGCTCGAGGTCCCAAGGTATTGCAGCTGCGCAAGGTCGCAGCACAGAGTGGGATGGCTCAAAATGCAGGTCTTCGAGTGTAGTGTGTCTCACCAGGTTCTAGGTTGTTGTTTTCAGAGTCCCCAGGTCGGTTGGAAGGAAGGAAGGACCATAGCAGGCTCCGGTTACACAGCAGGCTCTCTGGTCACTGGAAATCGATTAAGCTTCGGTTTTCTTCATCTTCCTCTTTGGTGTTGGTTCCAGTGGTCCACTGACAGCAGCCTGCTGTTTAAACATTTCCAGCATTTCAGTCTTAAAACTCTCCCACACTTCGAGTGGTTGGTCCCTTACCTCGTTCCAACGACAAACTGGATATGTGTTGGTGGTGGTGCTGTGTCTTGTTTCGCGAAGATGAAGAAGAATGGCTTCTAGAGTGGGACTGCTTCTTAGTTTTCTTGCAATGCTCATCCTTCCCCTTTTCAGGGGTGGGCTCTTCCGTTTCGGCCTCTGAAGCCCGAACGAGCAACAGCTCCAGAGATTTTGTTGACGGTCGGCCCACAGGCAGGTTTACGACTCTCTGACGTAGGGATTTCGGCTGCATTTTGGAGCACGGTATGCAGGCCACCGTGTCGTGACTGGCACCCAAGCACCACAGACAAATGCTGTTATCGACATCTTAGCCTCGCAATTGGTGCACCTTTTGAAGCCCGAAATCACGGTTGAGGTTTCTGAAGAAAATATTTCAATTTTGACAGGAAATTATCCAGTGAAACTCAAAGTCATATTCCCGATGCAGCATGCAAACGCGTGGAAAAAATGAACTGAAGCATGGGGCGTAGTGACGTGGTATATATACACGGCGCCCAACGTCACATCCGGAATGGACAATCGAGCGCTCAGCAAGATGGATCGACGGCTGAACCGAAGCCCACTACGCCCCCTGTCGAAAAGTTTTCAGAGCAGCAAAGGTGGATAAGGATATCCATCAAGATGAGGAATCTGCGGGAGAAAAGAAATACATTGAACTTCCTGAGGAATTTGTTCACGCATTTCAAGTCCAAGATGGATCGCAACCCTTTGTCCTTTTTCGGGATCAGAAAATAAGTGTACCAGCCTTGCTTTCTTTCCGCTACAGGTACCTGTTCGATTGCACCATTCTCCAACAGTGTCTGAATATCCTGTAGGAGGAGTGGAAATGGTACTTACAAGGACTGGCCTTGTGGGGGGGGAAAGGTTTGGTGGCTTTTTCAGAAAGGGGAGGCAGTAGCCATGGGCAACAGCATGCAGGCCCCAAGCATCTTTTGTAGTGCTTCGCCATTCCTTCAGATGCTGGGTTAACCTGCCACCCACCACAGGCAAATGCTTTAAGTCTTCAAAGTGGTTTTGGGGCAACGGTCGGTGTAAAAGGCCGATGCTTTAGCAGCTCACATCAGAAAGCAAACCCTGATTTTCGTCGCCAGGCGAATCGCCTAAGCAGTCTACCAGTAGCCATAGAGTGGCTGATGCAGTCCGCAGTGTCCAGACACGACAGTAAGGATTGACACACAGCGTCTTTTCCGTCCTGAATAATGCTCATAAAACCATCCCTTTCTTCACCTTGTGGGATGTGCTCAGATGCCATGGAAATCACCTCCCACAAAGTTTAGGTGAACTTTGCTAGTGCACAGGTTACATTGGCTGTCTTCAGGGCCATATTCCCAGCAGAAAATAAACAAGTTTTCCCATAGCAGCAAGCTTTTTATCCTCCCTGTCTGGAGTAACCGTGGGATAGGCTGCGCCCTTTGAAGGTCTGTATTTCTTTGTGAAGTCCTTGTGGACTGCATGAGTGGTATCCAGTCTTTTCCAATTCTCCAAGACCCTATTCCTTACTGCAGTATGAAAAGGAAGCATTGAGTCCTTAGGTGGCCCCTTATCCAAACTATCAGTCAAATCATCCTGTTAATACTCCCCAGACCACAAATTCTATTACCTTTGCCATAACTGATCTACAAGAAGCATCAGCCTGACCAGTACCTACTGGAGTGCTAACATCAACTTCTGGAGAAGTATCCAGACAAAAGGCATCCTTTAGGGTGCCCACAAGGTCCTTCATTCTTGATTCCTGGGATATTAGGTCCTCTGGAACACCACGAGTGTCGTGCCAAAACCATAGTTAGAGCTTTCCTCCTCCACCTCATCCTCATAAATAGAGGCAATAGACAAGTCGCTTGTTTTGCGGTTAGAAAAACACATCGATGGCCTCGACTTCAAAGGAGTATCCCTTTGAGGTGTCGAGGTCATGAGTGGCGCACGAGATGACTTCGAATCATTAGATGACCTGCTGTCCAGGCTCCTGGGCACGTGGTTTTCAGGGAATCCCCGTCGGCCTTCGGCGCAATGGGGTTCGGAGTCTCCAACTACTACTCCGAAGGGGCTGATGTCGTTGCCTTCTCAAACACCTCAAACATACGCAGACAGGATTTCTCCAGTTCTGCCTTACTAGCCCCCTTCTTTGGAAAGTTTACCAGTTTCCCTTTGGGCGAGGAATCCGTACAGGACGAACTGGAGCGATGACGCCTTTTCTTAGATCTCCTTGAAGACGATGAAGAGGAATGATGAGATCTCAAATGCTTTCCACGCTTGCAAGGCCTCTTGGTCCGGTGTGCAGATCTCTCTCTTGGGCTCTGCTCCTCAGACGATTTATGGGGGTTACCAAAGACTATTTCGGGGAGGGTTTGCCCAAAGCAAGTTTCCCCCCCTTCCTCTCTTTTAAAGCTTTTCCAATCAGACTGGCACGAGCCACAATCATCAACGATGTGGCCCCGACCCCAAGTACCAGAGACAGACTCGATGAGGATCGGTTATAGACATTTTAGCCGAACACTCGGCACATCTCTTGAAGCCCGTTTTCGTGATATGGGTTGATATTTCTGGAAATAAAACTTGCAAACTATGCAGTTATCAAACACGCTGAGGCAAAGAACCGCTTCAAACAGCTGTGTGGAAAAAACTGTGCAATGGGCGCAGTGCTTTCCTTATATAACAGCGGCATCCTCTGCTAAGAAAAAGTTCCGAGCTGCAAGCAGGATATCAGAATATATCAGATGATTAATAAGTGGGAGGACACAATCCATTCGAAAGTTAGGTTCTGCTTCTCAATTTCAATTGTCTGTTCTGTACCCTCCCTGTGCTTCTTCCAAGTTCCGCTTGTTTCAACTTTTAGTACCTCTTCTCTGGAACTTAGTTCTTCAGATCCGCTCCTGCACTAACATTTTTACAGTTTATAAATGCCTGATACTCCATTTGCTTAGCTCTGGCTCCTAAGTTCTCTAGATTACATTATTTTTGTGTGGGTCATGCCTCTGATTGTTTACTAATCGTGTACCGTTGTTCTTAAATCCTATAAAGTACTTTAGAAAAAAGCACTAGAAAAGCTATGTAAATAAGTAATTAATATGGGAAAATTGAAAAAATGAAAATCTCCCCCAAGGTAAGACAAACTTGGAAGAAATTGATACTGTTCCGAAAAACTCAGGAAAAAAAGGTATGTGGGTCAGAGTGCAAGCAGCTCGGTATACACATATGCCAAGATATTTATGACGTCAGGTCTGGTGCCAAAGGCCCCACTAACATTTAATGAGTCAGCACTGAGCCACATGGTGCACCTAAAGACTTTGAAAAAAGTCAATACCAGTGTGTGCCTACATATTTCTAAGTTGAGAAACCTGTGAAAGAAGGAATCCATTAGAAGAACAAGTTACTTTCTTACCTGGTAACATTCTTTCGATGGGATGGTCCGACGACGTATTCCATATCTATGACGTGTAATCACCACAGCTGTGCTGCTTCGGAAACTTTTTTTTTTTCCCGGCGTCTGCGTCCTGCGTCGATGCGCCGTCGTCGAGGACCTCCTCCGACGTCCGACGTCATCCGATGTGATAAGTAGGACGCACGACGCCCATAGCCTCAGTTGTAGTTTTTTCCCCCAGAACGTGTGACACTAGCCAACTGCCAGTCAGACACAAAGCCTTGCGGAACGTAAGCTGCAATCGCAAAGAAATTCTGCGGCGGGGAAGGCAGGGCGGGAGCGATATGGAATACGTCGTCGGACCATCCCATCGAAAGAACGTAACCAGGTAAGAAAGTAACTTGTTCTTCGAGGGGATTGGGTCCTCCGACGTATTCCATATCTATGACAGACTCCCAAAGCAGTACCAGAGCAAGGAGGAGGGAAAGAATTTAGAATCAAAATTTAGAATAGCCAATCAAATAGCAGAGCAAAGGACCGCCTTGCCAAAGGCCAGATCCTGTGCTCGGATGGAATCAAGGGAATAGTGACGTACAAATGTATGTACTGAAGCCCAGGTGGCTGCATCACAGATGTTGCGAATAGGAACACCCCTCTGCAGGGCAGTAGATGCAGCCATGCCCCTGGTAGAATGGGCCCGCAAGCCAGCCGGTGGGTCCTTACCCGCCAAGCGGTAGCACTCCGAGATGGCCAAAATAATCCAGCGAGACAAAGTCTGTTTCGTCACAGCTTGCCCTAAACGCTTTCCAGCGTAACCAATAAAGAGTTGATCGTCCACTCTGACCCGGGACATGCGTGAAACATAAAAGCTTAAAGCTCTCCTAGGATCAAGCCTATGGAGCCTCTCCTCTTCCTTACCAGGATGCGGAAGAGGATAGAATGCCGGAAGAACAACCTTCTGGGCCAAATTAAATTCCGTCACTACCTTCGGAAGAAAAGAAGGACAAACTCTAAGGACAACCCTGTCCTTGTGAAATACAGTGAAGGGTGGCTTAACTGAAAGTGCCTGTAACTCACTCACTCTGCGAGCGGAAGTAACCGCAACTAAAAACACAGTTTTCAGAGTTAACAGCCTCAAAGGGCAAGAATGTAAAGGCTCAAACGTAGCACCCATAAGAAACTTAAGAACAAGGTTTAAATCCCAACCGGGCACCAGGAAAGGTGACGGAGGGAACACATTAGTGAGCCCTTTCAGAAACTGTGAAATTAAAGGGATTTTAAAGTAAGAACACTCTTCAGACGAGCGCTTAAAGATGGACAGCGCCGCCAGGTAACCTTTAACGGTACCCACTTGCAAGCCCCTGTGGGCCAAAGAAAGTAAAAAGGACAGAACCATGGGGATGTCACATGCAAAAGGATCCACATTCTGAACTCGGCACCAGTCGCAGAACTTACGCCAACGGTACAGAGACTTTGTTGCTGGCCTTCGGGCCGAAAGCAACACCTCCATCACATCTTCAGGGAGGTCCCAATCCATATACCTCAACCTTTCAGAAGCCAAGCGTGAAGGTTGAGGGATCTGACCTCTGGATGGAGAACCTGACCCCCCTCCCGTGAGAGCAGATCGTCTCGGTAGGGAAGACGACGCGGAGGGCAGATGGACAAGTCGAGAAGGTCCGGGTACCACGTCCTCCGAGCCCATGCCGGAGCAATGAGGATCATCCGGGAACCGAACTTCCGTAACCTCCGCAGCACTTGCGGGATGACGGGGACTGGAGGAAACGCGTACAGCAGCGGGAACGACCACTCCACCACGAACGCGTCTCCCAAGGCTCCTTTTGGAGGAAATTCCCGCGAGCAAAACCTTTCGCACTTCCGGTTGACACTGGAGGCGAAGAGATCCACTTGAGGGGTCCCCCAAAGGGCGAAGATCTCCAGGAGAATCTCCTGAGCCAACTCCCACTCGTGAGAGATCGTGCTCTGCCTGCTCAGAGCGTCCGCCGTCACGTTTTCGTCTCCGGCCGATGAACTGCCGAGATCGAAACTTCCTGCTGGATGGCCCAGAACTCGAGCTGCATCGCCTCCCTGCACAGAGGAAGTGACCCTGCCCCCCCCTTTTTGTTGAGGTAGTGCATTGCCACTGTGTTGTCCGTCAGGATCAGGACACTCTTTCCTCGCACAGTCGGCAGAAAAGCCTTCAGGGCTAGCCTGACGGCCCTCAGCTCCAACAGATTGATATGGAGTCTGGACTCCGACGGAGACCAACGACCGCTGACTGTCAGCCCGTTGGCATGAGCTCCCCAACCCGCGAGGGATGCATCCGTCACGATCGTCACCTCCGGCCAGGGAAGCCAAAAAGGAGCCCCCTTCATCAAGTTGCCTTCGACGGCCCACCACAGAAGGTCCCGGGCGACCGAGGGCGGCACCTGAACCGGGTCCGACATCCTGCCGGAGGACTGCGACCATTGCGTCTTGAGCGCCCACTGCAAAGATCTCATCCGCAGGCGAGCCTCTGGCACCAGAAGAATGCAGGATGCCATGAGGCCGAGCAGCCTCAAGAACTCGAACGCTGGGAGCGTCTGGGCATGCTGAAACTTGTGCACCATCTGCTGAATGTGAAGAGTCCTCACCTGGGGAGGAAAACACTGCCCCAGGGAAGTGTCGAGCACTGCTCCGATGTACTGGAGCCGCTGTGTTGGCGTCAAATGGGACTTCTTTAAATTGAGGGAGAAGCCCAGCCTGTGAAGGGAGTGGTAGGTGACGGACAGATGATCCAGGACTTGCTCGGGAGAGCTCCCCCTGATCAACCAATCGTCCAGGTAGGGGTAGACGTGAATCCCCCCCTTGCCTGAGGTGCGCTGCCACCACCACCATGAGCTTGGTGAAAACCCTCGGGGCGGAGGTCAATCCGAACGGCAGGACCCGAAACTGAAAGTGCGAGTCGCCAACCGCGAACCTCAGGTACTTCTTGTGCTTGGGATGGATCGGCACATGGAAGTAAGCATCCTTGAGGTCGAGTGACACCAACCAGTCCTGAAGCTGAAGGGCCTGGAGGACTTGAGAGAGAGTAACCATCTTGAACTTGTCCTTTCTGAGGAGTTTGTTCAAACCGCGCAAGTCCATGATGGGTCTCAATCCCCCGTCTTTCTTCGAAATCAAAAAATAAGGGGAATACCATCCCATGTACCTCTCCGCTACAGGCACCAGTTCTATGGCGCCTTTCTCCAGCAGGGCTTGAATTTCCTGCGCAAGGAGCGGATCCGGACTCTGCAAAGAGAGGTTCCCCGGTGGATTGTCGCGAGGCCTGTGCCGAAAGGGAAGACAGTAGCCGTGGGTTATGATCTCCAGAACCCACACATCTGAAGTAATGGCTTGCCACTCTACTAGATGCTGCGCCAGCCTTCCCCCAACCGGCGAACCATGGGACATGGCCTCATGACTGAGTGGGAGCGGCCGCGGCGTTACCTGAGGGCAAAGAGGCAACTGCCCGAGCGGCCTTGGCACCACGGGTACCCTGTCGTCCACCTCTGGTACCCCTGCGTTGGCCTCTTTGACTGCCAGCTCCTCTCGCTTTACTGAAGGACGAGTACTAGCGAAAGGAACCACCCCTCCACTGCTGTCCCCTAGGACGAAAAGGCGGAGGTTGGCGAACTGCAGCGCCCAACGACTTCGCTGCAGCTTTCGAGGTCTGCAACCTCTCAAGGCTCTCGTCAGCCTTGCTGCCAAAAAGGTGTTCACCGTCAAAGGGCATGTTGAGGAGCCGAGACTTCACATCAGGAGCAAACCCCGACTTCCGCAACCACGCAAACCTGCGTATCACGGTGCTCGCCGCCATGGACCTACTGACGCATTCAGCTAAGTCCAAACCCGACTGAACGGACTCACACATGGCATCCTTACCATCCTGGACCATAGCAAGGAAACCATCCCGTTCGTCCCCTTCGGGAATATGTTCAGCCGCTAACGCAACACAGTTCCACAGAGTGTGTGTGAAACGAGACAAGGCACAAATGGAGTTGGCCGCCTGAAGCGCCATACCACCAGAAAACACTTTCTTCGCCCAGCCATCAAAACGTTTGTCGTCCCTATCAGGAGGGATGGTAGGGTACGACGCCTGCTTTGCCGGGGCCGTGGCCGCCTGCACCACCAAACTCTCCGGAGTAGGGTGCCTGGTCAAGTAGCAGGGGTCGCTACTGGCTGGACGGTATTTTCGCGACAAGGATCTGCCCACCGCCGGGAGACTCGCCGGAGCAGTCCAAGCCGCCGCCACCCTTCTCTGTAAAGCCATATGGAACGGCAGTACCGGATCAGTTGGGGGACCAACATCAAGGATGTCCGTCAGATCATCCTGCACAAACTCCCCTGGGGGAGCAGACCATCCCAAGTACTCAGAAACCCTAGCCATAAGGCGCCGGTACGAGGAATCGGCATGAGAGCCAGGCTCAGGCCTACAAAACTCCACCTCCGGAGAGGTGTCCAGTCCACTGGCATCATGCAGTGACTGTCTCAAATCGTCAAACTGACTATGGCCCGAGACAATTTCATCTGGAACCTGACTAGGAACCAGGCCATCAGAATCCTCATCCGCCTCTGAAATATAGTCCAGGTGGCGAAAAGAAGGCACCCGAGAGTGCTTGCTCTTAACCAGAGCTTTCCTAGGGGGTTCTCCCGTGCCACGGGGTACCTCCGACACGAAAGGCGTCGATGGCGTCGAGCGAATCGGCGCCGGCGTCGAGAGAACCGGCATCGGCGCTGAGAGGATCGGCGTCGAGGAAATCGGCGTCGACGTCAGACGCAGCGCCTCCAGCATCGGCGGCGTCGACACAGCCCTCGAGGCCGGAGCCCCGAGCGTGTCCGACGACCTGAGCGTCGACGGCCTCGACGACTTCCTCGAAGCCGGAGCCTCGAGAAAGCCTGTCGACGCCCTCGACGCCTCAGACGTCGATGTCTTCCTCGAAGACTTCACAGGTGCACACGGTCTCGAACGCGTCGAGGGCCGGGACCTGGAACGGGTACGGCGAGAACGAGTCTCCTTGTCCGAACGGGACCTCTCCCGTGACTCGTGCCGACCACTCATGCGAGCGGTGTCTCTCGACCTCACACGACCGACCCCACTCGGGGGCGCGGACGGCTTTGTACCCTGCGACTCAAGAATCGCCAGCATTTTCTTCCCGAAGGAAGCCCATTCCTCCGGCGTCGCACGGCTGGTGGGGTAAGCTACGTGCCGGGCAGAGTCCTCCGAGGAGGACCTGGAAGACGACCGGTGTCGGCGCTTCCGAGAACGCCTCGAAGAGGCTGAGGAGTGGCGAGACCGACTCCTAGAAGGAGACCCACGAGACTTCCGACGATGACGCGGAGAGTCACCCCTCGAATCATCCGTCGAAAGCCCCGCAGACTTCGACTTCCTGGGCTTGGACACCCGACCTACCGACAACTTCTTCTTACGTTCGCGTAAGGCTTTGGACGTGAGCGACTGGCAGTCGATACAGTCATCCGTGTCGTGGGCCTCCCCGAGGCACCAGAGGCAGGCGTCGTGCGAGTCCGTCACCAACATCTTGGACCCACACTCCCCGCACTTCTTGAAGCCCGGACGCGGGGTCGAAGACGAAGTAGAAGACATCTTCACACGAAGGATTTGCACAAAACGAACAGGTTCGAAGAACAGAACTCCAAAGAGTCGAGGCGTGAACCGAGAATCACGAAGCAACACGTTTGCGGAAAAAACGGAACTGCTTTGCGTCCTACTTATCACATCGGATGACGTCGGAGGAGGCCCTCGACGACGGCGCATCGACGTCATCGACGCAGACGCGGAAAAAAGTTTCCGAAGCAGCACAGCTGTGGTGATTACATGTCATAGATATGGAATACGTCGGAGGACCCAATCCCCTCGAAATGGAATACGCCGGAGGACCCAATCCCCTCGAAAGTAGCTTTAAGCGCTATATAAAATAACTACATGCATCATTGTTTTAGGGCATGTGACCATTGCTTGTATTTGCAAGACAGTATATATGGCAATATTCAATAGCATAGGCCCTACCTAGAACTGCATGCTGATCGTGCGACTCCTCCAGTTCCTTCAAGCACTCGCCTAGCATATCCCATAGCTCATCTAAGCTCAACTGTTCACTGAGTAATGGAAGTTCTGGCAGTCGCTCCTCCTTCTCCGTTTCTCCTGGTTGGGTTCCTTCTGAAGCTGCTGGACGAAAGACAAAGAAAGCTGCAGCAAATAATTTTTAACACCCCATCACTACAGACTATTAAATCCCTCCCCATCCCAGGGAAGAGGGCACACCTTGCTGTACATCTAAAAACTTCTTTCAGATCTGTAAATTGGAGCATACAACTCCTGCCTAACTGTACATTTTAACAAACACCACACTTTACTGCCCATCTCTGTATCATAATTTTAGTTTCTCCATGAAATCACTTTAGTAGACCGCGGTATCTTTATGGTAGCCCTTGGAGTACTAATGGGTCCTACTCTCAGCCATTTTGTTTAGGGGGTTTCCTTGGTTCAGGGAAACCATGAGCGAAACACGCTTAACATAGCCATTCTGGCCATATGGTCTTTTTCGGAGCCCAAGATGGCAGCCTCCATGCTGGTTTAGACCAGTAACTGGCCCTGGGCAGGCAACTACACTTCCTCTGGTAATGGACCCGAGTTTCGGGGTCTTGTTGAGGCCCACCTGATTCGCTGCTGGCCAAAACCTTTGTTTTTAATCCCCTACTGCCAGCCCCAGCGAATAAATAAATATATAGGGGAAACCCTGTTGCTGAGCTCAGTGCTGCTCAGTGCTGCTGGATTTCTGGAAGCTAAGCAGGTTTGCTTACCTGCTCAAGGGTTGTTGGCTACTTCCTGCCATTACTGCATTGTTAGGCCCTCTTCTGGTGATGCTGTCTGTATGCAGAGGCATGGGCATAGCTCCAGTTTGGATCCTTAGCTGCTGGGTGCCTAGTGGACAGATGTTTAGGGGGCCACACTTGTTATAGTGTACAGGGAAGACATTCTGGGAGTTTAGCCAAACCAATCAAGGTAGCATTGAGAGAAGCCAGAGCTAAATCTCAGGTGAGGTGAGTGGGGTCAGGGGTCCATGATGAGGCCACACAGTGCAACACCAAGGATTAAACTTACACAGTTAGTTATATAAATACAATATTTATTGTAGGCCCAAAAGAAAACTATGAAACATGACTAAAAGCAAGTAATATCACACAATACTAAACACTATAAAACATATATACAGACATATATACAGTCCGTGTAGTGCAAAATAAACTATCCCAATAACTGGAAATGAAGGTAAGTGATTAGGTTAGCGGCAACTGTCCCCAGGAATTGCAATTCTAACTTTAGATGTCCAACCCTAAATTGTATAGGGCCTTGTGCCCAAAAGTTCAAAGTTTTCCAATAGTTTAGGACTTGGAAAAAAATAGGAGAGGTGTCCTGGGGACGTGAAGATTGTTCAAAATGTTAGATGATGACATACTCTTGTGAATAAGACAGTTCCCAGCTTTTGGAGGGTTTTCAGCAACAAGTTTTGCCAAACAATGGTAAAAGTTAAGTTATTAAAATATTTAAGGGTGGAGACAGGGGGGCAGGTAAGTATTGTTACAATTTAAAACCTGTACTCCGGTTCCACTTCAGACTTGGCAGGTCGTTAGAGGGTCGCCTGAAGTAGGTTTTCCCACCATTGGTTCCAGTTGCTGGTGCGCAGGAGCGGAGGGTGCAATTAGAGTTCTTGTAGGGGATGGTAGCTTGATGAAACCCCTTCGACAAACATTTCAAGAACCACCGCTGCAGCATTCCTAAGGGCACTTGACTAGATGCAGTAATGAAGGTTTCAGGGAAGGCCACCTTTGCATGGAGGAAGCAGGTGTGACAGCTGTCGTGGTTTAAGAAAACCTCCCATCTCAGGAACCATCGATGGCAGGGAGCAGAAATTTAGCAGGAGGACTTCATGTTGGACAACCCCAAGACCTCTGGAGTAGCTGGCTGAAACTCGGAACAGCAGAGCTTCCATCACGGTAGCCCAATCTGGAGCTGGTCTGTTCACGGAGTAGTGCAGGGACACTGCCGAGGACTCACACTTGCTTGGGTAGCAAAAGACGCCGGGACCAGTTGTTGCTACCAGTACAGAAGGTTGAAGCACTGATTAGGTTCTTCAGAGATCAGTAGCCAGACAAGGTTTCACCAGGACGGCAGCAAGAAACATTCACCAGGTCTCTTCAAGTATCATCCACGGGTCTTTCACGTCTTCACGGTTATGACAGGGTATACAGTCAAAATAACAAAATGAGAATAACGAGTAACATTTTCAATGTATTTAAAATAACAAAAAATATGGAATTTATTAACAAATATATATGGGGTGGGGTAGGGGATTAAAACTGGTGGGGAGGGGGTGGGTCAAAAAAGCTAGGGAAACAGGGGGATTGGGGAGGGGGACCCCCCAAACTGGAAAACAAAGATTCAATATGTTTTCGTTATTTTAAATTAGTTTAAAATGTTTGTTATTTTTTCATTCGCTATTAGCACATGGAACCTATGACAGGATACTTGGCTCCTCTTCAGATCTGCCGGAATGGCCGCAGGACACCTTATCCCAAAGACAGGTGAGTGATCAGACTCAGCCATCCAATGGAAAGATCTGCCCCACACATGCACACCAGCAGTGGTCCGGTCCAATCAGGGGCCACTGTGGGTTTCACTCAAGCATGCCCACTAGACTTTCAGGTGCCAGTAATGTGGATTGGGACCAGACAGACCCGGCCCACTTCCTGGGAAAACACACACACCTGGTATGCACTAGCCCGTGAAAAGCAAGCCTTTCCCTGGCAAGTGCATGACCATAAAAGGATTTTCTTGACCTGGCAGGGCAGGAAGAAGACCAAAGGACAAGATGGCCAAGGATCAAACCAAAAAACCTACGGCACGGCAATGTTGGGACAGTAGCCACTGTTAGTAGCCAAAAATGCATAAGTTACTCACCATAGTGACTAACTTACTCCTAGTCTATAGTCCCCTTTCTTCCATACTGTCTGGGTCATACCTTGCTAGGGACGAGAGACAGCCTTTTTCCCCAGAAAAACCCTCTTCCCCTTCAAATTTAGAGGGGCGCAGCACTGGGAGCATGCACTCCCCTGACTCCGCCCACTAGCAGCAGCACTCAGTCCCCTTTGACACATCGACAATATTACTGTTGCCTAATGATACCAGTTCTGTTAGGCGGGAGGACGATGGGAAGTATGGAGGAAAGGGGATTATAGACTAGGAGTATTTTTATCACTCTGGTGATTAACTTATAATTGCTCCTGCGTTCCGTCCACTTTCCTCCATACTGTATGGGCGATTACAACTCATTGATAAGTCCTTCCCCAGTATCAGAAGAGATACCAAAAATCGGCTGATCTCGAAAGACTTAACTGTATCATAAAATAGTCCCTGGCTGCGGGCGGATTTACACAGCAACAAAACCTGTTGGTTGCGTCCCTCACATTGCTCATCGGTACAGACTGTATTTTGTTAGCTCATCGGTACAGACTGTATTTTGTTAGACTGTGTTGTATATCGTACAAATATTTAACGTTCAGTGTTATATTCTGAGTTATGTATGTGTTTTACTCTGAACCGGGTATTAAAACAAACCCTATTGCTGCTGTAAACAAACTGTATATGCTATACTCTGAGTTGTGTACTTAAAATTTTATAAATAACTGTATTGTTGGTGTAAATATTATTTGCTTGACCATATGTAACATCTTAACTTCAATATTCATGTAATGCGCCCAGATACCTTCGGGTTTGGGAGCGCTATACAAATAAAGAAACAAACAATGTAGCCCCAGGGTGGAGAGTTGCCCCTCTTAAGAAAACAAGTTCCTTAACACTGCCTGATCAAATGCGGCATCCGACCTGGAGCCGGCATCCAAGCAGCAGTGCTTGCAGAAAGCGGTGGGCGTGGCCTATGTCGCCGTCTTCCTGATAACCTGCCACGGCACGTGCCTTTGGAACACAACAGCCGTAGCCTTGGCTCCGATTGATGGGCATGCATGTTTGCTGGAAGAGGTTTGTGCTGGCCCTCATACACCTCATTGATGGCTGTAACCATCCACCTTGCTATGGAAGCCTTTGAAGCCCGACAGCCTGGCTTTGACCCAGCAAAGGTGACAGAGCGTCTGATTTGCAGAAGCTCTTAGTTCTGTCCAGGTAGAATTTTAGAGCGCGTCAGACATCTAGATAGTGCAGTACCCTCTGACCATCATCCTTAGGGTGCGCAAAGACATTTGGTAGCACTATCTGATCATTCAGGTGAAATGAGGAGACACACATGGGTAAGAATGCGGGGTGAGTTCCAAACACCACCTTGTTCTTATGAAACGTAGTAAAAGGCTCTGATGCTACCAGCGTTTGGATTTCACTGCTCTGGCGTGCCGAGGTAAGGCCCACCAGGTGGGCCGTCTTGACAGTGACTAGCCTGATGCCCGCAGACGCCATAGGTTCGAATGGTTTACACGCCAGGGCGCCCAAGACCACGTTGAGGTACCACACAAGGTGTGGTTTCTTGATGGGCGGGTGAAGCCTGGTCAGGCTCGTCAAGTGTCTTTTAACCACCAGATTAGAAGATGAAAATACCTCCTCTGAGTTCCTGTAGGCTCCCGTAGCCAAGGCTTCCATAGCAATACATATAGCACGCCCTGAGGTGTCAATGTGAGGCACCGTGGACTTCATTATATCCTGCACTACAATTTTGGCTTCAGCCAGCCCAAGCGCGCCTGGCTCTGCACAGGGAGTTCAGGTAGGAAATCCGTGATCTCTCTTGCCAGAGCCTCTGGTTGACAGCAGACAGCATGGCGTCAGCATTGGACCGACGAAGATGAAGGGAAGCGTTGGAATAGATTTTCTTTCCGTATGCTTCCAAGATCTCCTCCTCCATAACCAGGAGTGCAAAGGCTGATGTAGCCAAGGACTATTGTGGCTTGGAGCAGAGTGAAGCTGCAGCAATCACTGAGGAGTGTGGCTCTGGGTGTGCCGACAGCAAGAGGGGGGTCCCCCTCCTTTTGCCTAAACTTGGCATCAAAGGCCTGTTGGTAGGCTGAATAAAATATGGTTTGAGCCACCCTTTTTGGCAAGCGCCACCACGTCTTTTTGCATTGAAATCCCTGTTCTAGCCACGGGGCGCAGAGTGAGGACCTCTGCCAAGACCCCCACACCTCTGGTTGTTCCATCTCAGGCTGTGGGAGCCCCAAGTACTCTGCCAGACCCGCAAGCCGTTTGTGAAAGGCCTGGTCCGGTGCAGCTGGAGGAGTGCTGGCCGCAGGGGGTTGTGGCGTACGGACAGGCACAGGAGGCTGCTGCGGCAGCGGATACAGTGCTTCAGGGGCTGGTAGAGGCATATGAGCCGGTGTCATGAGGACTGGCGCAGGCAGCTGGGGCTGCATTGGACCCGGAGGCGCTGGACACAAGGGCAGGGTGGCCGTGGGTGCTAGCGGCAGTACCGGAGGGAGCATGTCCCTGATAACATCCTTGAGGATGATGCCCATCTGCGGAGACCTCATCAGAGTCAGGAATTTTTTTTAAAAAAACGGTCTTCACAGGCCGGTGGAGCCGGCATGGGTGCGGGTCCCTGAGGTTGCTGAGAACTGGGCACACTCTTTTGCTGTATGCGGGTGTATCTGCTGTGCGGTGATGAAGGATAAGCTGTAGGCCACGTGCCAGGCGATGACCACTCCCACCTGGAAACTCGTTCCCCAAAGGGGGATGGTGTCGGGCGAGCCGCCATTTTCTCTGGCCCGGCAGCCATTTTGTCGGGCTGCATGCCACATGCCTGTGTCGTGACGGTTGCCGCGCTGGGCCCGGCCTCCTCCAGGACACGTGGCAGTTGAGGTCTACCCTGCACCTCAGGACAGGGTCTGGTAGGCGGAGTGCTCTTGGCTGTGGCGCCGGTAGTGCTGCGTAGAGGTGCCCCCCTCAGACATCTGTTCGGTATTAGGGCGTAGCCCCTTGGTTGAAACCTGGTTATAGAACCTTGCAGTCCCTCAGTGTAGTCACTGGTAGGATCTCACGTCCTCTCGGCCTGGTGGCCAGTAGCTGAAACAGCCTTGGTACCTGCATTGGTATTAGGACCCAATAGGTTCTCCTCCTTGTGCACTTCCTAGGGAAGGAGTCGCCTTTGCGGGGTGTGGATGAAAACAGTGCCCTTACTTTGGGTCTGGTCTTGTGCTTGAAGAATTCCTTTAAGTCCTCTGGAGGCGACCTTCCGAAAAGCTCCCTCCAACTGGCTGGTCTGTTCTTCAAAGCGCGTGGTGTCAGAGCGTTGCACGCAGTACAGCCCACCCAGCTCTGGTTGGGGCCAAGGCAGCGGAGGCAGAGAGCATGGGGTTCGGACGTAGGGAAGAGACCCTTGCATGCTGGACACCTGCTGAAGCCCGCTGACGTCGACATGCTCCAGGGAGGAGCATGGCGCCATAGAACAGAGTTACCTGATTAAAGACAAGAAAAAAGAAGACAAAAAAGTACTTCTCCGGGGAAGAGCATGTGGAATTACTAGGCCGGAGGCCCAACAAAGGAGTGGTGGTGAAAGCGGTCCGTTCCCGTCTATGCGGAATAGAGTGGCGCTGGTGGGCGGAGTCAGGGGAGCACATGCTCCCAGGGTCGCGCCCCGCGCGCATCTAAATTTAAAGGGGAAGATTATTTTTCTGGTTAAAAAGGTTGTCTCCCGTCCACGGGTGTTGCTATGTCTGGAAAAGACCCGGGGCTACGCTGATGTTGGAACTGTCGGGACTGGGGGCTAGCTAGCCTTTAGGTTGCAGCTCCTGAGATTCTATCTGGGGCTACAACCAAAAGATCAGGGGCTATAACCCCGTAGCCCCCCCTAGCAACGCCTCTGCTCCCCTCCCTAGCGAGGGACGCCCCATACAGTATGGAGTAAAGGGGACAGGACGTAGGAGTACAGTAAGGCTAACAAAAAGTACAGTAACAAGTATGATAGAGTAACAGCTGCACCAGTGTGTCCATAGGCACACCTTAGGTAACCCAAAGAAATCCCTTGGAGTGTAGTCTAGGGCCAAACAAAACAAACCCCATTGCACTGCATAGGAAGATGCATTCTGCAATGATAAAAAGTTACCAAAACAAAAAGTCAAAAGACTATGGGAAACAGTTTCCCAGTAGTTTCCCAGTATTGACAGCCTGAAGGACTAGTCTGTTTGCCCGTAACAAGTGAGCTCAAGCACAGCGGAGGGAAGCTGAAAGCTTCACTTCACTGTAAAACTTCAGGTTCACTGTAAAACCAAAGCAAAAAGCGTGTTGGTCCATAGAATATGGAGGGAAAGTTGCTAAGAGAGAAAATGTTCCTAACAGTGCCCATCCCAAGATTTCCCGCTTATTGGTCCTGCTCATCTGCTGGGGCTAGAACCTCCAACCAAGAGTTGTTATCCGGGCCGTTTTAGTGCCATTTCCCACCAGGGAATGGGATGGAGACCGCCTCCCTTCTTGGGAACCAGGAAATAACGGGAATACCAACCTGAACCTCTCGGATCGGGAGGTACCTCTTAAATGGCACCCTTCAACAACAGGGCTCCCAGTTCTTCCTGGAGTTCCTGTCCCAGTTGGATTGGAGACAGAAATTGTATTATACATATGGTCCAATGAAACACTGACACTATGTATTGTACACATAAAGGGTTTATTTTTTATATACAAGCATACCAGGAGATTCTTGGGTAAGTACAATCATAAAAGTATATAAACACAACATTATGCTTTAAATATACAGATCAAAGCACATACCTTATTTAGAACACCTAACAGTATTTCTAGGGGGCTAATACCATAGATTACTTTCAGTAATACAGTAGTAGACCCCGTCAGTTTTGCGCTGACAATCAACAAGGAAATCGCAGTCAACCAACCTGCAAATATACTTTTCTGAATAGTGGAACACAGATTCAAGGAACAGTTTATACCTCAACTACGTGTTTGATAACAGTTATACTGGATGAGTAAGACCTTGTTGGTGTAATATACAAATACAGTTGCTTTTCAGCTCAATGGAACCCAGTCTATGATGAGCAAGAACTCTCTACACCAATATGGGATGCTCCAGGCAAGCCAAGGTCAGCTACACCTAAAAGAACACTTCTCAGGAATGGCAGAGAGGTATTCTAGGCAGGTAAGACCTAATGTTTAATATTCTATTACAATTGCTTTTGAAGATCAGGGGAACACAGATTGAGATAAGCATTAACTCCAATGTGTTTTAGGATGCCACACAGCAAACACAAGCTAAGTAAAACCTTTATATGTTTAAAGGGGTCATCAGCAACGTAAAGGTAAATATAACCTTTGGCAGACTTATTCTGGACAGGCTAATAGAAATGCAGGGGAAGCAAGACCCAATTGGGGACACTCATACATGTATCCTAACAGGTATAGTAAAGTGAAACCAGCAGCATTACATTTGGGGAAGAGGCACAACCAATTCACAGGTAAGTAAATTAACCTTAAAAATACTTTTCAGAATAGTGCAACACACATCCAAGTAAGTAAGACCTTTTGTAACATTGCACTCAGGGTTACAGTTATCAACCAACTTCTTTTACAAATCAATTAAACTTTTGCACACTTGTTCTTTTTGCGCCAGAACCCTCTTCTTATCCAGTCTTTCCCTTATTCTGTAGCATGGAGTTCAATCAGAGGCAGTAGAGGGACCCTAGTGGGCTAGGTGCCAGCTGTAAGCAGGGTGAGATAGGGTTCAGTTGCAGGCAAAGGCAAGAGTTCCAGTGGAAGACTGTTAAAAAAAGCAAGTATTTCACTTTAAAGTCAGTTGAGGGTCCAGGAACTTCAGAGAAGACACCCAAGGAGGATTCTGCAGTGGGCCTGGATGATCTGAATGAGTGGCCTCCCAATCAAAGAAAACACCCCAAAGCTATACAGAAATCACAAAGGCTTAAGGTAGGTAATATACCCCAGCCAACAGTACCTCAGAACAGAAGGAATTGCAGCAGGAAGACTTCAGCATCTGCAGCCAAAAACCAGGTCGATGGATTCCTTTGTCAAGAAGACGGAAGACAGGACTTTGGAATGGCTTTTGCAGCAGGGATCATGGAAGAAGGCGCCAGGCAAGAGTTTCCTCGCGGCTGATGCGGCTCTGTGGACTTGGCGCCTTTTCAGGAGCACAGAAGACAACAGAATATCAACAGTCGGATGCTCGTCATGTGCAAAAACAGGGACTCTAGTGAGGGGACTTTTCAGACCGGAATCGTGCCTTTGGAGATCCAGCAAAATGCCCCCAAAATTTCAGCGAGATTGGAATTTGGAAGACCGTGCACCGCACAATGGTTCAAGGTCCCAGGGTATTGCAGCACCGCAAGGTCGCAGCACGGCGTGGGCTGGCTCAAAATGCAGGTCTTCTTGAGTCTAGTGGGCCTCACCAGGCTCTGGGTCGTCATTTTCGGAGTGCCCAGGTCGGATGGAAGGAAGGGCTACAGCAGGCTCCGGTTACACACCAGACACTCTGGTCGCTGGAAATCGTCTCAGCTGTGGTTTCTTCATCTGTCTCTTCGGTTTTGGTTCTAGTGGTCGACTAACTCTCCAGCTTCCAGGATCAGACTTTTATGCAGGAACCCAGCCAATCAAGCAGCCATGCAACATTCAAACTTCGTGGTGGGCAGTCCTTTTAGGTCAGCCAGCCGCACAGTTTGAACTGGATTCTCACAGTGAGGCTGGAAGACAGCTGCTGAGTTGTGGACGCCTCCCTCACTTCTTGCCTTCGCAGACACTCTGGAGCCTGGCGGGAATCCACAAGATTCCTGCCGAAGATAAAAATCCCACAAAGGAATTTCCCGCCCTGGATGTCAGGAGAAGGGACAAGGAATGCTGAAATGTTCGGCTATTTTGGTAAAATGAGCACCTGGGGCTGTGCAAACAACCTGCAGTCAAAGTGCACCGGATTAATAAAAAGGTATCACTGCCACTAGCCATTAAAGGTAATAAACATATTTAAAATGAGAAAGGATTCTCGGTATCTCCCCAGCCCTCCACGTAAGGTGGGGTTGGGAGGCTGGTCTCATCTAATAAAATGTAAAAGGGAGCCAAAGATCCTTTCTACCCTTGGGAACTGTAGTTCTTACAAGGTTAGCCAGAGAAAGTTAAAAGAGGAGCCCCCAGGGCAACTGAGCAACAATAGGCACTTCTTGCCAACAAGTTGTCAAAGAGGATACATTTAAAAAGGCACTATGGAGAGTCTTAAAAATGAGACACATGAAAAGAGTAAATATCCTGTGAGTGTGGAAAAGGGTTCCCACTCAGAGTTAGAAGGAAAGATAAACCACCAGTAAAGCAAAAGGTTCTGGGGTTGACAAGTCAGGAAGATTTATCATGGCTATGGAAATCTTAAACACTGGCCAAAAAGGAATTCTCCTTCGATTTTGTGATATGCTGTTTTGTGATATGCTGGTCTCCTCAAGACTACCACCGATCCCATTGAACGGCCCACGCAGTCGGCCACGTCCAAGCCTGTTTGCAACGACTGCCTGGCCACCTCCTTCCGATCTTCCCCCAGCTTTATAAATCCATCCTGCATTTCACTTTCAGCAACATATTGAGTCGCATGCTCAATAGCTTTCCATAAGCCAAAGGAGGATTTTGCAAACTCACAGGCTACATTGGTGGATTTCAACGCCATGCTGCCAGAAGTAAAGACTCTCTTGGCCAGCGTGTCTAACCTTTTACCTTCTCTATCTGAGAATTATTTGAGGAATATTTGAGGAATAGCCAAAGAATACAAAATCGCCACCATTAAAGCCAAAGCCACCTCCTTTAACACTCGATTAGCCAACGCCAAGTCGGATACCAAAGAAATCTTCTCTATATTCAGGGAGTTAGAAGCCCCCTCTACACCCCTCAATCCTTCACTAAAGATGAAGCCTGGTGCAACTGCATCCAATTGGCCATGCTGGGAAAAATCATCACCCTTACGAACAAAATCCTTGCTCACCAACAATCTCTGAACCACCAGCGACAAAACCCCACAAACATCAATGGGAGCAAATCTCCCCTCTTCTCTTTTCAGGACGTCACTGAAAAAGAAGTAATTGATCTTCTTAATTCCATCACACCATCCAATTGCAAAGGGGATATCTGCCTCACACATCTCATCAAAAAATGCGCCTCTACTCTTGCACCCTTTCGCACCGCATTCATCAACGCCTCATTCGCCACTGGGAAAATCCCAACCTGTCTTAAGGAAGCCTGGGTACGCCCACTCCTAAAGAAATCCTCGCTAACTCCGGGAACTACAGACCCATCAACACAGTTAATTTCTACTAAAGATCTTGGACAAAGCAGCATATCTCCAAGTACAAAAGTTCCTAGAAGCCAATAACCTTCTCGGTCTATACCAGTCTGGCTTCCGCCAATGTCACGGGACCGAAACAGTCTTGTTAGACCTCAAGAACCAAATGAATGACAGAGACTCGGGCAAACCAGCCCTCCTCCTCCTCCTCCTAGATTTGTCGGCAGCATTCGACCTTGTTGACCACAACACTCTCTGCCATCACCTATCATCTGCTGCTAACTTCTCCCCTAATGCCACAGCGTGGATCACATCATTCCTCAAAGATAGAGCCATGAAGGTCTTCTCCAACCAAGCCTGCGCACACGCCAACATCATCACAAGTGGTGTCCCGCAGAGTTCTTGCATCTCCCCCACCCTGCACAACATATTCACTAGGTCATTATTGCTCATCCTTGACGCACTGGGCATCACCTAGACAAATTACGCTGAGACACAGGTACACATCCCACTCTCAGGTGACTACGAATCCAATACCAAAACCCTCAACTCATCTATTCCACCATCCAAACACAGATGGCAGAAAACTGGTTCTGTCTAAAGGGGGACAAAACTGAACAACCTCTAATTGGCTCCCCTGAAACCCTAAGGAAACTCGACCAATCCAAGACCTTCACCATCAACAAGGTTCAAATATCTGTCCACCAAGCCGTCAAAATACTTGGAGTCTACCTGGATTCCAACCTAGCCATGTCAAGACAGGTCAACGCCATAGCATCGCCACGGCCTACCACTCCAAACTACTAACTGCAGCCAGACCCTTCCTCTCTGAGCAAAATTGTCTAACCATAGCCAGAGCCAGAGCCATAATTGAATCCTGCCTTGATTATTGCAATGCCCTCCTTGCCGGCAACTGTGCCAAAAACATTGAAAAACTCCAGGTTGTCCAAAACAACACGCTCAGGGCAGCCCCAAAAGGGACCACATTACTGCTGCCAGGAAACAAGCCCATTTGCTCTCCATCAAAGAAAGGGTCATCTTCAAAACGTTGGCCCTCACACACAAATGCCTACACAACACAGCCCCCCTGTATCTCAAATAATCTCAAGACCACACACGACCAAACCCACCAGAACCCCTTACACCAACCATGTCACAGTACCCAAGGTCCTGAGAACATGTGCCGGAGGCTCCAGCTTCCCCTTCATTGCTGCCTCCCACTGGAACTAGCTACTACCTCACTTCAGAGGAATAACATCCTACCTAGCCTGCCGCAAAGCGACCATGACCATGCTTTTCGTATGAACCATGACCCATTATGACCGGGTTCTCATTGCTTGCGAACTGTATCCATAAATAACTCCTGTAACCAAAAGAAAGCTTTGTACTATTTGGCTCGGAATTACTACACTTATTGTAACCAGTAGCATTCTTTCCACCCTGTAACCAAGACATATCCTTTGTTTCAGCGCCTCGATGCCTCTGGGCTGCTAGTGCACTTTATAAATAAAAAAAAATAAAATACAATCAAGGCATACCTAAACTAAGATGCAGTCAGGCTTGATTCACCTTACTTAAACATCAAGGTCTCTGTAAGCCGATATTCATTGGAACCCAACTACAATTTACATCCCCTCTGGGTGTTTACACTAGTTAAATAATTTTCAGCTTTGCAAAGGAGCACCACTGCATACTGACCAACTGATGGTGTGTCCTGGTTGGCTGGAGATGGCTGGTCTATATCCATAGGGGATTCTTCCCTCCTTGTAGAAGGTTCTGCATGGCTGGGCTCAGACTAAAAGAGAATGTTAGACAGAGAAAAGGAGCCTTTGAGCTTTTCAGATACATCATTTTTGGATACAATCCAAAATAAGGAGACAAAAATAACGTTAACATACAGTACAAGTGTAAGGGCCGAAGCAGTTTAGTGTACCTTTTCCTATCAACTCCAGTTACAAGTGGGGAAGCAGACATACACTCAAAAAGAAAGACATTTACCAGACTAGCTATCGTATTTTTAGTCCTTCAGTTTCTTAACTCATACACATGGGAGGTTTTCCTTAGTTTAGGAACTGAAGCTTACAAAAAGTGGATGGTGATGCTGACCTCTAGTTTCCAACCACATTTATCCCATCCAGTCCTGCCACTGTAGTACTTGTTTTGTATTATTGCCTGGATGTAGTGTTGATGATGGGCCCCATGACTGGAAGGGCACATTGCAGCTTTGCTCAGCACAATTGTAGCATACACGCATTTCTAGTGGATATTTGAAAGGTGCCTATACAACAAATGGTGTTTCAAGGTGAGGCGCCACAAGACAAAAAAGGGGGTGGGGGGATGGTGGGACTAGGGAGAAAGATAATGGTACTACTAGGCCTTTTGACATTCTGATTGTTCAAGTGCAGTAACAAGAGGCGCGAGGGAAAAGAGTGGTGGTTTTGTGCCGGTCTGCGCAAATGCAAAGTGCTAGGGTGGGAAGAGAAGTGCAAGTGAAAGGAAAGGGGTGTCGGAGGAAGGGAGGGCCATAGGGGATAGGCGAGTGCTAAGGGGAGGGCCGGAGGGCAAGTGCCAGGGATTGCATGGGGTGCAGGGGGTTAGGGTTCACATGCTAAGTGAGAGGAGGGAGGTTGACTGGGCGGGGGGGGGGGGCTTGGTGCCCTGTAGAACTCAGAGGGAACCAGGCATCCAGTCAGTAGGCAGACAGGGAAGCTAGCAGGGAAGAGGGAAGAGAGAAGAGAAAAAGGTAGGTCTTAAGGAGCTTCCTGAACTTAAGGAGAGTGGCAGGGAGACCATTCCAGGGGGAGTCTCCAGCGGAGGAGAGAGATCTAACCCCCCCCCCCCCAACTCTCTACTTAGAGAAGCAGCTGATCTGCAGGGAGTTGGAGCTAGAAGACAGAAGGGCTCTAGCAGGGTGGTATTTAGGGAGACAGAGTTTGATGTAGCGGGATCCCAGGCCCCAGAAAGCCGTGTGGATGATGTAGAGAGTCTTTAACTTACTCCTTGCAGCCACTGCAAGCCAGTGGAGAGATTTTAGTGCTGAAGAGATGCGGTCCGTGGGCTTGAGTCCAAGGGTAAGTCTCGCAGTACTGTTCTGGATTAGTTGAAAAGCGCGAAGGGAGGATTAAGGTAGATTGAGGAAGAGACTGTTGCAGTAGTTCAGTTTATAGAGGAGCAGAGCTCTGGAGACAATGAGTTTCTGGGGGAAGGTGAGGAAAGGGAGAATGCCTCCGAGGAGGTGCAGCAGTTAGTGGGCCTTCTTGGCAAGGTCTGTGATGTGGGGAGAGAAGGAGAGGGGAGTCGTAGATGACACCAAGTGTTTTGCCTCAAAAGAGGGTGGGGTGCGGGGGGAATCCAAAGAGGGCAGCCAGTGGGCAGAAGGGGGTGGAGGGAGCTGGAGTCCCAATGAGAAGGATCTCAGTTTTACTGGCATTAAGGCAGAGATCACGGGCAGCACACCATGTCTGAATAGCAGTCAGACAATCAGGGATGAGACAGGAGGAAGAGCGGGCAGTAGCGAGAGGCTTGAAGGAGAGCTGCATGTCATCTGCATAACACTGGAAGTGAGGAGAGGAGGAGGAGATCAGGTGGGACATGTTGAAGAGCCACAGAGAGAGGATAGAGTCTTGAGTGACGCCACAGGTGGAGAGTGTGAGGGGGAGAAAAAAAAGCCCAGTTGAAACTGGGAAGGTCAGTCGGAGAGGAACGAGGGCAACCAGTCAAGGGCCAGGCCTGTGATACCAAGGGTGTCACTGCGCAAATATACCAGGGTGGCATGATTGACCCTATTAAAGGCAGAGGAAAGATACAGAAGGATAAGAACGGAAGGAGAGTTGGATTTGAGAGCAAGTCTTCACAGGTGTTCAGTAGAGCAGTTTGTGCCTCTGGATGCTCTGAAGCCAGACTGGTGGTTGTGGAGACAACTAACAGATTGTGTGTTGGATCAGTTGGGAGATGACAAGCTTCTCCCGGAGTTTGCCCAGGAAGGGGATAATGGAGATGGGGGGTAGATAGCCGAGCAGGGAGGGTCAGCAGAGGGCTTTTTGAGAAGAGGGTGCACAAGGGAGTCCTTGAGGGGTAGCGGGAAGGAGTCAGTGGCAAAGGAGTTATTACAGAAATCGGCCAGGGATGGTGCAAGGGAGGCAATATTGTCCTTAATAGTTCTGGAGGAGCAAGGGAGCACCTGGATGGAGGAAATTGTCATAGAGGACTTGTCTGGAGAACTCAACCGGTGCTACAGGTGAGAAAGCGAAGAGTAGGATGGAAGAGGAGAGGGGGGGGGCAAGGGAGGCCCGAGAGCAGGGGTAGGGGGGTGAAGAGGAGTGGGAGGACAGGATGTCCTGAGTTTTGGTTAGGAAGTGGGAGGTCAGTGAAGTGTGGAGGGTCAGGGATGGCAGGGATAGAAGTGGAGACTGCAGTAGGATTGGCAAGTATTTTGCAGGGTTTAAACAGTTTGCCAGTGTTGTTAGTGGCCCCAGAGATGCAGGCTTGGAAGAGGGCCCCCTTCTTCGAGCGCATGGAGAGTATGTATTGCCTTTAGAGCAGACGGCAGGTCAGTCGTTCACAGGATTTACCTGATGCGGCCACCTCCGCTCAGCAATTCTGCACTTGGTTTCAGAGAGCCTAGGTCCGAGTCATACCAAGTGTTGCGCTTGCAGGCTTCATGCAGATCCTTATGACAGGGTTAAGGATATCCAGGGTGTTGGTGATAGAGAGGTGAAGATTAGTAAGGGCAGAGTCAGTGTGGGGGTCTGTGGGAGGAGGGGGAAATGACGGGGGAATGATAGAAGGAGACTGGCAGTGCAAGCAGAGGCTTACACTGGGGACACAAGAGATACAGGTGAGAGGACAGGAGAGCATGGTCAGACCAGGAGAGCAGTGTAGTGAGTGGGCTGGGGATTTCTGTTTAGATGAGAGCATGTCAGGCCCAGTGTGTCCGACCGGAGGGATGAATGGTGAGGGAAAGAAAGTCACAGACTGCGGAAGAGTCCAGAGGCCAAATCAGGAAAGTGCAGGTGAATATTGAAGTCTCAGAGGAGGAGAAGCTTGGAGGTGGATGCAAGAGGTGACGTCAGACCACTCAGAGAGGAAGAGGGAGACCGGACTAGGGGTCCTGTATATGGTGGCGAGAGTCAACGAGAGGGTTGGAGAGACACCAAGCCTGCAGACAAGGCATTTGAAGGATGAGTAGGTCTGAGTGGGAATAATAGTAGCAGGGACCAATTCAGGGAAGATCAATGCCACTCCGCCTCCAGACCGGTTAGGCATGGGCTTAAAGAGGATCTTGTAGCTCACGTGGAGGATTGTGTCAAGAGCAGTGACAGCTGGCAGTGAACAACATCTCAGTGAGAACGAGAACGTCAACGTCAAAGTCTTCCAAAATGAGACAGCTATCAGAGGAGTAAACCAAAGAGATAAGAATCCAGTTGCGCTTTCACTAATTGCAATTGTGTTAGTTAGATATTGCGTATAAATGATGACAGTATTCACACTAAGTTCTTCAAATGTTTTACTTTATTTTGATGCCTTTTGATTATGGGATATATACACTTGTATCTTTAGCAGTTCTTTGATTGCTATCCTATATTGAGTTCACTGGGTGGATGGATTCGATGTAGGAAGGGCAATTGAATTGGTAATCTTTCAGTTGCTGTCTTCCTTATTCATAGAATTTGTGGATCCTTGGTTCAGTGTATAATTGGCTTTAATGTCATTCAATTGTTGCCTTTAGATACTTATTTCATTGCATGACTGAATTAATCGTCGTTCAGTTGTTGCCTTCAATTTGTTTACTCTTGGGTTCTTTACATTTGTGGGTCCTTAGTTGAGTCAATGATTGGATAGGATATCGAACAATTGCTGATTTATTTATTGGTAGGTGGTGATGACTAGGTATTCTTACTTGTTGCCTTTTAGGTAGTTCGGCTTATACTGTCATTCTGGTGATTTGTTGATGGGTGTAATGGTTGCCCCTTTTTTATTTTGTGGTTTGCTCCTTGGTTTGCTCCTCAACACGTGTTTCCCTGCCTTATGATATGGCGGTTCATCAGGAGGTGTATCATTTTTGTTTGATGATGCCCTTAAAAATAAAAAGGAAAAGAAGGGAATAGTTTACCTGTAACTCCATTTCTCCAGCATTGGTATCTTTCATGGATTCACATGCTTAGAATATTCCCCGTCGTCAGACCGGAACCCCTCGGTACACATATGTAGCCTTTTTCAAAGGAAAAACGTTCGACACTTTTGTGTCCTATCTACGTCCTTCTAGGACCCGCCTACGCATGCTCCGCAGGCCGTGCTAGTATAAGAGGCCCGCCCCCGCAGCTCCCTTTCAGATTTCGGCCCCTCCAAAGTAGGCAGGGTTAAATTTATCACACATTACATACGGGGAGGTTGGCGGGCGCATGTGAATCCATGAAAGATACCAATGCTGGAGAAATGGAGTTACAGGTAAGAAACTATTCCCTTCTCCAGCATTGGATCTTTCATGGATTGACATGCTTAGAATAGATTGTATAGCAGTAACGCTTGAGACGGCGGTGAGAATGTAATGTAACAATATATATCGTCACCCTACTACACAATGCATATCTCCCGTAGGGATAAGTTAAGTCATATAATATTGCCCACATAAAGTATATCGCCCTTAAGAGGGTAGGTAACCGAATCCCCACAGGAAAGAGCTTACCTTACTGAAACAAATGGCGCAGGACAGCTCTTCCCATCTGCACCTCGTCTGCATGCTGCCTGGCAAGGCAGTAGTGGCGGGTAAACGTGTGGGGCACTGACCATGCCGCCGCTTGGCATATGTCCGTCAGCGGAATCCCAGCCCATAACGCTGTTGAGGAGGACATCGACCTTGTAGAATGAGCTCTAGGATGTCCTTGCAGTGGCCTTCCGGCCTTAGAGTGACAAAAAGCAATCGTCGACGAGACCCATCTAGCCAGTCCCTGTTTAGAGATTGCTTTTCCTCTAGTCGACGGACCATATGCGACGAACAGTTGCCGAGTAGACCTGATGTCTTGTGTACGATGTAGGTAGAATTTCAGGGCCCTCTTAACGTCCAGGGTATGAAGAGTTTTTTCTGCTGCCGATGATGGAGTGGCGAAGAAAGTAGGCAGAACCACGGATGAGTGTTTGTGGTATACCGTCGGAACCTTCGGGACGAACATAGGGTTAGTTGCCAGGACTACCTTGTCCTTAAAGAATCTTAGGTAGGGCGGGTCCACGACCAGTGCTTGTAGTTCCGAGATACGTCTGGCTGATGTGATAGCTATCAGGAATGCCAACTTCCACGAAATGAATTTTAATGTCGGACGTGGCCATAGGCTCGAAAGGCGGTTTCATCAAGCCTGCCAACACTGTGTTGAGGCTCCACGTCGGGGGAAAACGTTTCACCGGGGGAAAGACTCGAAATAAACCCCGCATGAAGTGTTTTACCAGTCTGTCACTGAATAGAGGAGACGACTGCCTCTTCCTTGTGAACCTCGAGATGGCTGCCAGGTGTACCTTTATCGACGAGGGGGACAATCCTTTTTCTGCCAAGAGGAGCAGGTAAGGTAGAACTTGTTCCGGCGTCACCAACAATGGTTGTAGGCCCCGTTGTCCTCTACACCATTCACAGAATCTCCGCCACTTATAGGAGTAAGATTTGTTAGTAGAAGGGGCTCTAGCCGCCTGTAGAATTTTTTGGCAATCCTCTGAAATGTCTAAGGCGCCGAACTCCGAGAAGTCAGGAGCCGGGACGTAAGGTTGAGACTGTCCGGGTCGTGATGCCACACAGTGCCTCTGTCCCGGGATAGAAGGTACGGGACTTTCGGAAACGCTATGGGATGTTCCAGCGATAGATGGAGGAGGTCTGAGAACCACGGTTGCCTCGGCCAGTATGGTGTCGCTAGAATCACCCGGCAATTGTATCTGCGTATCCACTGTATTGTTTTCCGTATGAGGGGAAACGGGGGGAAAAGCATAGAGGAACATGTCCGTCCATGGGAAGGAGAACGCCTATCCCACCGATCCCTCTTGGGGCCATCTGCTTGCAAATTGCTCGCATTTCTTGTTGTCTTTGGTCGCGAAGGCGTCCAGAGGGGGGTGACCCCATTTCTCGAACACTTTCCTCAAGTGACCCGTGTCCACTTCCCACTCGTGTATCTGGGCCATGCTTCTGCTGAGGGAGTCGGCTTGGCCGTTCCTCACTCCTGGAAGGTGATGAGCCACGAGTGAAATTTCGTGTTTCGATGCCCAATGCCATGTTTTCTGGGCTTCTATGGAAAGAGTCCTCGATCGTGTCCCTCCTTGTTTCCTCAGATAAAACATGGCTGTTGTATTGTCGGTCAGTATTCGCACTCGCGAACTCTTGATGTGTGGTAGGAACGCCTTCAAAGCCCATCGTACCGCTCTGAGTTCCAGTACGTTTATGTGTAGGAGTGACTCCGTTGGAGACCAGCGACCTTGCGTTTGGAGAGCCCCCATGTGCGCTCCCCATCCGGTTAGGGACGCATCCGTAACTATGGTGCTCTGAAACTCCGGCTCCTGTAGGGGCACACCGTTGCTCAGATTGTGGGAACTCTGCCACCACTGGAGGGTCCGACGTAGCTTGTCGTCGTCGACGGTTATCCTGTCCGACCACGATCCCTGAGCCTGTGTCCATCTGTCCGCGAGGAATTCTTGGACTGGCCTCATGAATAGTCGACAGTTTCTCACCAGATGGATGCAGGATGCCATGGCCCCCAGGACCGAAACATACTTTTTCACTGAGATCCTGGTGTTTCGCCATAGCCGGGCCGCTTGTTGAATGAGTCTTGAGGTCCTGTTGAGGGAAGGTTTCACCAGCCCTAACTGAGTCTCGAACTGTGCCCCCAAGAATACCAGCGTTCTCGATGGCCGCAGAGAGGATTTCTCGAAGTTTATGGCGAATCCTAGTCGTTGTAGAAGCTGCCTGGTGGCTTGCAGACTTGTGTTGGTCGACGCTGGGGAGGATCCCCTTACCAGCCAGTCGTCGAGGTATGGGTATACATGGTGGCTTTGCTTCCTTAGCCAGGCAGCCACTGGAGCCAGGCATTTTGTGAACGTTCTGGGGGAGGTCTTGAGCCCGAAAGGAAGAACCGTGAATTGGTAGTGAGTTTGCCGTATTACAAAACGTAGGAATTTCCTGTGTTTCCGACACATTGGAATATGGAAATACGCGTCCTGTAAATCCAGGGACGCCAGGAAATCTCTCTTTTGAACTGCGCGGATCACTTCCTGCAGAGTGAGCATCTTGAATTTTAGGCTCTTTAAGGACTTGTTGAGATCGCGTAAGTCTAGAATGGGACGCCATTTGCCGTTCGGCTTTTTTACAACGAAGTATCTTGAGTAGACTCCTTGACCTCTCTGTGATGTTGGAACTAATTCTATCACGCCCTTCGCTAACATGAGTGTAACCTCTTGTTGCAGTACCTTCATATGGGACTGAGCGGTGAACGCAGGTGGAATTTGCGGAGGGTTGTGTTTGAATTGCAGAGAGTGTCCGTTTCTTATGGTGTCTAACACCCATTGGTCCGTCGTTATCCTTTCCCATTCGTCGACATATGCTGAGACTCTTCCCCCCCAGAACGGTGCGTGGTATGTCACTGCTGATCTTTATTTTGCTTGTCTCTCGATGACGATGGGTATGATGGTCGTTTTCTGGAAGACTGGAAGTTTCGTCGCCGGTTAGCCGATTGTGAGGCACGTCGGTATCCCTGGGAGGGGTAAGCCGACTTGGCAAAGGATCTGTCTCCAGAAGAGAATCTTGAATTACCTGAAGCCCCTCTAAAGGGACGAAAAGACTTGTAACTTCTGCCACTCTGGAGGGCACCCAATGAACGTGCCGTGTCCGAATCTTCTTTCATCCCTTTTAGGGCCTCGTCCACCTTCTCGCCGAAAAGAAGGTCTCCCTCAAAGGGCATATCTAAGACCTTGTATTGCACCTCTGGCCTGAAGTAGGTACACTTAAGCCATGACTGTCGACGCAATACCACCCCATTGTTGACTTGCTTGAAGCCTGACTCAGCGAGATCCACCGCAATGTTTATTGCGGGATTTGAGGCTTCCTCACCCTCTCGGACCAGTAGCATCGCCGCTTTCCTCTGTTCTTCTGGAAGATGATCAAGCAGCGGAGCTAATCTGTGCCACATCTCCCTATCGTATCTGGCCACAATTGCCAGAGAGTTTGCGGCCTTTACTGTGGTCGCTCCCACGGAGAGCACTTTCTTGCCAAAGGCATCTTGGCGTCTCGCCTCGTTCTCAGGAGGAGTCGTACACTTGTGCTGTGCCTTTGCCTTCCTCGCTGCTGCCGCCGACACCACCGAGTCCGGTGTTGGTTGGGAGGATAAACACTTGGGGGTAGACTCTGGAGCCTTAAACTTTTTTTCTAGGCGTCCTTTCACGGCTGGTTCTGAGAATGGGTGTCTCATTGTCTGCAACCCCTCTTTCCATACATGGTCCAGTATTGGTATCGAGAACACAGACCTCCTTCTCTTGCCCATGTGGTCGAACAAAAAACAATCCTTTTTCTGTTCTTCTTGGGACAGACCAAATTCTTTGCATGCCTTCTCCATCATAGAATGGAATGACGCGATGTCGTCCGGAGGGGACGGGTGAGCTGGGCTTCTGGGGTTTTCCAACTCCGCCTCTGACTCCCAGGTAGGATCCCTGGAGGGGGATAACGAGATATCCGACCTGGCCCCTCTGTCGGACTCCGAATCTGGCAGCTCACCTTCCTCCTGTGCCAGTGTTGAGATTGGCGTGCGTCGGTTGACGGGACGGGCCCGACTCGTAAACGAGTGACTGTGGCAGGCTTGCCTGGGGTAGTCGCTGGTCCAACGACTGCAACAAGGACTGAAGCGTGGACAGAATATCCAACGACAAAACCGATTGAGGATTGAGGAGAGGGGCAGATACCGGTGTAACGGAGGTCCTCGTCGACGACTTGTCAGCCGCTCGTAGCCCTAGGTCTGCTGGGCCAGCAACTCTCTCGTTCTCGTCCTCTGAGGACAGCAACATAGCTTGTTCTTGTAGCAAAGGCTCCGGGGGGGTCGGGTCAAAGACTTCAGGCCTCCTGTAGGATCCCCGTCGACGAGGCTCTCGTCGACGCCATTGTCGACGGGACGGTGGATGCCCCCTGTGCAAGCGGTAGGGAGGCGGTCGATGACTGGACCGCCGTCAACGACGAAGACTTCGCAGGAGGTTTTGGCGGTCCCGCCTTCTCCACGCTGTGCCCGCTTTTACTCTACTCTCGACTCGTGGTCGATCTGTGATGATCGCCAGAGGAGGATTTCCTTTCCTTGTCATGCTTTTTTGATGAGGATGATTTCTTTGCCGAGGAGTCTCTAGTGGAGTGACTTCCAGACAACTCTTTTTCCGACGGTCTAGATTTCTTCGCCGGCGGTTCCGACGAGGCCGCTCGGCGCGATGTTTTCGCCGACTGTGTGGAGCCCACCTCCGAGGGGGGTATGCCCCCGCTCCATCATTCAGCCATGCCACCAGGCGTCGGTTACGGTCTTTGAGGGTTTTTTGAGAAAACCCCTTGCTTATGTCGCAGGTATCCGCCGAATGGTGAGGGTGGAGGCAATATATGCAGCCCATATGTCCGTCCCCCTCGTAAACCTTTTTTAAGCCGCATGTCGCGCATGGACGGAACAGCTCTTTACCTGAAACAGAGGACATTATTACTCGAAATCCAATGACACAACCTAGTACAAAACAGTAGGACAACACGAGGAGATCCCACTACTTTGGAGACGGTTGAAATCTGAAGGGGAGCCGCGGGGGTGGGCCTCTTATACTAGCACGGCCTGCGGAGCATGCGTAGGCGGGTCCTAGAAGGACGTAGATAGGAAACAAAAGTGTCGAAAGTTTTTCCTTTGAAAAAGGCTACATATGTGTACCGAGGGGTCCCGGTCTGACGACGGGGAATATTCTAAGCATGTGAATCCATGAAAGATCCAATGCTGGAGAAAAGAAGAGTAACACAGGGATGCATGTGTCCCAAGTGTGTGCTACATTGGTTTGGAGCTATATTGTTTGAAAAAAAAGAAATCTGTTGCGATACTTAAGTTTTCTAGTTGTGTGTCGATTAAAGATATTGTTGCAAAAGATTTTCTTATTGGTTATCCATTTGTTGCATTACTTTTGTCACAATCCTCAAATTATGAGTATAGCTGTGATCAATGTTTAACTTTCAGGTTTTGGCCTGTAGGGCAGAATTGCAAAGGTTAAGTTGGCACATTTGGCTACAGATGTCCGCGTTCTCGTTTTCAAAGACAGCAAAAGAGGTAAACATTTGTTGTTAAACATACTAGTAGCATTTTAGGTCTTAAGTTTTATCTGAGATACTCATGTGCTCTCATCCTTATGCTGTCCACTGGTTAAAGTAATTATAAGTACTTCTGGTAATGAGGATTGTATATATTGGGGTGTCTTGCTTCAAGCCCATTAGTTCAAAGTTAGCTTCCTGTTGAAAAAATTATGGCTCAGTTTTATATGCTATTTCTTTCCCCATATTACTGCAGTATCTAGAATATAATTGGTTGAAGGGCAAAGATCATAGGTTATCTAATTGGGGAAAAATAATTTTACCTTGTTTTTGTAGATTCATCCTTTTCTGGTTGCTGCAGTCCGATTGCCATGTTTGTTTAATAATTTCGCTGCTTTTCTTATATAGTGCGCAATGACGTCATTGCGTTACGTTATGCGGTTACGTCAAGCGCACGGATGCCATTTTGGATTGTTTTTTTTTTTTTTACAAAGGTTACATTTTCTTGATTTTAAATGAAAAAAAATTGAGAACTAGTTTAAATAGGATGCATTGCTTCTTTCTTTTGGTTTGATAATGATTAAAAAAAATACGTTTTTGTGCTTGAATTTCACAGGATTCATGGAGGCTGGACCATTGATGAAAATTAGTAGTAATGACGAATATAGTTCATAGTTGGTATTGATTATAACTAAAGAGGATTTGTTAATTATACTATGGTGTGAGTACTAATGTTTTGTATATTAATTTTTGCGATGTTCAAAGGAAGTGGTGTAGTTCCTGGTCAGAATTTAGACGACTCGTGTGGCCGGTGTCCATATTATTTATCCAAAATGCTTCTCGATTTCGCAGCATTTTCTCCAAGTTACCTCCTCTTGGAGGTGGTGAAAGTTTTTCAATTCCAAAAAATGTCAGTTGTGCCAGATGTTCTATATTGTGATTGTTTATATAGTGTGTTGCGAGGGGTGATCTGAGATCTTTATTTTTGATGGCTCTGATGTGCTCACCTATACGTATTTTGAGTGCTCTGATGGGGCTTCCAATGTAGAGCCTATTGCATAGGCATTTGATCCCGTAGATCACAAACTTGCTGTTACAGTTGATAAGCTGTTTGATGGGTACTTCAATGTTGTTGGGTTTGAGAATTGAGCTTTTAGCATTTTTTGAAAAATGGCACATTTGGCATTGTTCACATTTGAAATGGCCTGTTGTAGGTGGTTGTAGCCATGAGGTTGATGTTTGTGTATATTTCTTAGGATTGAAATGTGAAGGGCTCAGCATGTGTCTGAGATTTTTGCACTTGCGAAATGTGATGGTTGGCTGGTCATCCAATATGTTGTCTAGTTCTCGGTCCAATTTTAGTATATTCCAATTCTTTTTAAGAATGCGTTTGATTTGTTGGCTGTTGCTGCCATATGGTGTGATGGACCTTGGTTTGGCTAAGGTTGGTCGAGCTGATGATTTGCCAAGTAGGTGGTCTTGTCTTGTACGGTTTGAGGTTTTAGCATATGACTTTAAAATGCTGAGGATTATAGCCTCTCTTGCTAAACTTCAATAGGGAATTGGTTGCATGTTTTTCAAATTCTTCTTTGGTTGTGCAATTCTGTTTGAATCATAAACTTTCTCCGTACGGGATATTGTGGATGACATGGGTTGGATGGTTGCTTGTCGCAGTGCAGTATGCTATTGACTGATGTTGGTTTGATTTATAGTGTGGTATGAATGTTATGGTTTTCGACATATAGTTGAAGGTCCAAAAATTGACTTGAGTTTGACTGGATATAATTGTTAATTTCAAATTGTTCATATTTTGATTTAGGTGATTGTAGTACTCCATTAATTGTTCTTGCGTGCCCTTCCAAAGAATAAGTTACTTACCAAACTGGTAACGTTCTTTCGATGGGATGTTCCTCCGACATATTCCTCATCTATGACAGTTGTGTCCCAGAGCTGTGCACTTCGTAAACTTTTCAGCAGATGGCGTCTTACATCGATCCCATGTCCCTCGAGGGCCTTCGTCGAGGGTCGACGTCACCGGATGTTATATATGTAGGACGCACGGCGCCCGTTGCCTCAGTTTAGTTTTTTCCCTCAGAACGTGTGACACCAGTCTCCTGCCAGTATAACAGCCTACAGCCTTGCGGAATGGAAGCTGTAATCACAGATTAAATTCTCCAGAGGTGCAGGCTGGGAGGGCGATGTGTAATACGTCGGAGGAACATTCCCATCGAAAGAATGTTACCAGTTTGTTAAGTAACTTGTTCCTTTGAAGGGATTGTGTCCTCCGACGTATTCCACATCTATGTCAGACTCCCAAAGCAGTACCATACTATGGAGGAGGGGAAGAATTTAGAATGTGAAATTTAGAGTACCCAATCAAATGGCTGAATAGAGGACTGCCTTCCCAAAGGCCAAATCCTGCCCATGGATGCAGTCCATGGAATAGTGTTTAACAAAAGTATGGACAGAGGCCCATGTGGCTACTTCACAAATATTGCAAATAGGAACACCCCTTTGTAGAGCGGTGGAGGCAGCCACACCCCTAGTAGAGTGAGCCCATAAAGCCTACCTGAGGGTTCTTCCCCGCCAAACAGTAGCATTCAGTGATAGTCAAAACAATTCTGGACAAGGTCGGTTTGGAAACAGCCTGACCCAAGCGGTGTCCAGCATAACCTACAAAGAGTTGATCGTCCACTCTGACCCAGACATCCGTGAAAGATAAAAGCTCTCATAGGATCCAACCTACGGAGCCTCTCCTCTTTTCTACCAGGATGCGGAGGAGGATAAAAAGCTGGAAGAACCACCTTCTGGCTCAAATGAAATTCAGACACAACCACAGGAAGAAAAGAAGGTCGCACCCCTGTCCTTATGGAAAACAGTAAAGGGTGGCTTGGCAAAAAGTGCCTGCAACTCACTCACACTGCAACACAGTTTTAAAAGACAACAGTCTCAGTGGACAAGAGTGTAAGGGCTCAAACGGGGCTCCCATCAGAAACTTTAAAACCAAATTCAAATCCCAACCTGGCATCTGGAAAGGGGACAGTGGAAACACATTAGACAGTCCTTTCAGAAACTGTGAAATCAAAAGGAATCTTAAAGTAAGAACACTCTTCAGACGAGCGCTTAAATATAGACGGCACCGCCAGGTAACCCTTAATGGTACCCACTTGAACGCCCTTGTGGGCTAAAGAAAGCAGAAAAGACCACATTGGAAAGGATCCACATTCTGACCCCTGAACCAGACGCAGAACTTCCGCCAACGGTACAGGGATTTCATTGCGGGCCACCTGGCCGAAAGCAACACCTCCATCACAGCATCCAGGAGGCCCAAATCCTTGTATAGTTGGTAAAATAGCTCAGCGGGTTGAGCGCTCGCTGCTGCGATCTGAGCGTGATCTGCAGGTCGCAGGTTTGAATCCCGGCAAGGCCAACTCAGCCTTTCATCCTTCCGAGGTCAATAATGAGTACCAATTTCGGTTGGGTGATATTGTATGTAAATATGTGCTCAGTAAAGCGCTTTGGATTAAGGCGCTATATAAATAACACATCATTATCATTGTATCTCAACCTTTCAGATACCAAGCATGAAGGTTGAGCGACCTGATATCTGGATGGAGAACCTGACCCCGACCTCCCGTGAGAGTAGATCGTTTCGGTAGGGAAGACGACATGGAGGGCAGATGGACATGTCGAGAAGGTCCGGGTACCACGCTCTCCTGGCTCACTCAGGGGAAAGGAGGATAATTCGGGAACCGAACCTCCGTAACCTTTGCAACACTTGAGGAATGATGGGGACTGGAGAAAATGCGTACAGCAGTGGGAAGGACCACTCCACTACGAACGTGTCCCCTAAGGCTCCTCTTGGGGGAAATTCCTGCGAGCAAAATCTCTCGCACTTCCGGTTGACACTGGTGGCGAAGAGATCCACTTGTGGGGTTCCCCAAAGGGCAAAGATCTCCAAAAGGACTTCCTGAGCCAGCTCCCACTCGTGAGAGACCGTGCTCTGCCTGCTCAGAGCGTCTGCCGCCGTGTTTTCGTTTCCGGCCAGATGAACTTCCGAGATCGAAATTTCTGGTTATATGGCCCAGGACCAGAGCTGCATCGCCTCCCTGCACAACGGGAGTGACCCTGCCCCCCCACCTTTTTGTTGAGGTAATGCATGGCCTCTGTGTTGTACGTCATAACCAGGACAGTCTTCCCCGGCACAGATAGCAGAAAAGCCTTCAGGGCCAGCCTGATGGCTCTCAGCTCTACCAGATTGATGTGGAGTCTGGACTCCGATGGAGACCAGCGGCCGCTGGCCGTCAACTCGTTGGCATGAGCGCTCCATCCTGTGAGGGAGGCATCAGTCACCATCGTCACCTCCGGCCACGGTTGCCAAAACGGCACCCCCTTCATCAGATTGCCTTAGTTTGCCCACCATAGAAGATCCTGGGCGACCGAGATCGGACTCTGAAAGGGATCAGACATCTTGCTGGAGAGCTGCGACCACTGCATCTTGAGAGCGCACTGCAGAGATCTCATCCGCAGTCTGGCCTCTGGCACCAGAAAAATGCAGGATGCCATGAGGCCGAGCAACCTTAAGAATTCGAAAGCCGGGAGACTCTGGGCACGTTGAAACTTGTCCACCATCTGCAGAATTTGATGAGCCCTCATCTGGGGAGGCGAACACTGCCCCAGGGACGTGTCGAGCACTGCTCCGATGTATTGGAGCCACTGGGAAGGTGTCAAACGTGACTTCTTTAAATTTAGGGAGAAGCCCAGCTTGTGAAGGGAATGTCATGTGACGGGGAGATGATCCAGGTCTTGCTTCAGAGGGCGCGCCCCAAATCAACCAATTGTCCAGGTAGGGGTAGACGTGAATCCACCCCTCTCTCCTGAGGTATGCTGCCACCACCATCAGCTTGGTGAAGACCCTCGGGGTGGAGGACAATCCGAACGGCAGGACCCGAATCTGAACGTGCGAGTCGTCAGCCGCGAACCCCAGGTACTTCCTGGGCTTGGGATGAATCGGCTCATGAAAGTAAGCATCCTTGACGTCCAGAGACACCAACCAATCCTGAAGTTGAAGGGCCTGGAGGACTTGAGAAAGAGTGACCAGCTTGAACTTGTCCTTCCTGAGAAGCTTGTTCAACCATTGCAAATCCATGATGGGTCTCAATCCCCCGTCTTTCTTTGGGATAAAAAAATAAGGGGAATACCATCCCTTGTTCCTCTCCGCTACAGGCACCAGTTCTATGGCACCTATCACCAGCAGGGATAGAATTCCCTGCGCAAGGAGCGGATCCGGACGCTTCAAAGAGCTTCCCGGGGGATTGTCGCAAGGGCGCTGAAGAAAGGGAAGGCAGTAGCTGTGGGCTATGATATCTAGAACCCACACATCCAAAGTAATGGCACGCCATTCTCCAAGATGCTGTGCAAGTCTGCCCCCAACCGGCGAACCATGGGACATGGCCTCATGACTGAGCTGGCGCGGCAGATAAAGTGGCAATATAGTACTATTACGCACAGAGGACTACTTCAAGATAGCCACTGAAAATTTAGACAACACAGAATGCTATGAAAAACTAATCAGTAACCCCATACCAACCCTACAAGCAGACTGGCACCTATTGAGTAAAACCTTGCTAGACAACTGACTACTTACTGACGAAGAATACCAGTATATTAACAGCACGTCTCCAAGTCATCTCTACAATTTACTTTATTCCCAAAATTCACAAACCGTATACAGATTTACCATCATGTCGGCCAATCATAAACAGCATTGGATCAATGACCGAAAGAATATCAGAATATATGGACCATCAACTTCAATCTCTTGCAGCCAGTCTAGCCTCCTACATAAGACACAAAGCGCATCATTCAGCAACTTCAATACATACAGTGGGAACCCAACTATTGGTTAGTAACTCTTGATGTCACAGCACTCTATACCAGTATCCTTCACGACAAAGGCTTGGACACAAAAAAATATTCTTAAAAACCAGATCAGTGTCCTATCATCAACAAAACATGATGATTTTGGAAATGCTGCATTACACCCTCAATAAAAATATCTTTACCATCAACTACCAGCTCTTTAAACAGAAACAAGGCAAGCAATGGGCGCTAAGTTCACCCCATTTTACGCAACCATATATGCGTCACTTTGAGCTTGAACATGCGTGGCAACACCCAGCTTTCGCTATCCACAATAACGTGGTATTTTGGGGTAGGTACATGGACGACAATGATTTGGAAAGGCACCCAAGAACAATTAATGGAGTACTACAATCGCCTAAATCAAAATATGAACAATTTGAAATTATCAATTATATCCTGTCAAATGCAAGTCAATTTCTTGGACCTTTAACTATATGTCGAAAATAATAACATTCATACCACACTATACATCAAACCAACAGTCAATAGCATACTGCACGCGACAAGCAACCATCCAACCCATGTTATCCACAATATCCCGTACTGAGAAATGTTACGAATCAAACGGAATTGCACAACCAAAGAAGAATTTGAAAAACATGCAACTAATTCCCTATTGGAAGTTTTGTCACACTCACCTGTGTCTCTGCAGGAGCGAACAACGAGCCTCCCTTAACCCCGAGTCTTCACTTCCCCTATTTCACATGGAGGAATACCTGTCAAATACACTCACCTGAATTCACCCGATTCCCCTGGGCCCTTCCCTTCTCTTTACTGTGATGTCCCCCTATGGGCTTACCTTGATCTTTAGTAGGGTGTGCACTCCATCCTGCATTTGCAGGGGCGCGATTCACTCATGTGATTGGTGCCAATGTCTGTAGGCTGAGTTCAGATGCCAAACGCTGTTTATGCCTTCACAGCGAGGCTGAGAGTTCAAGGCGCCAGTTTCTTCACTGGCTAGAAAGTCCTTCCCACAAGTGAACGTTGCGTGGACAATGTTGAGAGTCCAAAATTGTCCGTATTGTCTTTGTTTGCCGGTATTTTTGTGGATGAGTAGTGCTGCGTGTAGAAGCTAGCTGCTGGTAGCTTTGCGCAGCGCCTTCAATTCGAGCGCACCTGGTAATGTCTCTCCCTTTCCCTTGCAGGAGAAATTATGTGGTATTAGCACCTCGAGTCCGGGTTCAACGCTACTGGAGACTTGGTGGTTAGGTAAGTTTGCACGAAGGCCTTTGGTAAGTATGCAATGCGTAGAGAGAGCGTGCAGTTAAATAAGTGCCCGCGTTATTGGAGCGAACACAATGAATAATGTCTCTTCTTTCTTACAGGGGCTTGTGCACTCGTGCAACTAATCTGGATTCCAGCACCGCGGGAACATTCAGTGAGTATGCGCAGCGTTACTGATGTGCGCGTGTTAACGCTGCTGTTCTTTGTTCTTAAAGGTGCCGGTGTAGAAGTCCTCTCTTGACTGGAGATAGCTGCGGCGTGGAGTAAGAACCAGGTAAGCTGAAGCTGAATGATTCAAAGCGGGTAAGCAGAAGCAGGATGATCCAGAGCACGGAAAATAAGTTGCTGATACAGCTCAGAGTAAGCAACACGAAGCACTGGAAGAATCTTGGGTGTGGCTTATATAGCCAGCCACACGCAAAAACTAGAGAGCTCACGAGTTATCATGCACTTCCTATTTGGCAACAGGAAGTGGTAACCAGGAAGTTACTACAAACACTATGAAGGAATGAAAGGAGGGATTTGTTATGGGTTCTTTGTCAGACCTGCCAAGCCTCCACGCAGCTTGCCCCAACTACCTGCCCGATAGCCATGACAAGTTTAGGTAGAGAGGCTATAATCCTCAGCATTTGAAAAAGTCATGCCAAAACCTCAAACCGTACAAGACATGACCTTCAACTTGACAAATCACCAGCTCGACAAACCTTAGCCAAACCAAGGTTCATCACACTATATAGCAGCAACAGGCAACAAATCAAAAGAATTCTTAAAAGAATTGGAATATACTAAAATTGGACCAAGAACTAGTCAACATATTGGATGATCAGCCAACCATCACATTTCACAAGTGCAAACATCTCAGAGAGATGCTGAGCCCTTCACATTCCAATAATAAGAAATATACACAAACAACAACATCAACCTCATGGCTACAACCACCTACAACAGGCCATTTCAAATGTGGACAATGCCAAATATGCCATTTTTCAGAAAATGCTGAAAGCTCAATTCTCAAACCCAACGGCATTAAAGTACCCCTCAAACAGCGTATAAACTGTAACAGCAAGTTTGTAATCTACGGGATCAAATGCCTATGCAATAGGCTCTACATTGGGAGCACCATCAGAGCCATCAAAAATAAAGATCTCAGATCACCCCTACCTACAACACACTATATGAACAATCACAATATAGAACATCTGGCACAACTGACATTTTTTGGAATTGAAAACCTTTCACCACCCCCAAGAGGTGGTAACTTGGAGAAAATGCACGGAAAACGAGAAGCATTTTGGATAAATAATATGGACACTTGCCACACGGGTCTAAATTCAGACCAGGAACTACACCACTTCCTTTGAACATCGTAAAAATGTATATACAAAACATTAGTACTCACACCATAATATTAAACAGGTGCACCAAACATAATCACAACTATTCGCAGCCTTCAATTGACCTCAATCAGTTAATTTAAATGTATTAACCAAATCCTACATCTAAATAGTATAATTAACAAATCCTCTTTAGTTCTAATCATCAATACCAACTATAAACTATATTCTTCATTACTACTCATTTTTATCAATGGTCCAGCCTCCATGAATCCCATGAAATTCAAGCACAAAAACGTTTTTAAAATCATCAAACCAAAAGAAAGAACGGATGCATCCTATTTAAACTAGTTCTCAATTTTTTTTCAATTAAAATCAAGAAAATGTAACCTTCATTGAAAAAAAAAAAAAAAAAAAAGACCAGCAATCCAAAATGGCATCCGTGCGCATGACGTCACCGCATAACAGACGATTACGTCATTGCGCACTATATAAAAAAAAGCAGCGAAATCATTAAACATGGCAATCGGTCCGCAGCAACCAGAAAAGGTTGAATCTACAACAACAAGGTAAAATTCTTTTCCCCTAAAATTCCCCAATTATATACCCTAGCATCTTTTCCCTTCAACCAATTATATTCTAGATACTGCAATAATATGGGGCAGGAAATAGCATATAAAACAGAGCCAATATTTGTTCAACAGGAAGCTAACTTTGAACTAATGGGCTTGAAGAAAGACAACCTAATATATACAATCCTCATTACTAGAAGTACTTACAATTCCAGTGGACATCATAAGGATGAGCGCACATGAGGATCCAAGATAAAACTTAAGACCGAAAATGCTACTAGTATGTTTAACAACAAATGTTTACCTCTTTTGCTGTCTTTGAAAACTAGAACGCTAACATCTGTAGCCAAATGTGCAAACTTAACCTATGCAATTCTGCCCTACGGGCCAAAACCTGAAAGTTAAACATTGATCACAGCTATACTCATAATTTGAGGATTGTGACAAAAGTAATGCAACAAATGGATAATCAATTAAGAAAATCTTTTGCAACAATATCTTTAATCGACACACAACTAGAAAACTTAGTATCACAACAGATTTCTCTTTTTTCAAACAATATAGCTTCAAACCAATGTTGCACACACTTGGGACACATGCATCCCTGTGTTACTCTTCTTTTCTTTTCCTTTTTATTTTTAAGGGCAGCATTACATCATCAAACAAAAATGTTGCACCTCCTGATGAACCGCCATATCATAAGGCAGGGAAACACGTGTTGAGGAGCAAATCACAAAATAAAAAAAGGGGCAACCATTGCACCCATCAACAAATCACCAGAATTACAGTATAATCCTAACTACCTAAAAGGCAACAAGTAAGAATACCAAGTCATCATCACCTACCAATAAAGAAATCAGCAATTGTTCGATATCCTATCCAATCATTCACTCAACTAAGGACCGACAAATGTAAAGAACCCAAGAGTAAACACATTGAAGGCAACTGAATGACAATTAATTCAGTCATGCAATGAAATAAGTATCTAAAGGCAACAATTGAATGACATTAAAACCAATTATACACTGAACCAAGGCTCCACAATCTAACAATAAGGAAGACAGCAACTGAATGATTATCAATTCATTTGCCCTTCGTACATCGGATCCATCGACCCAATGAACTCAATATAGGATAGGATTCAAAGAACTGCTAAAGATACAAGTGTATATATACCATAATCAAAAGGCATCAAAATAAAGTAAAAGAGATGAAGAACTTGCAGTGTGAATATTGTCATCATTTATACCTATTATCTAACTAATACAATTGCAATTAGTGAAAGCACAACTGGATTCTTATCTCTTTGGTTTACCAGTTATCGAGCCCTGGCCAGCTTCAGGGCACATGAATCTCGGTTAGCAGCTCACTAGTAACATACCAATTTTCCAACCTAAGCTTTTGAAACCAGTAAGGTGTAGCGCCAGGGGCTGAGATTAAGCTGGTGTCACGCCATCAGATATCGGGGGAGTGTTTAACAGCAGAGCGAGAGTGGAGGATAGCTTGGTGAAGCTGGTTGCTATCTTTGAAGGTCTTCCAAGGAGGGGCAAAGGGATGTGTGGTACACTAGTCAGTGGTGGCGAAGGGGTCAGGGGGAGGCAGAAGGAGGAGAGGCAGGAGAAGGAAGTTGATGAGCGGCAGAAGACACCCATCAAGGAGGAGGAGGAGGAGGTTGGGCTGAGAGCCCTGGGCCATGACAGTGCCATTCTGGTAGACATTAATGATGCACCTAGAGGAAGGGAAGTGTGCCAAGAGTACCTCCCATCTTGTAGCACGATTAATGGGCGAAGAAGAGAAAGGGGAGAGGACTGAACCAATATGGGGAGTCCATAGGTCCGGAGAGGGAGTGACAAGCCAGTGGTGGTCTGCCTGGAAGAAGCGTTGACGTAAGTGTAAGCGATAGGTAGGCCTGGGTTGGAGACCAGGAGATCTTTCTTGAACTTTTTCCTTCCAGGTTTTGAAGGAAAGGTAGGATAGAGTAGCAAAGTAAATAGGGGAGATGGAGAGAGCACAGAGATGAAGGGGTGAGAGAAGGAGAACTGCACAATGAACTCACCAGGCAGCCTAGCAGCAAGACCGAATAAGACTAATCAGCTACACAACGTCACACAGGTCATCAAACAGGGTATTTCATTGCTCCAGCAGCAGAAAAGGGATGCACACTTCTCCATAATATGAGGAAAAAGCCCAACAGAGCTCCTCGATCTCCATCAATGCCAGGCAGAGGAAAGTGTGGGGTCACGGATTTTAGGGAGATTTATCATTTTTATGCTTCATCCCCTCTCCTAGTGAGACCCCCAGCACTTTTTGCTTGACTTCTGGACCTTTTTCTTTCAATCCTGAACGAGTGGAGCCTTTTCCCACTCATTCATTATTGTGAGCTCTGTCTTTTGGAACACCCTTCTTTGTATTCTACCTGTACCATGTAATCTGTCTGCTCCAAAGCTCTTAAACGTATCTGTGTTTTTACCATTGCAGCACACAGTTCCTTATGGGCAGTGTTGCTGGGGACCCCTAGGGTCCTCCTTTAAGATTCTTGTTATGTATCCTCAAGTAACAACAGTTCTTAAGGATAGAGAGAAACTTTGTATCTCTCCCAAAACTCTATAGTTTGCAAGATTGGCACAAACCACCTTCAGTTGAGTGCTAAGGGGATACCTAATATCCCCCTTCTCTCTACTCCGGTTACTTTTTAGCCACAGGCAATCTCTTAGAGATGACTGGTGGCAGTGGACATGTTCTACCAACTATCGTGTAATTGTTATACCGGAGGCTATGTCCATAGCCTCGTTAGTGCACAATCGGGGTACCCAAGTACCAACTTGGGGCCTCCCTTCTTTTTTCGCCATTACTAGAGTGGTTGTCTGTTGTTAGCCCTTCTACCATTCTGGGAGAGAGAGAGGGAGGTGTGTGTGTGTGTGGGTGGGTGTGTGTGTGTGTGCACGCGCGCTTTGGCGGGAACCCTTGGGTATGCCCGCCTATGCTCCAGAGAGTCTGCCAGGTGGGAGGAATCATCCACCCCCCCTGTCCTTTGTCTGCCAGAATGCCTGAACAGGGCCAGCCCCCACAGGGGGTCTGGCTGTCCTGATTGGACAGCAAAACACGCCTTTGTGTAAAATGCTGAGAGACTTTGCAGAGGAGTGTATGCTGGAACTATATTAAAGGTGAAGCTTCTGGAGTGAAAAGCAAGTTGGCCACAGGAAGCAGAATTAACCAAAGACGACCAGAAACACCTGCAACACTGAAGCGACCACTGCTGTCCCGACACAGTTTTCTGTACAGCCGAGGAGCTCTGAAGTGGCCGACTCCTTCCCTTTGGCTGGTGGGAACAACCAGTCCCGAGACGAACTTTGTATTGAGCCATCTACTGACGTTCTAGGAGTTTCCAGAGCTGCAGGACGCCAATACCAGGAGACCTGCTGTCCATTTCGAGTGCATCGTCCTGGAAAGACCGAATCCGTCCAAATCTTTGCTGAACCCATAAGGACACTCCAGAGATCCGATCAAACTCGCGCAAGCCCCCTCATCAGTGTGTGGGTGTTAGGCAAGATTGTATGAAGTACCCTTTGGGTGCACTACAATAACCTTGACCTCCTGGCAATAGGGACCCAACCTTTGGTATAATTCTGTACTACACAGGGTGGTAGTGTGGCTGAGCAGCCAGGCTTATCTCTGGAGGGGTCAACGTGAGCAGTAATGTGACACAGTTTCACGGTAGCAGCTATTCAAATAAACACTTGCACTCAAGGTTTCTTGAAAAAAACAATTATTAATTTATTTCACAGTCAGTTGTCCAAGCCTTCTTCAGATGGGAGCAATATATATAACAATTAAAATACACTTCAAAACACACTGTTTCTCTAAATCAGATGATACCCATCAGGGATGGCACACAGACACATCCTACACCCTCAGGTGACTTAAATAGATAGGACTTTGTGTACATTGATTTATCACTGGTACGTTTAGAGCAATACTGAGTTTGGTGTAAAAGATAGAATAGAGCAATAAAACAAAGGTTAAAACATAATTCATAGATAGCTAAGTACTTTTAAAAACCTTCCAATGGCAAATCAGTTTAACCCTTTCCTGGGGGAAAAGATAAAGCACAGAGTCAAAGGTAGGAAGAGTCTCTCAGGGAACCAGGACAGCCAATGTTAATTGCACAATGTCAAGGGGGACTGAAAATCTTCTTTGCAGGTAGGTAAAATGTCTTGCACAATGTTTTTTAGAAATGTTTGTAGAAAACAGAACACTTGAAGGGAAGAGCTGGAAGGCTTCTGAGGGGCAAAGCTTTAGCAACACCGCAAGGTAACCAAGACAGGTCTCAACTGGGAGCAAGTAAGGCCACACAACAAGAAGTAGGTTCTCTTAGATTTTACAGTACCTCTGATTAGAAGAAATGGTTCCAGCTGGCTTCTGTTCCTGTACAGCTCTGCAGATCCTGTTGTTCCTGAGCCTGTCGTGGGGACAAGAGGGAGGACGTCTGGGGACTCATGCTCTGCAATGGGAAGGTCAGCAGCAGCAATGGGCAAACTTCAATTCAGCGGTCCTTCAGTGTTGCAGCTCCTCGTGTTTGACAGCAAATAGCAACACTGCGGTTCTCGGATACCACTTCAGACTTCCCTCGCATCTGGGGTCCAGCACTCTGTTGAGGTGGCTCAGGCTTGGTCAGTCCTGCATCAGGGAAGCCCGAAGGATCTTCCTAGCGCTCGGGTCTGACTTTAAAGCAACGCACACAATCTGGTGTTCCTGTCCCTCGCACTTCGGTTCCAGCAGCAGCAGTGGAAATACAACCAGCTTCGAGAGGATGTCCAGACGGGCTTACTCAAAAGGGAGAAGTCGTCCTGGCAGGGCTTCTCTAGTCTAAATGAAATTCAGAGCTTCAGCACAGCAGCAGGGCTTCACCGGGCAAACTAACGGTCCGGGAGTTGCACCAGGCACCTCTTCCAAGTTCTTCTTCAGATTCCTTCGTCCAGTGGTCGACTCTGCCTTCCAAGCCAAAAAGCCTTGCCTTTTATGCAGGTTTCTCCCATTCATTCCAGCCTAGTTGTAAATCACACAGCAGGGTGGCTGTCCTTGATGGACAGCCAGCAGGCCAATCACCTTTGGGTGCATTCCTGTAACCAAGGGGATTAAGCACAGGGAGATTCTGGCACCTCCCTCACTTCCTGCCCCTGCCAGACATACTGGAGCCAGAGGCGGGCTTCACTCTTGAATCCCGCCAAAGACAAAATGAACAAAGGCACCAGACCAGGTTTGGCGCGCAGAGTAAATCTCAAGAAGGACCTTTCCAACAAGAAATTGTGAAAAAAGAAAACCAGGCCATTTTGACAAAATGGGCACCCATGGGTGCCTTACTGCAGCTGCGAAAGCAGCTCGCAGTAAAAACACACAATGGTAGTAAAAAGTAAACCACCGATACCAGCCATTAATTATAGAAAGCGTAACCTAAAAATGTTACATGAGAAACTAGACAAAGGGGATACCAAGTAACCCCTCCAGCACCCTATTGTAAGATAGTGCTGGGTCTAGAAAGTTACAAAATAGAAGTAAAGTCAATTTCACTTCACTGCTCTTGGAAACAGTAGTTTCACCAAGAGAAGGTAATTAAACATTTAGGAAATCTAAAAGACTTCCCTGGGCTACTGCACTGAAGGTGCTATGTGACCCAATGTAAAGATGATGCCTATGGAGTTTGCCAGACTCCAAAGTTAAAAGAAACACAGAATAAATCACATTAAAATTATATGAGAGATCAAACGTCCAGCAAAAAGAGCTGGCGGTATCTAAGGTAGAGGGGAATTAGCAGGAAGCAAAGAAGATTGATTTAGCGATCAGTGTCCTCTGTTGGTGCTGCAGAAAAGGTGTCAAAACCGCAGTGTGAACCAAGAAGTTGCTGGAAGTCGTGCCCCAGGTCTTCCCTTGAGACTGCTGCCGAGAGATCCCGTAAATTGTCCTGCCTTCAGTCATCAGACCAAGGAATCCAGAGGTCGGGTCCAGAGCTGCAACATCACGGAGCATCCAGCACGAACATGTTCTTCTTACCTAAGGTTCCTTTCTATCTTCTATCTTCCTCTCCACTTGCGGTGTCTCCCAGAGGTCTAACCTCTCGCTCTGGCTTTTCAACCAATACCTGGCAACTCTTGCCTAATGCATCTTTATTTTCTGTTCAACTTCCCTGTATTATGCGGACACCAAACTAATTTTCAGGCTTCCTTCAGCCTCCTCTTCTTCCCTCATCTCCGATTGATGAAACGCCATGGTGTGTCGCCAATGATCTATGTCTAAATGCCAACAAGACAGATATCCTCCTTATTGGTCCACCATCTCCATCCTTTCCTCTCACTCTCTGGCCAGCCTCCCTTGGACCTCCTCCTACCCCTACCTTTGAGGCCAAGAACCTCGGGGTGATCTTTGACTCAACACTCTCCTTCTCCACACATCTCTGAAGTCTCCAAAAAGTCAAACTTTTTATTGCACCTCCTTAAAGGTACTCTGCCTTTCCTCTCCTTCCCTCAAAGCTCACCGTCTCCCAAGCTCTGGTTCTCTCCAGACTGGATTACTGTACCAGCCTCTTCCTAAATCTTTCTGCCTCCACCCTCCGCCCATTACAACTAATCCAGAACAGGACTGCAAGACTTGTCCTTGGCCTCAAGCCCTGGGATTATATCTCTCCATCCCTGAAATCCCTTCATTGGCTCCCAGTGGATGCAAGGATTACATTTAAAACCCTCTGCATTCTCCACTAGGCGTTCTGGGGCCTGGGTCCAAAATACCTTCAACTATCCCTCCGTAAATACCACCCATCTCGAGCCCTTCGCACCTCTAGTTATAACTCCCTCAGGGTTAGTTGGTTTGCAAAAAAAAGAGTTGGGGGTAGATCTCTGGCCTCTGTTGGTGCCTCTCTTTGGAACAGCCTCCCGGCCATCCTGAAACTTGAGGAAAACCATCTCTGGTTCTGGAAACATATGAAGACCTTCCTCTTTGCCTCTGCCTTTACCACCTTCGCCCCTGCTGATCTGTTTCTTCTCTTGGCATAGTGCACCTGGCCACCCTCTGCTTTTCGAGCCCAGGTACCTGCTCACCCTGCCACCCTCCTGCACTGCCTCTAGGCTACCCTCTGCACTAGGGTTCTGTATCTGTACCCATACAGTCCCCCTCTCACTTTTCTTCTGCACTTATCAGATATACCCTATCTGACCAACCTTCACCTGCCAATTGCTGGCTGCAATACCTTTACTTATTTATTTTATTTAGTATTTGTTCTGTTTTTCTCTCCCCGGTTCCGCACTTTCCACTCCCCCTGCCCCTACATGCACTTTCCCCTTTGTTTCCCTTTTCCATGCACTTGGTCTTGCGCTTTCTTAGATGTCACTGGGCCTAGTAAGATCGCCATTTATTTTTATTTTTTGTTCTCCCTTGTTCCCCTCCCTTTTGCCTGGTCGCGCTCTGAAAGACTAGTGTATGAGCGCAATATAAAAAAAATATCAATAAGGTACTGTGGGGAAAAAGGTATTGCTTACCTGCTAGAATTTGCTCCAGAGCGTTAAGCACACCTTGAGGTGTCCAGGGTCACCCCCTCTTAACTCCGACTCAAGCCGCTGCTTGTGTCCCTTCATAGAGTTCTTTTACAGGTCTTCCTTGTTAGTTGTTAACTTGCTGCTTCTATAAAACTACATACTGGAAGAAATCCTCTGGAACTCTTCGTATTCTGCTGCTTGTCAAGACATTGAGCCCTCTCCGAACTGCCTTTAACTAAGTTGCGTTTTTGCACTAAAGACTTGCTGTGCGAAGAAACCCTCTATAGAACCTTGAACCAGGCTAATGTTACACTAACCATTTTCCTCCCTTAAATGTGTTTGTAGATTAAATGTATTACTGTATGAACTGTTGGACAGCAGACACTGAAGAGCCGCCCTAGAGAAGAGCTGACCTACAAGACATGCTGGATGAGAATAAGAAAGAAATCAAGGACTGCGCCATAGGCCTCACCGAGTCCATCACGTAGCTGACAAACAAGTATCCACAATCGAACACAGGGTTGAGGAAACAAACGCCATTGTGTGAGCAAGGATACGAGAAAGGAGAACTAGCCAAACGTGTGGAAGCAGTGAAGCAGCTGATGGACTGGGTTGTGGCCAGACAAGAGGGCAGCGAAAATAGATCGCAGGGAAATAACATTAGACTTAAGAGGCATACCAACAGCAATCCCAGAATCAGAACTACAAGAATATGTCCAAGCGATATTCCAGCAAATGTTGAGCGACAACCAGCGAATCGGTCGTCCTGGTAGGAGACACGGGATATACAATGCCTATCAACAGAAAAATAACCTGACCCTTGACATAATCACAAGAGTGCATTTCTACCAAGAGAAAGAACAGACAAACAAAGATGCACAAATCACCTTCTACCAGGACATGGCACAGGCAACGCTGCAGAGGCGGAAACAAATTTGAATGGTGACCAGCTGGCTACGGGAGAAAGGAGTTAGATACAGATGGACCTTCCCCTGTGGGATACGATTCGAGTATCAAGACAAGACCTACCACATTAAGAAAGAGGTGGAAATGACAGACTTTGAGCACGGACGAGCCTACAGACTCAATGGACTCACTTCCCGAGAAAGACTTGGAACATCGGACAGTCTGGACAAACAAGAAAGAAGGGTGGCGACAGGGGCACCCTTATCCTAGGGGAAGGGGTATGAGGTATAAAGAGGACACCTGAAAGAACGCTGGACAGGTATTGGCGATTAAATTAGTCTGAATATTCTGATACACCGCGGGGTAAAAGGAATAGCATAGGACGGATATGAATTAGAGATGCATGATCGGTATTGGCTGAAATAAATATTGTAACCTTAAACACTCAGGGTCTGAACTCACCCATGAAACGCTGGTCTATACTAAAATAGCTGGGGGGGGGATCTACAAGCATCAATAGCGTTTCTACAAAAGACACACTTATTAGCCACAGATGAGAAAAGAATGGCACATCGAGCATACCCAAAGCAATACTATGCAACAAGTGGAACCAAAACCAGGAGGGTGGCAATTCTACTGGGAGCATCACTCCTATTTAAGAAACACTTCTGTTACAAAGATCTGGAGGGGAGGTATCTAGTTCTTAAAGACACAGTGGGGACACATTCACAATGGGGGCGCTGTACGGCCCAAACGACAAACAGGACATCTTCCTGCATACAGTACTGCAGAAAATAGGTAGTTGGTGTGAGGGCCAGGTGATAATAGGAGGGGATATTCATTTTGTCATGGATCCCATTCTGGAAAAAACACCCCCCACCCCCTCTAACAATGACCACGAAAACTGACAAGCTCCAGGTATGTTTTTCCAGGACCTCAATTTGATTGAAAAGTGGAGATTCTTCCATAACGATGATGGGGAATATACACACTATTCAGCGGTACATAAGGGCTACTCCCGCATAGACATGGTACTAGTCTCGGCGACTCTAATACCTCAAGTTACAGCCATTAGCATTGGAATAAAATACTTGTCAGATCAGGCACCGGTGCTCGTACAAATTGAAACACAGTTAGATAGCAAAACAGACAACAAACAATGGAGACTCAACAAGTTCCTTTTAAAGGACATCGCACTTATCGCCCTTATGGAAAAAACAATCACAGAATATTTTTCGGAGAACGATACTGGGGACGTAGACAGGAGGGTGATATGGGACGCCGGGAAGGCAGTAATGAGGGAGGAATTTATCTCACAAGCGGCCGCACATACCAGAAACAGAGCCGTAACCCGTTTAGAATTAGAGAAGGGAATACAAATAGCCGAAGCACAACATAAGGCCAAACAATCGCAAAACTCTCTGCGAGATCTGCGAAAGTTGAGAGCTCAAATGGAGGTGCACATGGCGGAACGCTCAGCACAAGCACTGCTGAATACTAAACAGAGTTGCTATTCCCAGGGGTGCAAGGCTAACCGGTTACTTGTGGCAAAACTACAAAAGAATAAAACCCGTAATCACATCACACAGCTACATGATGAAGAACAAGTTACTTACCAACTGTAACGTTCTTTCGATTGGATGTTCCTCCCACGTATTCCTCATCTTAGATATATCCTTCCCTTTAGGTTTCGCCTCAGAATTTTTTTTCTCTTTCTCCAGCAGAGGGCGCTCCACTCGAGGTCGCGGCGTCGATGTCCCTCGGCGGCATCCACGTCATCCCTCGTATAAGAGCCTCGAGCGCGCCCGTTGGCCTCAGTTCTGTTTTTTCGTATAATATAGTCCATGGATCTTACTTCGTTAAATATATGCCTCTTTTGACCCAAGCCCTAAAGAGTTTAGAGTGTCATACACATAAACGGTACTGTGGGGTTAGGATGGGAGGGTCGATGAGGAATACGTGGGAGGAACATCCAATCGAAAGAACGTTACAGTTGGTAAGTAACTTATTCTTCGAATGGATTGTGTCCTCCCACGCATTCCTCATCTTAGATAGACTCCCAAAGCAGTTTTGTCTCGGAGGTGGGAGTACAGTATCCTTTTTTAATCATGTACAGAATGTAGTAGAGATTTTGCAAACAGACCTCCTTAAGAAGAAGTCTAGTCCAATGCATAATGTTTTATAAAGGTGTGCATAGATGACCATGTGGCTGCTGCACAAATATCTTGCACAGGGACACCCCTTTTTAATGCTGTAGAAGTTGCCATGCCCCTGGTCGAATGAGCTCTTAGTCCATCAGGTGGTTCTTTTCCTGCCAATCTATAACATTCTGTTATGGCTAAGATTCTCCATCTGGATAAAGTTTGTTTTGTTACCAGAAGACCCAGTTTACGTCCAGTGTATCCCACGAAAAGTTGATCACACTGGCGAATCTTTGCTAATCTAGAGATGTAAAAACTAAGAGCTCTCCTGGGATCTAGTCTATGAAGTCTTTCCTCTTCCTTGCTTTTATGAGGGGGAGGATAAAACGTAGGCAAAGTTATCTTGTAACAGATGAAAATCCGAAACAATGTTTGGCAGAAAAGAAGGTTTAACCCTAAGAACTACTTTGTCCTTATAAAAGATGGTGTGAGGAGGTCCGCTCGAAAGCGCCTGCAACTCACGTACCCTGCGGTCTGATGTCAATGCTACAAGAAGTATTGTTTTTAACGTAAGGAGCCTTAGTGGGCAAGAATGTAAAGGCTCAAATGGAACACATGTGAGAAATTTTAAAACTAGATTTAGATCCCACACCGGAACCTGGAAAGGTACTGGGGGAAAGACATTATTTAAACCTTTTAGGAATTGAATTATCAAGGGTATTTTAAAGTAAGATTCTTCTTCAGAAGAGCGCTTAAAGATGGATAGCGCTGCTAAATATCCCTTTATTGTCCCAATCTGGAGCCCCAGATTGGCCAAATGTAACAGAAAAGATAACATTGTGGGGATATTACACTGAAATGGGTCCACATTCTTTTCTCTGCACCAGCTACTGAACTTGTTCCAACGACACCGATACAGAGACTTAGTTGCTGGCCTTCTGGCCGAAAGCAATATCTCCATCACGTCATCCGGAAGGTCCCAATCCTTGTATCTCAGCCTTTCAGAAGCCATGTGTGAAGGTTGAGTGTATTGACCTCCGGATGGAGAACATGACCTTCCTGTCGCAAGAGAAGATCCTCTCTCCTTGGAAGACGTATTGGAGGGCAGATGGACATGTCGAGAAGGTACGGGTACCACGTCCTCCTGGCCCAATCCGGAGAAATTAGGATCATGGTTTTCCCCAACTTTCTCAACCTCCTGATTACTTGAGGGATCACAGGGATTGGAGGAAACGCGTACAGTAGTTGGAACTCCCATTCCACCACGAACGCGTCTCCTAGAGCTCTTCTCCGGGGAAATTCCCTTGAGCAGTACAGTTCGCACTTCCGGTTGACCCCGGTCGCGAACAGTTCTACTTGAGGGGTTCCCCAAAGGGCGAAGATCTCTTGAATGACTTCCTGAGCTATCTCCGACTCGTGAGAGACTGTGCTCTGCCTGCTCAGAGCGTCCGCTGTTGTGTTTCGCTCTCCGGCTAGATCCCTTCTCGTATTGCCCAGAACCAGAGTTGCATCACCTCTCTGCACAATGGTAGTGACCCTACTGCTCCTCTCTTGATTGACCTGCCCTCTTCCTTTTCCAATTGAGGAATAATAGCGAAAAGGACGACCCCCCCCAGGAAGATGAGCCTGTGTAGGGGTGTTGCTGAGGTTGTCTTATAACGGCACTTAGAGATTTTGCTGCTGCTTTGGAGGTCTGTAGCTTCTCCAAACTTTCATCTGCCTTGATACCGAACAACCTCGAGCCATCAAAGGGCATTTTAAGAAGTCTGGATTGCACATCAGGAGCAAACCCAGATTTTCTTAGCCACGGAAATCTGCGTAGCACTGTGCTAGTCGCCATGGACCTGCCGATAAAGTCAGCTGTGTCCAGTCCTGATTGAAGGCACTCTCCCGAAGCCTCCTTTCCATCCCTTATAATATCTTGAAAGCCATCACGTTCTTCGCCTTCTGGGATGTGTTCAGCTGCCGCTGACATACAGCCCCACAGGGCATAAGAGAACCTTGCAAAAGTATAGGTTATATTAGTAGTCTTCAAAGCCATACTACCCGATGTAAAGATTTTCCTGGACCATGCATCCACTTTATCGCCCCTATCTGGAGGGATTGTAGGGTATGCAGCATTTTTTGTGGAAGTAGCTGCTTGTACTACTAAGCTTTCCGGAGATGGATGTTTACTGAGGTATTCCGGATCAGATGTACAAGGTCTATACTTTGGCACAAACTTTCTACTCACAGCCCCTATGGCTTCAGGATGTTTCCATGCAGAACTAACCCTTCTTTGTAATGCAATGTGAAAGGGTAAAATGGGGTCTTGTTGGGGTGTTCCAGATAATTGTCATATCATCATGATTGACTGGTGAACTACTACCCCACCCCATAAACTCCAACTCTGCCCATGAGTCTTCCATAACTCGTATCCACTTGTTCTGATGGGTCTGGTTTGTCAGGCCACTTGCTGTTTGCAAACATTCTTGCAAATCTTTAATTCTTGATCGAGGATCCATTAATTCCTCTAGGACAGATCTTGTACCATACCCAACACCAGCAGAGGTTACTTCCTCTTGTTCTGATGAATCTCCCTCATATATGGATGACATGGTCCTGAAAAACTCATGTCGACTCTCAGGTTGAAAAACCTTTTCAGGCATTACAGGTCTTTCCTTCAATAGAGGTTTGGGCGTCGACGGTGCCGAAGTCTTAATCACTTCCTTCGATATCGTCGAAGGAACTTTCGACGATCTCGACGTAATAGTCGAGGAAGCCGTGGAAACCGTCGAAGGAACCTTCATGGTCTTCGAGCGTGAGCTCGACGTAGCTTCCTTCGAGTGAGTTGTCGATTCGAGGAGCTTCGAAGTCTTCGACGGCGTCAATGTCGACTTCGATGGCGTATGATCTTTCAACGTCATTTTGTTTCCCTCTGCCTTCGATTTATGCACCGAAGGATCTGTCTTACAAGGTGATCGAGAAGAATCTCTCAATGACGTTCTCAACGTCTTTTTATAAGCCTTTCTTGTTTTGGACCTTCCCTCAGTCACCTTTTTCGTGAGCAGGAGCATGGTCTTCTTTAGCTATTTTTGAGGGGGTCTGGGCCGTGTTCTCAAAAGTTAACATGGATACTCGAAAGGCTTCCCATTTTCTAGTAGAGTCATGTTTGGATGGGCATGTTATAACCTCTTCCGAAGATGTCGAAGAGGATGAAGGAGATCGATGCCGTCTCTTCTTCGCCTTCTTAGAAGACGAAGAAGATTTCCTCGATCTACTTCTCGAATGTCTTTTACGATGAGATTTCGAAGACTCGTCTGAGTCTTTCTTTTTTAAAGTAGGCTTCGAGAAACCCTCCCCCATCGCCAGTTTACCTCTACACTCTTTTAGAGCTTTGTGGGTCATCGACTGGCACGAACCACAGTCTTCCGTTCGGTGGTCGGGGCCTTGACAGTTCTAATGTGGATCAAATACATTTTCTTTCCACATCTTAGGCATTTTTTAAAGCCCGTCTTCGGCGTGGAAGGGTTCGAAGACGACATCGCTTTTTGTCACAAAATACTGAAGCGCCGTTTTACTCGATCCAAAGTGAAGCTAACGGAAAAACGGAACTGAGGCCAACGGGCACGCTCAAGGCTCTTATACGAGGGATGACATCGATACTCGACGGATGCCGCCGAGGGACATCGACGCCACGACCTCTAGTGGAGCACCCTCTGCTGGAGAAAGAAAACATTTTCCGAGGCAAAACCTAAAGGTAAGGATATATCTAAGATGAGGAATACGTGGGAGGACACAATCCATTCGAAGGGGGGAAATTATGGGTGAAGGAAAGCGATAAAATAAGGATCATGGAGGCCTATCACATGACTCTACTAAAGCGAGAACATTTAGATCCAACCCTCCAAACAATCTATATCGGGAACGTAGATCTCCCCCAACTCACTGAAGAGGAAAAGGAGGCCCTAGAGAGTCATATCACAGCGGAGGAGGTCAATGATGCCATAGATGCGATGCCCTTTAATAAAAACACCAGGGCCAGATGGATTTGCTAACGGATGTTATAGGACCTTTAGAACCCAACTAATGCCCCACATGACGCGCCTATTCAATAAAGGGAGCAAGGGACGGTAACCGAAAACATGGGCAGGTCCATCACTGTGCTAACACCCAAGCCAGGGAAGGATAAAACGGAATGCGGCAACTACCGCCCAATCTCCTTATTAAACAGCAATGCAAGGATAGACTGGCACTAATACTACCATAAACTAGGACCAGGCTGGGTTTATAATGGCCAGACACACATAAGAGAACATTAAAAGGGCTATAGACCTGATGGATCTGGGCACGAACACAGGACAGAGATTTGCACTAGCGGCACTAGACGCAAGAAGAGCATTTGATAGCCCAGATTGGGGGTTTCTATAATGGGTGCTTGGGGAATTAGGGCCTGCTTTTACACGTATGATACTGGCTAATTTTCAGTTGCCTTCCACAAGATTCATGGTGAATGGGAAGCTCTCGGAAACAGATTAGAATCCAGAAGGGGACCCACCAGGGCTGTCCACTGCCACCTTTAATTTTTGCAATGGCAATGGAACCTTTTGCAGCCAAAATTCGTCAGGATCCCGAAGTTCAGTGGATAGAAAACAAGGGACGGATGCATAAAATTGTCCTTTAAGCGGACGATGTACTTCTCTTTCTAAGAGACACAAAACTGACCCTACCGAAAGTGATGAGTAGGTTACAAGAATTTGCAGGGGTTTCGGGGTTCAAGATTCATTTCAACAAATCTAAAGCCCTCAATATAACTGAGGACCATAGCGAAATCCACTAAACAGGGACCATCCGCTGCCCTAGGACGATAACAAGTTAGAATATTTGGGGAGAAAGTTAACAAAAACTACGAAACACTATATAAGGCAAACATCCCCCCTCTCTGGAAAGTGCTCAGATAAGATCTAAATAGATGGGATGCACAAGAAATCTCGTGGTTCGCGAGGATAGCTGCGGTAAAAATGACAATTCTACCGCGACTATTATATATCACTAGCTCCCTTCCAGTGAATATACCAGCTAAAATGATTAAAACCCCACAGGATGAGATCATCACCTTTATTTGGCATAAAAAGAAACCCTGAATCCAAAGATCGAAATCCTCCGAACATTGTGGACTGGAGGACTGGGAATCCGGGATGTGAAAAGGTAAATTTTAGCAACCCAGCTAGCACCCATGCTAAGATGGGAAAGCCCAGAAAAGCATAAAGGTAGGAGCAAAATAGAGAAGGATGTTACCTCTATCCCCCTACTCGCGTTACAATCAATAAGACAGATGGAATAGGGCAGCAGGGGGTCAATTATTGAAGGCAACAGTGGATTCGCTGCAAAAATGGGACTTGGCACTGCGTTGGGGGAAAATTGCCCCAGGACTGGGTCCATACACCCCGATGTGTCAAAACGCAGAATTATCCCAGGGGATAAAGGAAGCCTACTGGGAAGGATGGGAGGGACAGAGCACTCTGAAACGAGAAGGTTTCTACCAGGATAGAAACACACTCTTATTTGAGGAATGTAAGTGCAAATTTCACATAGGAGAGGGAGAGAGGTACAAATACATTCAGATCAGACACTGGATTTCTCAGAGGGAGGTGAAGAGAACGGGCACACGTGCATAGATAGGACTGGAACTAAACATGAGCCAAGGGGTGTCTACAAAGGGGATCTCAAGGATGTACAGGATGCTGGACAGAACACAATACATGGGCGATCCATCATATGACCAAATGGGGTACAGACCTATGGGTTGACATCACGGAGGAGGAATGGGGTCAGATCTGGAGGAGAGCCCAGAAATCGTCCAAATGTACTGCTATAAAAGAATCGGCCTACAAAATCTGCCACAGATGGTATTTCAACACCCCAGAGGTTGAACGCAATGAACAAAGATCACTCGCCCCAATGTTAGCGTCAATGCGGGTTAACGGGAACCCTGGGTCACATGGGGTGGACATGCCCCAAAGCCAAAATGTACTGGAAAGAAATCTTAGCTCACATCAAGAAGATTACAGGGGCACAACTACCTGAATCACCAGTAGTAACAGTCTTGGATGTGGAAGGGGTATATGCAGCAACAGGAGGACCCGCAACTCTTACCACACATTTACCAACAGCGGCTCGTAGGACCCTAGCTCAAAACTGGGAAGTACCAGATGGTCCTGCGGACGCATGTTGGTGGGTCAAGATCTGGGTGGGGGGAGCGGGCTGATGGCAATGGAAAAGGTGTGTGCACTCAAAAATGGGACGTACCCAAAATTCTTAAAGACTTTGCTTCCCTTCCATGAATATGTTAAGGAAAGAGAACATGTTTTGCACAAGCCACGAATGCCGAGAAATATAAAGGTGATATGATCTCAGGACCCTGTACAATAGACGGAGGAACACATGTCCGGCTGATAAGTGATTAAGTCATGACCATTGAGTTGTGATGTCAAAGGGGGGAGAGGGGTTGGGGGAGGGATGGTGTTTATTATTCTTAAGTTGAATGTTGGTGAGACACGCTTGGTTTCGCCATAATTGGTTTTAAAATATCAAATTCAATGCATCAATGGAAGACACAATGGGGAAGCTCTGGAATGTTATGGTTTTGGACTTGATATAGCAGCATTTGAAACCAGAGTAAAGTCATGTAATGAAACAGTGAACTGATGCATTGATTTACAAAAAGAGTTAAAAAAAAAAAAAAAAAAAAAAAGATCAGCCATACTGCTCTGCCACCCTACCAAGGTCCTGAATTAGTACAGACTGATACTAACAGCTGGCGATCTACAAGCCACTGGGATTACTACCAGTAGGACTTTAGGAAAACTCCCCTAACAATTGACCATAAAAATGTAGACTTTGTGGGCTTTTCAGGCAAACAATTTCCTCGAATGCAGGAGCAGCAGCTCAAAATGTTCTCCTTCAATAAGGATGCATCTATTAATCCTTAAAGACTACGACGTGTCAGCAATGCTTGTAGATGCAACCCTGAGGCTTGGACTTTAATGGGATGTCTTGGCTGCAGTGTATGTCACCCTGTTAAAAATTTTGTGTGCAATGGATGTTTCACAAATTCCATAGGCATCATCTGTTACATTGTGTCACACAGCATCTTCAGTGCAGTGACACAGATAAATCTTTCTGATTTCCCAAAGTTTTAAATACCTTCTCTGGGATAAACTACTGTTTCCCATAGCAGTAAAGTTTACTTTTTACTACCATTATGGGATTTTAGCGCCTGCTGCGTTCACAGCCACGGTAAAGCACCCATGGGTGCCATTTTTGTCAAAATGGCCCGGTCTTCTTTTTTCACCATTTCTTTGTGGAAAGGTCCTTCTTGAGATTTACTCTGTGCGTCAAACCAGGTTTTATCCCTTTGTTTGTTTTGTCTTTGGCAGGCTTCACGAATGAATCCTGCCTCTGGCTCCAGGGTGTCTGGCAGGGGTAGGAAGCGACGGAGGTGCCCGAAACCCCCTGTGCTTTGTCTCCTAGGAGACAGGAATGCACATTTAGGTGATTGGCTGGCTGTCCGGGAAGGACATAGCATCAAAAGGAGCCAAAATCTTAAAGACAAATTGGTACGAACAAGGGGGAGTATCTCCCCAAAGGACACCGCCAAAACCGGAACATTCCCATGTTTGAGTTGCACGAACTGTGGATATATACTTAAAGGCAATATAGTACACCATCCGCACACAGGAGAAAAAATAAAGCTGAGATGTTTTGGAACATGCAATTCAAGCAATGTGATTTACTCCATAAGATGTCCTTGCGGACTATACTATGTGGGACAATCCACACGTACCGCAAAAGTAAGATGGAACGAGCATCGCTCCTGCATTCGCAACCATAACAAAAATTCAGCAGTGGCAAGACACTGGGATTTGAAAAAACAATTTATCCCAGATCAGATTTCAGATACTGGAAGTGGTAAAGAAAGTGGATCCGCACATGAATATACAACAGAGACTGGACCAGCGCGAGTCCTTTTGGATTGACAAATTGGGAACTCTGACACTGAGGGGATTAAATGAAGTTACATTTTGCTTGCTTTCTTTAAGAATGATGTGCAGTTGTTTGTGTTTTTCTTTAAATGTCTTTATCTAAATGTTAATGCTTCAAAGTCCACTGTTGGAATCTGCTGACAAAGTTGATGGTTTTTGCAGATATGTGTTACAAAGAAAATGAATTGAGGGAAGGTTATAAGATTAAGAAATTAGGTCTCTGGTCAATGGATGCAGAAATATACAATCAACACCTATTTAGGGAACCATGTTGACATGATGTAGGGGCCCTTTAAGGATGGGTGGCCCAATCTACATTTCTATAACGATCAGGTCGACTTCTGATCTCTTTTTAACACACACCAGACCCTATTGCATGCAATTTCTTTTTACCATGGTGTGAGTCGGGTTTCTGACTCTCACTTTTATTTAAGGATAATCCAGATCGCCGTATTTACAGTTACACGTAACTACATGGCGCACTGACCCGGTATGTAGTGTCTACTTCCAGAATGAGCGTTGTCATGACGTTGACCACGTCCCGCCCCGCCAATTCTTTGGGAGGGTGGGACTGGAGGCGCGCTTGCACAATCCAATCTTGGACGTGTGGCGCCGCCTCGGGCATCATGGCAACGTTTAAACACGAAGCTTGGGTGTGCGGTTGCATTTTCAGCCCGCCGCGCAAGCAGAACAATTCAACAAACACGGCCTATAGGTAAGGGCTTTACCTGCACGGGTATTGAAACACACACAGCTACACCATGAAGCTCAACACGTTTATTGCATACTGTTTCACCCGCAGAGAGATCTACCCCGTATACTTGAAATTGAAGGAACACGAGACACATACTCTCGCCAGTCACAGCTAAGGTAATTATCAAACATGACACGAGTTACTGAAGCTTGTAAAAGGTATTATACATAATGCAAGCATGGGTTTGAGTATTCTAATTAGGGTACTCTGTCTTTCTGTTTTTTCCTGACCCGTTCATCGACTTACAACTATGCATCATTTGTGACACGCTCAAATGGGGGTATGTAAATACTTACAATTTATTACATGATTGGAATGGTTGTTTGAATTGCTGTTTTTTTGAACTAACGCAGCCCTGACGAAGGTGCTTTGGACCGAAATACATTGGCCAAAGAGCTTGTACTGTTAACAGAGGATTTGTTGATTCTCCTGGGATAATTGTGTGATTAAAACACAAATCTTTTACAGCACATTTTCGAATGAGTATATTTTGAACATCTGATCATCGAAGCAAGTAAACTAGCAATGATACAATCGAAGACATATTACAAACAGAAGCTTTTAATTTTTAATTTTGGAACTTGAGAACAAATGAACTGAGCTCCTTTCGAGGAGCAACGAGGAGCACCAGGCTTTACAGGGTGGATCCCACTCTGTTTTTCTTTTGATGCTATGTTCTTGTTATAGCCCTGGTGTCATTCGGGCTATTCTAACCTGGTAGCTCCATATACGAGAAGCAAATTACTGAAAACGCAATAAACACGCCACTTGATCCAAATTTTGAACTTATAGTGGTGCCCACCTCTCCGCCGTTTTGTCCGGGAAGGACAGCCACCCCGCTAGTTGACTTACAGCTAGGCTAGAATGAATGGGAGCAAGCTGCATAAAAGGCAAGGCTTTTTGGCTTGGAAGGCAGAGTCGACCACTGGACGAAGGAATCCGAAGAAGAACTTGAAGAGTATGCCTGCTGCAACTCCAGGACCGTTGGTTTGCCCGGTGAATCCCTGCTGCTGTACTGAAACTCCAAATTCTCATCGACAGAGAAGCTCCCACAAGGACTTCTCCCTTTGAGTTGGTAGGACCAATCAACTCCAAAGTAAGCCACTTGGACATCCTCTCAATGCTTGTCCAGTCTCCAATGCAGTCGCTGCTAGAACCGGATAGCCAGGGAGAGGAACATCAGTGTGCGTTGCTTTTAAGCTGGCCACGAGCTCTAGTAAGATCCTCCGGACTGCCAGGAAACAGGACTGACCGAGCCCGAGTCCCCTCAACAGAGTGCGGGACTCCAGAAGCAAGGAAGCCCATCTCGACAGTCAGGAACCACAGTGGTGCTATTTGCAGTAGACGCGAGGAGCTGAAACACTGAACACCCACTTGTTTGAAGTTTGCCGTTTGCGAGTGGTGACCCTCCCAATGCAGTGAAGGAGTCCCCAGAAGTCTTCCCTCTTGTCCCCACGACTCAGGTCCAGGAACAGCGAGATCTACACAGGAACAGACGTAATCTGCTGCACTTTTTTTCTTCAATCTAAAGGTACTCTACAGTCTAAGAGAACTTACCTCTTGTTGTGTAGCCACTTGTCCTTGTTCGAGACTTGCTTGGTTAAATGTGTAGAGTTGCCGTCAGCTTCTTTACCTCACAAGCCTAATCATCTTGTGGGCCTACTTTAATTTCTTCAACGATTTTTTAAACATTGGAAAAGACTTTCTACTTACCTGCAAGAAGTGCCTCAGTTCACCTTGACTTTTGTTAACTTAACATTGGGTGGCCTGGCTCCCTGAACGACTCTTCTCTCCTCTGCTTATGTGTTTTAACTTCCTTCCAGGAAAAGGTTAACCGACTTTGCATTGGGGGGTGATTGAAAGTACTTACCTGCTTGAGAATAACTGTGTGAATACTTGTGTTATTCAGATCCCTCTTTTCTTTAACACTTCTCCTACGAATATTCTAAATGCAAACAGTGATATATTAATGTCAACAGCACCCTAACTATTGAAGTTACATGTGGGTGTAGGCAGTGCCTGTGTGTCCTCCCAAATGGGTATCTGCTGATTTAGATTACTAAGAGTGTGCAGTTTTGAAGTGTATGTGTGTGGTGTTTTATATTGCTCCCTTCTGAAGAAGGCTTATTATAACTGACCGATACATTAATAATTGTTAGATCAAGAAATCTTGTGTGTAAGAGTTTATTTGAATACTTGTCACTGTGAATGTTAGGCAAGATTGTATGCAGTACCCTTAGGGTGTACTACAACAACCCAGACCGCCTGGCAGTAGTAACCCAACCTTTGGTATAAGTCTGTACTACACAGGTTGGTAGTGTGGACCAGTAGCCAGGCTCATCTCAAGATGAGTCAATGTGAGCTGTAGGGGAGTTACACAGAGGTTCACAGTGACAATTATTCAAGCAGACACTTACACACAGGGTTTCGTGATAAAACAATTATTCATTTACCAGTCAGTTAATATAAGCCTTCTTCTTAAGGGAGCAATGCAAAACACCACACAAATATACTTCAAAATGATACACTCTTAAGTTCAGAATCAGTAAATACCCATTTGGGATAGCATACAGCAGAGACCAACACCTACAGGTGACTTCAGTTGCTAGGGTGCTGTTGACATTCATGTATTACAGTTGGCATTCAGAATCAGTTAAGAGCAAGCAAAAAGGGAAAAGATTATTAGGGCAAACAAGATACCACAAATTTCTTAAGCAGGCAAATACTTTCAGATCCTCCAATAAGAGTAATTCAATTAAAACAGGCTAAGCCAAAGTCAATAGGCAAGAGTCTATATGGGCTGAAGCACTTCTTTGAAGGTAAGTAGAAAAGTCTTTGCACAATGTTTCAAAAGTCTTTGAAGAAAAAGATGAATCAATGTAGGGCCACAAGCAACTCTATAGCAAGAGGTAAGTTCTCTTAGACTTTGTACAGTACCTTTAAAATGAAGAAGAGGTGCAGCAGATGACTCCTGTTCCTGTGCAGCTCTGCAAATCTCACTGTTCCTGGGCCTCAGTTGTGGGGACAGATGGAGGATGTCGGGGATTCCTGCACTGCACTGGGACGGTCAAAACTTGCAACCGGCAAACTTCACTTTCAGTGGCTGTTCAGTGTTTCAGCTCCTTGTGTCTACCGCAAATAGCAACACAGCGGTTCCTGGCTGTCGAGATGGACTCTCCTTGCTTCTGGGGTCCTGCACTCTGTTGAGGGGGCTCAGGCTCAGTCAGCCGTGCATCCTGGGAGTCCAGAGGGTCTTCCTGGAGCTCTTGGCCAACTTAAAAGCAACGCACACAAACCAGTGTTCCTCTTCCTGGCTCTACCATTTCCAGCGCATCTCTGTGGAAATTCAACCAGCTCCGAGATGGATGTCCAGGTGGCTTACTTTGGAGTTGATTGGTCCCACCAACTGAAGGGGAGACGTCGTCCTTGAAGGGGCTTCTCAGTCTATGCGTACTTGGCGTTTCGGCACTGCAGTAGGGCTTCACCAGGCATACCAACGGTCCACGAGTTGCAGCAGGCATCCTCTTCAAGTTCTTCTTCGGTTCCTTCGTCCAGTGGTCGATTGCCTTCCAAGCCAAAAGCCTCGCCTTTTATACAGTTCTCTCCCTTTAATTCCAGCCAAGCTGTCAGTCACCCAGCAGAGTGGGTGTCCTTACCGGAAAGTCAGCCAGCCAATCATCACAGAGTGCATTTGGGTCTCCTAGGAGAATAAGCATAGGGAGTGTCGGGCACCTCCCTCACTTCCTGCCTATCCCAAACACCCTGGAGCCAGAGACTGGCTTCACTCGTGAATCCCCGCCAAAGACAAAACGATCAAAGGGACCAAACCTGGTTTGGAGCGCAGAGTAAATCTCAAGAAGGACCTTTCCACAGAGAAATGGTGAAGAAAGAAGAACGGGCCATTTTGACAAAAATGGCAGCCTTGGGTGCTTTACTGCAGCTGCGAACGCAGCCCGTGGTAAATGTACACCACAGTAATAAAAACGAAACCACTGCCACCAGCCATTCAGTGCAGAAAGGGAAACAAAAAAATGTTACATGAGAAGCTAGACAAAAGGGGATACTAGGTGACCCCTCCAGCACCCTATTGTAAGATAGTGCGTGCTGGGTCGAGAAAGTTACAAATGTAAGTAAAGTCAATTTCACTTTACTGCTCTGGTAAACAGTGGTTTATCCCAGAGAAGGTATTTAAACCTTGGGAAATCTGCAAGACATCCCTGTGCCACTCCACTGAAGGTGCTGTGTGACACAATGTAAAAGATGATGCCTATGGAGTTTGTCAGGCTCCATAGCAAAAAGAAACACAAAGCTCAGACATCTTATTAAAATACATGAGAGAGTGGGAAAAGGGTCTCTTTCTCCAGGTTAAAAAAAACAAGTCCTCAAAATCCAGCAAAGTTGCTGGGGGTCTCTAAGGTAGAGGGAATTGGCACATTTCTGAGAATTCTCCCCAACAGTGAATCTCTGTGTAACTCCCCTACAGCTCACATTGACCTCTCTTGAGGTAAGCCTGGCTGCTCCACACGCTACCAACCTATGTAGTGCAGACGCATACCAAAGATTGGGTTTCTATTGCCAGGTGTCAGGGTTGTTGTAGTGCACCCAAAGGGTACTGCATACAATCTTGGCTAACAACGTATCCATCAAAAAGAACATTACTGCAGATTAGTGATATCTTTCAATTGATACCTTATTACCACAGATGAACACATTACTTACCCCTGGTAATGTTCTTTCTACTGGATGTTCCTCTCACACATTCCACATCTTAAATGATATTTATTCTCCTGCTTTGCAGCTCTCGGAAACTTTAGCCCAGCAGAGGGCATTCTATGCACGGACATGGATGGCCGTCGAGTAGTCATAGACCGTAAAAAGGCGGTTTACAGGTCAGGGCCTGCAATTTGCCTACTCTCTGGGCTGAGAAAACGGTGATCAAAAATCTGTCTTCCAAGATAGCAGCCTCAGAGGAAACAAATGTAATGGCTGAAATGGGGAAGCCATGAGAAAAGTTAACACTACGTTTAAATCCCATATGCTTGTACCATGAAAGGTGCCTGAGGGGAAAGTGTTAATCAGGCCTTTTAAAAATTGCACCACCAAGGGGATTCAGAAGTACAACCCTTGTTATGGCATGTCCTTCAACAAAAAAAAAAAGCGCCGCTATATGGTCCTTCATTGTGATGACCTGAAGGCTCTGTCCTGCCAAATGAAGAAAGAAGGTCAACACCCTTGAAGTGTCCCATAAGAAAGGATCCACATCCTGTGATTTGCACCAGCTGCAGAATTTTTCGAACGGCAGCGGTATAGACATTTTGTTGCTGGCCTTCTGTTAGGGAAATATATAATTTTTGTGCTTCATCCCTTCTCCTAGCGAGACCTCCAGAACTTGTTGGTGGACTTCTGGACCTATTTCTTTCTATCCTGAATGAGTGGGGCCTTTTTCCACTCATCCATTCTTATGGGCTCTGTCTTTTGGAATTCTGTTCTCTGTGTTTTACCTTTATAGTGGAGTCTACTTTCCTCCATATCTCTTAAGGAATTTGTTTACTTTTTGCAGCACACAGCTCCTTATGGGCAGTGTTGCTAGGACTCATTTGGGTTCTTGTTTGAGATTCTTTCTTTATCCTTACTTACTACTGTTCTTAAGGATTGAATGATTCTTTATAGACCTACTAAAACTTTATACTCCGAGATTGGCACATACCAACTTATGTGCAGTGCCAATGGAATAACTAGTATCCCCCTTCTCCCTGCTCCTGTGACCTTTTAGACACAGACAACCCTCTAGTTATGGCTGCTGGCAGTGGATGTATTCAACCAAACTATTGTGCTATTTTTTTTTTACCGCAGGCTGTATTCACAGTCTCACTTGTGCACAATAGGGTCACCTATGTTCTAACATGGTGGCTCCTTTCTTTTTTCAACATTTCTAGCGTGTTTATTCTGTTAGCCCTTCTTCTACCATTCTGGGAGGGGGAGGTCTGTGTGTGTTTTGCCTTTGGCAGGAACCTTTGGGTGTCCCTGCCTAGGATTCAGTGTGTCTGGGCAGGTAGGAAGTGGGGGAGGAGTTTTGTCTGCCCGAGTGCCTGAATGGAACCAGTGCCCACTAGGGGCCTCTGTCTGAAGGCTGTCACTTTTTCTTTTCAAGAACACTATTTAAAGGTATGTTAGTCTCTACCTGTGCTTTCTAATCCGTGTCCTGTATCAACATCTGGGTATCTTCTGTGATGTTTTCATGTAGATAAATAATATGTTTGTTCACCTCATCTCGGCTATAACTCAGAGAAATCAACTGCGAGGATTATTTATTGGTCACTTTGCCAACTCCCCTTTGGAGGATATGTGCTTTTGGAAGAATATGTAATTGGTTCAATACATATGATCGATATTTTGGTTCTTTAAAAATATAGGAATTTTAATGGATCATTCCACAATTAATGGGTTTTGCCTTTGCCTTTTTACATGCTTGGTGAGCGCTTTTGTTTAGGAGTATTTACTAGTCAAAAAACCTGACATGCGCTTTCTTCATTTCATTTTTCTTACAGTTTACAATTCACTTGGCTCTAGAAGAAGGGACAGGATTCAGAAACGCGTCGGCCCTCTTTTACTTGAGTTGTGATTATATACACACTGGGTCCACAAGGTCCCAAACAATTTGTATATTGTATATCATTTGACATTTGGTTTTGGTCTTAGCATCACAAGATTTATTGATGTATATTTCTTCAATTAAAATGGTCTTTAACCATTGAACTCTATAATTTGAAGCATTTGTTTGTCTTGAAATTACATGATTAAATATTTTACATCACCATATAGCTATGCTTTACTTAGAATTATCTACACTCACTTCTTAAAGATTTTGAATACGTTAGGTGTGTGCATCTACATTCTCCTCTACAGAGTGGACAGCCACCCACCTCTTTCTGTAAACTGCTGAGAAAGACTGTAGAGGAGTGTGTGCTGAAACTGAAAAAAAGTTGACATTGCTGAGGTGAAAGGCAAGTCGACCACTGGAACTTTAAGCGAAGAAGACGACCAGATACGCCCGCAGACCCTTTGCAATACCGTGAAGCGACCACTGCTGTCCTGACCCCATTTATCTATGCGAGAGAGGTGCTACAAAAGAGGACAACTCCTTCCCTTTGGCTGTTGGGACCAACCAGCCCTGAGACAAACTACAATCTGAGACATCTCCCGAGGTGTTGTGCCTTTCCAGAGCTGCAGACTGGGAATACCTAGAGACCTCTGACCCAATAATCCTGCATCATCTTGCCAAGGCTGAATCCATCCAAGACTTTTCTGAGCGCCAGGTGAGTCTCCAGAGACTTAATCCGACTCATCCAAGTCCCCTCACCAAAGTGCAGGACTCCAGGAATCAAAGAAGATTGACCAGGCAAATCATGTCCTTTGTTGGTGCTGCAGAAAAGGCGCCAAAACCGCAGACTTACCAGAGAAGCTAAAGAAATTCGTACCAGAGGTCCTCCTCCGAGACTGCTCTGAAAGATCCCTGTTAATTGTCCTGCCTTTCATCACCAGACCAAGGAATCCAGAGACTGGGTCCATCGCTGCTGCACCGAGAAGAATCCAGCCATAAACATTTCTTCTAATCAAAGGTACTGTGGGGTGAAAAGGTTACAGCTTACCTTTAACCAAGAAGTCGCTTCAGAGTGTTGGAAAGGACAAAGAGGTGTCCAATCTTACCTCTGACCCAAGCGGTCAGCTTGTGCCCCTTTTGCGAGTCCTTTTACAGGGTCTCCAATGTTGTGTTAATTATTCTAGTATCCTTAACTAGAGACTGAAAGTATCCACAGGAACGCTTGCTGCTCTGCTGCTTCGTAAGACTCTGAGCCCTCGCCAAACTGACTTTTGCACAGGGTTAGGGATCAGACTTTTAAAGCTGTAGGTTGCCAAGAAAACATATGTAGAACCTTAAGCTCTGCTACTGTTTGACTAACTAACCTTGTTCTTTCCTAAAAGACCATCTTATATGGTTTTGCTAACTAAATACAAATACTGTATATCTTTGTCTGCATGCAAGTGCGCGGTCGTACCAATAATATGGCAGAACAGTCATTAGTGTCAAACTCTGTATTAATTGCACTGCAAGCAACTACCAACTAAGCAGTCGCCTTTGAAAAGTAAGGAATCCTCTGTGTGTTGGGTTAGCGATCGCAGTATTTTAAGACATTTGTGTATTTAATAAATATATCTTTCAACAAATGTATTGGTGTGTTTCTTTCAACTACTGTACTAACTGGGTTCAGTGTACTTGCCTACAAGCTAACATCTTTCTCTTATGATAAGCCAGAATGCTTTGCCACTCTACCAAGGTTCCATGAGTAGTACAGACCAATAGTAAGAGTTGGGGACCTGTATACCATTGGGATAGTTTTAGGAAGTCTTACCTCAAGTGGACTTTAGGAAAACTTCTCCAACACCTTCTGGCCGAAAGCAACACCTCCATCACGATTTACGCAAGGTCCCAATCCCTTAGCCTTTTAGAATACAGACGTGCAGGATGAGCATGTGTACGTTCTGTTGAAGAACCAGCCCCCCACCCCCTTTCCTCAATGAGAAGATCTGGCCTTGATGGAAGAATATGTGAAGGACAGATGTCATGTCCAGAAGGTCCAGGGTACCACGTCCTCCTGTCCACCACCAATGCGTTCCCGCCCCCAGTGCTCTTCTCAGGGGAAATTCCCTGGAGCAGAAAAATTTGCAATTCCTGTTCACACTGGAGGTAAACCGATCCACTTGAGTGGTTGCCCAGAGGGCGAAGATCTCTAGGAGAACTTCCTGGCACAGCTCACGATTGTGAGAGACCAAGCCCTGCTTGCGCAGGGCGTCCACCGTTGTATTCTTCTTCCCATCGAGGTTAACTGTTGACGGGGAGATCCTGTTCTGTAACACCCAGAGCTGCATCACCTCTATGCACAGGGGGAGTGAACCTACACGATCTCTCTTGTTGATGTAGTCATGGCGACTGTGTTTCAAGTCAGGATCAGGACAGTCTTCCCCTGTATGAAGGCCAAAAAAGCCATCAAGTGCCAGTCTGATCACCCTCAGCTCTAACAGGTTAATGTGAGGTTTTGTCATCACCAGGGACCAAAACCCGCTTGCGGTCAACTCGTTCAGGTGAGCGCCCCAGCCTTTCAGAGATGCATCCGTCACTATACTCACCTCTAGATACAGTTGCCAAAACAGTTCTCCTGCCATCCCGTTCTCTGTTCAAGTCCACCATAGGAGATCCTAAGCGACGCTGCTCGGGACTTGAATCAAGTCAGTCATACTGCCAGAGAACAGTGACCACTGAGTCAGAGGGCCTGCTAGAGTGATCTCATTCTCAGCTAGCCTCTGGCACTAGAAAAATGCAGAATGCCATGAGGTCGAGCACCATACTTGGGTCTGTATCTGTAAACCTACAGTCCCACTTATTATACACGCTTGTCTGCACTTTAACCTGCACTTGCAACATTGTTGATGTTTTTTGTTTTATCCCTTGCTCAGCACTTTCCACTCTTCCCCTCTCGCTTGCACTTTCCCCCCTTGCCTTTTCCCTGCACTTGTGCGTTCTCAATATCACTTGGCCAATGATCATCGTTTTGTCCTCCCTTGTTGTTTTGTCCTCCCTTGCCTCGTCGCGCTCTGAAACACTTGTGTATGAGCGCGATACACATAAAATATAATATATATTAAGCCCAGGGCTGTCAGTCATTAGGCATTGTGGAAATTGGCAGCCGTTTTTTGAAAGATAACAAAATGACTTACCTTAGTAATCTTTTTCAATATCTTCTTTAAACTATCACCAACACAAGCAAATTAGAACTTAACTACAGGGACTACATTCTGAGGAGAAGCATTGTGGCTCCTGTGACTTTTGGGCACAGGGCCCCATTCTTCTTAGGGATTAGACTGCTGAAGTTCAGAACATTCACTTGTAACTTGGTTCCATAATGCTTGTTGAATAAGTGACTTAATGCATTCATGAACCTATGGTGAAGGTATGTGATATATTATTCACCGTAATCGTATTTCTGATGCTTGTATCTGCTTAGATTCACATGCTCTGCATGGTCCGACATCTAGTGGTAGTCGCAGAGTATTACAAAATTAGTTTTCGAAAGTCGAAAAACGGGCGACGACAGGGCGCGTTAGTAATACGACCGGATTGGAGGACGAAAATATGTCATCACCGGAGTTCTTGTAGGCCCCTATGGACGCCAGATATGTACGGCAGGTGTCTACCTGCACACCTGAATGCACCAGATGCGCTGAGAAAGACAGAATATCGTCCAGCAAGCATGTTAATGGATCAATCCGCTGTTTCAGGCCAGTGACAAAACCTGGTCCACTTGTTACTGTACTGACTTCTGGCAGAGTCGCTTCTGGACCCTGGTATGATAGCCAGGTTATCCCGTGACAGGTTCAGATGCTTCAGGGTGAACTGTTCAGGAACCACGCTGCGAGGTCCAACTTCTGCAAAGAAGGGTGAACCACTGTGCCCCCCTGCTGGGAGAATAAGTGGGCTGGGCCCACCAGGAGGTGTACCAGGGGCTGGCCAACAGACAGAGAAGTTCAGAGAACCAGGGTCATGCAGGCCACCATGGTGCTATCAAGATTAGCCGAGGGGTACAAGACTCCCTGACCATGAAGATGACCTTGTGAACCAGTGGAATGGGGGAAAAGGTGTACACGTTCATGTTGTTCCACTGGATCTGCAATGCGTCGCCCAACAAGCCCCTGCCCCAGCCACAATGCAAACTCGGGGCATCTCCCGTTGGCACTGGTGGCGAAGAGGTCGACCTGAGGGTGGCCCCACCTGCTGAAGATCCCCTGGAGGACTTCTTCGTTCCAATGCCACTCACAGTCCATCCTCAGTCTGCTGAGCCTGCCGACTCCAGGTTGGCTTCCCCAGGAAGGTGGACTGCTGACAAGTGAATGTTGTTCGACAGTGCCCACTCCCAGATGTCGATCGAAAGCCTGCACAGAGGCAAAGGGACCTGGTACTGCCCTGCTTGTTGATGTAACGCATGCAGGTGGAGCTTTCCGTTTGGATGCAGACCGATTTTCTGTTGATCATTGGGAGAAAGGCTTTCAGAGCAAGCCAGATGGCCATCATCTCGAGCCAGTTGATGTGTTCCAGCTGTTCCTGATGAGACCATACTCCATGGACCCCTTGGTTGTCCAGGGTAGCCCCCATCCCTCTAGGGATGAGTGTGGTAATGATGATCTGTAGTAACCTGCCTACCAGCAGATTGGTGTCTGTGCCCCACCAGACTAGGTCCTGGTAGAGATGCTGTGGTATGCTGAGCGCCTGAGAGCCCTTCTCCTGATTCCAGGAAGCTGAGAAATGAAGCTGCAGCCTCCTCATCTTGAGCCTGATATGGGGCACAGCGAGGAGACATGCCGCCATTATTCACAGCAGGTGTTGGTACCACCAAGCTGAGGTTACTGCTCTGCAGAGGAAATGCCCCCATGGCCCTCTTTGTTGCCGTGATCTTGTTCGTTGAGGGGAAGATCCTCTCAGTCCTTGTATCCCATACAAGACCCAGGAATGACAGTCTGTGTGGGCAATAACGGTTTATGGTCTTTCCATCGATGTAAATGCATCGAAATGCAAATCCATCGAATGCCAAGCCATCGAAATACTACCTTTTACATGTAAAAGTGCATATCCATCTAAACCTGTCCATCGAATATAGAAATGGAAAAGTTTTGATGTAAAAAATAGCATTTGGATGCATTTTTTGTAACGTTAAAACGTTACATGGATCTGTCCAGTGCTGAAATCTTCAAAGGATGTTGGCACTGGCCAACTTCAAGTACTGTTTCATTGTTTTTATTTAGGGGGGGGGTTCACTCCCAAACCACCCCCCCCACCCCCACCCCCCCAACTCCCAAGATACTCCCCTAACCCAACTCTAACCCTAAGCCTAATTCTAACCCTAAAGCTAATTCTAACCCTAAAGCTAATTCTAACCCTAAAGCTAATTCTAACCCTAAAGCTAATTCTAACCCTAAAGCTAATTCTAACCCTAAAGCTAACCCTTGCCCTATCCCTTACCCTAATTCTAACCCTTGCCCTATCCGTTACCCTACCTGTAACCATAATTCTAACCCTTGTTCTACCCTTTACCCTAAATCTAACCCTTGCCCTACCTGTTACACTAACCATAACCCTAATTCGAACCATTGTCCGACCCCTTACCCTAAATCTAACCCTTGCCCTAACCTAAATTAAATAATTCCATCGGAAATTCATCAAATTTTATTCAATGAAAATGCATTTTGATGGAAAGTATTTTTGTTTGATAAAATTTGATGGAAAGGTCTTAGATGAATTTGATTTCGATGTAAAGTCTAGATACAGGCAGTAACAACATTTTGAGATTGATAGAAAATCCCAGATCGTATAGCGTGTGCATGAGGGCGGAGGCAGTGTGATGTACTGCTTCCGGGGACCCCGCCCTGACTAGCACAGTCGAAGTATGGATAAACGTGGTGGCCTTGCTCCCAGAGTAGAGCTGCCACTTCGTTCATTAGCCTTGTAAAAACCCTCAGGGCCGAGTTGAGTCCAAAGGGTAGAACTCATGAAAACCCATGATCCGGAACAGTAGGAAGGAGTGATGGTGTTCCCAAAGCATCCATCAGATCCAGGGAGCACACCCAGTCTCCCCTGCACAAAGTCTCCGCAATGAATGCTGGGGGAATAATTTTGAACTTTTGGAGGGGAAGGGAAAGGTTCAATGAAGAAAGGTCCAACACAACTCTCGACAGCCTGGCTCTTTGTGTATGGCGAATATCCGGGAATAGAAGCCCCTGCCTCGCTGTGAAGGTGGAACTTTCTCCACCGCCTTGTTCGTTACGAGCGAGCTGATTTCCAGCAACAGAGTTGCTGTCTCAATCGGCAGGAGTGGATTTGAGGAAGTAGTAATGGAGAAATTGGTAGCCGTGAGCCCGTGGACACCACTGAGATGATCCACATGTCTGCGAACCTTGTCCGCCAGGAGTGTACGTGAAGGGCAAACCTGCCCCCCACCGGAGAGTCCTGGACCCAGATGGACCTGTCACAACTTCTTTCCCTCTGGGGCTGGTTCTGAGGAGGGGGACTGGAAAAATACCTTGCTAGCCGCCATGTGCTGCTTGCGTCTGTGCTGGCTCGGAGACCTGTCGGGGTGTCTCAACTATCTCTCCTGGAAGCCCCTAAAGCCTCCAAAGGCTCAAAAGGCCCAACCCTTGTCCAAGCGCTGTGAGCCTGGCTGTAGGTCTTGGGTGTGGACCTTGTTAAATCATAAAGGATAAAGCTGTCTGGGAGCTATTGGTTTTCTGGTCTAGTTCCTCGTCTGTTGTCGAGTGGAACAAGCCTTCCAACAACAGGTCGAGGATGCGTTCCTGCACATCTGGGTTGAATTTTGTCGCCTTGAGCCAAGCCGTCCTCATGTCGTGGCGATACAGATGGCTCTGCCCGAGGTGTCAATGTGGGCCATTATATCCTGGGCCACAATTGTTCCTTTGCCAAACATGCCTTGAACCGTGCCTGGCTGTGGGCAGGAAGCTCTGGAAGGAAGTCTGCAATCTCCCGTCACAACTTTTGATTAACACCAGCGAACGTGACATCAGCGGTGGCCTGATGCAGGTGGAACTTGGCATTCCAGTAGATCTTTTTGTCAAATGCCTCCAAAAGATTTTCCTCCTTCCCCAGGAGTGAAGAAGCAGATGCAGCTGAGGAAGATTGCTGTTTTGAACATGATGCTGCTGGTATAACAGAGGAATGTGGCTGGGGTGTGCAGACAAGAGGAGTGAATCCTCCTCCGTCTGCCTGTATTTGGCATCCAGGGGCTTGTTGGTATGCTAGGTGGAGTGTGGCTTGACCCAGCCCTTTTTGGCTAAGGATTCCACATCCTTCTGAAGAGGCATGCCTGTTCTCGTGGGAGGACAAAGTGCAAGCACTTCGACTAGAACCCATACCTCTGGTTGCTCCGCCTGAGGCTGAGGGATGCCTAGGTACTCCACCAGACTGGCCAGCCTCTCATGGAATGCTTTAGCTAACAATGGTGTGTTTGAATCTTCTTCCTCGTCCGTGTCCGCTGCTGTGTCCTGCAGATCTGGGAGTGTAGGAGGGTTTTAGGGAGAATTCTCAGAAATGTGCCAATTCCCTCCACCTTAGAGACCCCCCAGCAACCTTGCTGGATTTTGAGGACTTGATTTTTTTAAACCTGGAGAGAGAGACCCTTTTTCCCACTCAAGTATTTTAATGTGATTTTGTACATTGTGTTTCTTTTGGTTTATGGAGTCTAACCAGCTCCATAGGCATCCTCTTTTACATTGGATCACACAGCACCTTCAGTGCAGTGGCCCAGGGAAGTCTTTCAGATTTCCCAAAGGTTTAAATACCTTCTCTTGGTTAAATTACTGTTTCCAAGAGCAGTAAAGTGAAATTGACTTTGCTTACATTTGTAACTTTCTAGACCCAGCACACAGTATTTTACAATTGGGTGTTGGAGGGGTTACCTACTATCCCCTTTGTCTAGCTTCTCATAAGATCTTTCTTGAGATTTACTCTGCGCGCCAAACCAGGTTTGGTCCCATTGTTCGCTTTGCCTTTGGCTCTACGGTGTCTGTGGTAGGCAGGAAGGGAGAGAGGTGCCCAAAACTCCCTATGCTTAGTCTCCTAGGAGACCCAAATGCACTCTGTGGAGATTGGCCTGCTGACTGTCCGGCAAGGACAGCCACCATGGAATGAATGGGAGTGAACTGAATAAAAGGCAAGACTTTTGGCTTGGAAGGCAGAGTCAACCACTGGACGAAGGAACCGAAGAAGAACTTGAAGAGGACGCCTGCTGCAACTCCTGGACCGTTGGCTTGCCCGGTGAAGCCCTGCTGCAGTGCCGAAATGTCAAGTTTGCATCAACAGAGAAGCCCGTGCAAGGACGACTTCTCCCCTTGAGTTGGTGGGACCAATCAATTCCAAAGTAAGCCACCTGGACATCCATCTCGGAACTGGTTCAATTTCCACAGAGTTGCTGCTGGAAACCGTATAGCCAGGGAGAGGAACACCAGATTGTGTGCGTTGCTTTTAAGCTGGCCTAGAGCTCCAGGAAGATCCTCTGGACTCCCAGGAAGCAGGACTTACCGAGCCTGAGCCCCCTCAACAGAGTGCGTGACCCCAGAAGCAAGGAAAGTCCATCTCGACAGCCAGGAACCGCAGTGTTACTATTGCAGTATACGCAAAAAGGTTTAGGTGAAGTCTGGATTCTGACAGGGACCAAAGAATGATCATAAAATTGTTCATGTGAGCGCCCCATTTTGTGAGGAAAGAATCTGTGACTACCATTATCTGGCCAGAGATGCCAAAAAAGTTTTCCCTATCATCACAATCTCTTCGCAGGCCCACCACAGGAGATTCTGTGCGATCTTACTAGGAACCTGAAGAAGGTCCATCATCCTGCCTGATAATTGGGACCATTCAGATCTGAGGGCCCACTGAAGGGACCTCGTACGAAGGCGGGCTTCTGGCATCAGAAAAATGCAGGATGCCCCGACACCCAGTCATAAAATCAAAAGCTGTTAGATGTTGGGTGTTTTGAAACCTCATCAACATCTACATCTGGGGGGTGCGCAAAGCCTTTCCAGAGGAAGAGTCAAAGACTGCTCCAATGAATTGCTGCATTTGGGAAGATGTCAACCAAGACTTCTTAAGGTTGAGGGAGAAGCCCTGTTTGTGGAGAGAGTGGCAGGTGCAGTTGAGATGTTCCAGAGCCTGTTCGGCAGAACAAGCTCTGATCATCCAATCGTCTAGGTAGGGAAAGATGTGGATCTCTCCCCCGCCTTGGATTCGCTGCCACCACCACAATCAACTTGGTGAAGATGTGTAAGGCAGAGGTCAGCCCAAAAGGCAGTACTCAAAACTGATAGAGAAATGCCAGTGGCGCACCTCAGGTTCTTTTTGTGCTTGGGATGTGTAGGCATATAAAAGTGAACATCCTGAAGATCGAGTGACGCCTTCAAATCCTGGAGCTGAAGGGCTTGGAGGATCTGCATAAGAGTGACCATCTTGAATCTGTCCTTCCTGAACTTGTTCAAGTGTCAAGTCCCAGACGGGTCGAGTCCTCAGTCTTTCTTCGGAACCAGAAAATAGGTGGACTACCAGCCTTGGTATTGCTCTGCTACAGGTACCCTTTCCATGGCACCTTTCTTCAGCAGGGAAAATATTTCCTGTAGAAGGAGAGGAGTCTGGCTCCAGAAGAGATTGCTTGCTTAAGGGACAATCTGGGGGCTTTTAGAGAAATGGGAGACAGTACCCTTGTGACACAGTTTGAAGAGCCCAAGCATCTGAAGTAATGCAACACCATTCTTTCAGAAACTGGGTCAGTGTGCCCCCCTCCACCGGAGTCCAGTGCGCAAAGCACTCCGAAAGGTTTCTAAGTTGTGGCTGTGGTAGAAGGCAATGAAGAGGTGGCTGCCTGAGCAGTTCTTATGCGTCCTCCAGGGATACATGAAAATCGCCTCTGCCCTCTTTGGGTTGCCTCTGTCTCTGACCAACCAAAGGAAGAGTAGAAGTAAACCGACCGCCTTCGCCAAGCCTGGTAAGGTGGATGCTGCTGACGAATGGCAGCTCCTAATGATTTTGCAGCCATTTTATTAACCAGGAGCTTCTCTAAACGGTCATCACCCTTTGCCCCAAAAAGGTTGGACCCATCAAAGGGCATATCCAGAAGCCTTGACAGGAAAAATTGAGCAAATCCAGATTTGCACAGCCATGCAAACCTCCCGAGGACTGCACTTGAGCCCATAGCCCAACCAACACAATTTGATGCATGAAAACCCGATTGGAAAGATTGGCATGATGCGTCTTTACCATCACTAAAAAGGAGTTTTTTTTTTTTTAAAGAATTGCATTTGAAATGAAGTGGTGTTGGCAAAACCGGATGCTGTCTGATGAATTGGGTTGATATTTTCTTTTAACTTTTATATCATGTATTTAATAATTATTGAAATTATTGTATTCCGATTAAGTTACTCACTGTAGTGACTAGAGTACTCATAAAACTTAGCCCCCTTTCACCATCCTTGTAGGCGTCTCCCAACATGGGAACGGTATCGGAACCTTGGCAGCGAAAAATTTAGCTTCCCCTTTAAATTTAGTCCAATGCGTGGGGGTGTGGCCCCAAGCATGAGAACGCCCACCAAGGCCCCGCACTGCAGTGCCTCACCTCAGTCCCCTTTTAACACATCGGACGCTTTAATACCTGGCTATACACAATACTTTAGCCCCTGGCATGCAAGCGGGGGAAGGTGAGTGGGACGTACAGAGCAAAGGGGATTAAGGAATAGGAGTACTCTAGTCACTACAGTGAGCAACTACAATTACTCATACGCCCCATTCCCATTCCTCTATCCTTGTGGGCGATTCCATCGAGCAATAGGGTGGAGCTGTGACAACCTGTCTCATTTCTAGGACGAAGCAAACAGGCTCTTCAGGACCAGCTGACCGAACTCTGCATCTCGCCTGCAGCTGGTATCCAGGGAATAGTGCTTACAGAAAGCTGACGAAGTGGCTCAAGTAGCAGCCCTGCTGATGACATCCCAGGAAGCATTCCTCTGAAACACGACGGCTGTAGCCTTAGCTCTAACCACATGGGCATGAATCCCCCCTCAGGAACCGTTGTGCCCATGGCTGAATACACCTCCGAGAGGGCCTGGACCATTCACCGGGCAACAGAAGCTGGGAGACGTACCCCCAAACGTGATGAACAATGTCTCAGACTGCCTGAAAGATTGTGTCCAGGAGAGGTAGAACAAGGACACTTTTGCAGTCCAAGGAATGCAAAGCACTTTCAGCATCCGATTGCGGGTTCCGGAAGAACGACGGCAGACGTATTTCTTGATTCAAATGGAATGGAGTAACCACCTTGGGCAAAAAGTCAGGATGGGTGCACAAGATTACCTTGTCGCTGTGAAACGTGGTGAAAGGCTAGCATGACGACGCCACCAGAAGCTTATTCTCCAGTGTAACCAGCCTGATGTCCACCGAGGCTATTGGCTCAAAGGTTTTGCGTCGCAAGGCCGCCAGAACCACATTGAGGCCCCAGACCGGATGAGGCCTGTGCACTGAAGCCTAGACAACCCCCTTCAGGTGGGCCTTCACCACCAGTTCGGCTGGAGAAAAAACATGCTCTGGGGAATTCATGTAGGCCCCAACGACCAACAGATATGTGCGGCAGGTACCGATCTGAACGTCGGAACAAGCCACATGTGCGGAAACAACAAGCACATCGTCCAGAGAACAGGAAAGGGAGGGGGCAAGCCCTTTGTCACCAAACCAGTGGCAAAATCTTGCCCACTTTCTCTTGCACTGGGCCTGCGCAGACTGACTCCTGAATGATGTCCCAGTTATCCTCAGAGAACTGAGCATGGAGGAGTCTCACCTGATCATTAACCAGGCCACCTGGGCCAGCCTGGCCAGGTCCAGGTGCTCCATCGCCACGCCCTGCTGCATCAGGAAGCCCCTGCTGGGATCGGAAGGCGGAGCGGTCACTGGAAGCACAACTGTAGTAGATCCGAGAACCAGGACCTACAGCCAATGCAGGGTGATCAGGATGAGGCTCTACCCCAACCCCCCACCGGCCGGGTGGATCTCTGTCTTACTGGCATTAAGGCAGAGTTCGTTGGCAGCATACCACTCCAGAATAGCAGGGAGGCAATTAGAGATGAGAGAAGAAGAGGTGGCCGAGGGAAGCCTGAAAATGAGTGGAGTGTAATCCGCAAAGCACTGAAAATTGGAACAGAGAGGCAATGCGATGGGCGAGAGTTGCCAGGCATTGGTTGAAAAGCCAGGGAGAGGTTAGACCCCTACATCATTGGCTCAAAGGGTGCCCCCTGTGAGTTTAGTCAATACCACATTGAGTTCCAAAGTTCAGAATCTTTAGCGGCAGAAAAGTCCTAAAGAGGCCCCTGATGAACTCCTTGACGAGTCTGAGAGACTAGAGGTGTGATCCAGTCCAGACTTGGCCAAGGAAAGCAGGCATGGTAGGAGCTGCAGGGCAGTGACACGCAGGGGAATGATCTTCTGCGCCTGGCACCATACAAAGAATTGCTTCCATTTATGGCTATAGCACTTTAACGTGGAAGATGCTCAGGCTTTTTGGCAGGCTGTCCTTACATTCCATTGGCAAAGAATAATGTCCAAATTCTAGGGCTGCATGGGTGGGGGTACACCATTGCACCCCTTGTGTGTGTTTTTGTGTACCTGTGCATTGCCTACAGAGCAGGGTATGGGCTGGTGGCAGCTACATGCTGATTTAGCAGTGGCTCAGAGTATCCGTCATTTTGGGATATCCAGGCCCTGCCACATGAATCAATGGATTCCTACACAAAGGGAAGATGGGCACTGTGGCCTCTTGGTTTCTATTGCATTTTACCTTGTTTCCCAAAGTCATGGGAAGCCCTGACTCTGCCCCTTCCTTCTGAATGTCTGTTGGGTGGAAACACCATATGTGTCTGTTCCCTTTCCTCCAGACTGCCTGTTGGGTTGAAATACCATACATGGCTCTGGGGCTGCCTCCTGTCAGACTGACTGGAGTTTCCCCAGGGGATGTGTGTTTTGGGCACACCCTAGTGGTGGGATCTGTATGAATGATGTCTGAAGTGAACTCACATTCTTGGTTGTGGGCATTCGGTTTGTGTGTGTGAGACACAATGAATGAGACAGCCCTGCGTGAAACTGACATGTATGCAGTGTAGTGTAGTGTGCTAAAAGGCTGGGTACTTATCCCAATCCACATTCTTTGTTACGGGTGTCTGGGAAGGGGAATGGACTGTGATCCTGACTGGCTGCCTGCATGAATGCCCTCCTGCGTGATTGGCTGACTGGGTCCCGAGTGAATGGCGGACAGATGAGTACATCTGGGGACCTCTCACTTACCAATTTGTTCACAATCTGAAGTCGAAGCTTAGCAAGAAGCAGTTCCTTGAAGCCTAGCTGAAGGTGAAGAAGTCTGCTGCATTTCTTTGTGTAATCCAAAAGCTACTGCCTCCTTCCAAAGACTGACCCATAGAGGACATGTGAAGGAAACCTCTACCAGAGCTACAAGGAACCATTGTGCAAACTGCTGCTCTTCATCCGAAGAGCCGTGGAAGCCAGTCCTGTGTGCCTGCCGTCCAGAGAAGGGGTCTTTGTGAGTCGTGAAGAGGAGTGCCCGGACATCTCGAGTCAAAGAAGTCCATTGATGTCACCCAGGGTCCGGAAGTACGTTTTGCGACCACTGGAAGCCATTGCAGTCTACTCTACTGCCCAGAAGAGGGGGTACACTGGCATAGTGCTGTTGAACAGCCAAAGCTGCGAAAGTTCCAAACTGCCCAAGAATATTTCGAAGGACATCTTTGCCATCATCACTGAGCACTTTTTTCTGCCGCAGAGAGACAAGAGTCACTGAGTGCAGAGGAAGGTCATTCGGTGGGTTTCCCGCCACCAGAAGCTAACCAAGATGTCCTAAGGGGACAGACTTTGTGAGGGTCCGTGGTCCACTCCAGTGGTTGAGTCCAGGTCACCAGAAGCCATCCAGAGTTTCGTGCTGCAGCCGCAGCACTGAATAACCTGAAGTCAGAAAACCGGGACATTCCGAAACCGGACCACCAAAAGTGACCTATGCACCCGTCACCGCCAGAACTCATCGAAGGGTTACAGAGTACTTACTCTCATCTGCCAAGCCTTTAAGGAGGCCACTGCAAGTTTCATCTTCACAGGACTTCTACAGTCAGAGAAATCGTCGACCAAAGGAGAGCATTGCGAAGAGTAAAACTGCTGCACTTCACTTTTTTTCTTGGAATCCACATCCTAGTGGCTCCTTCTTCCAAGGGGGGGGGGGGGGGGGGGCGGGGCGGGGAATCCATCCTCAGAGGGAATCGTCGAGTGAAACCGAGAAACGCTGCCACTTAGCCTGCCAAGGCACCAAAAGGTACTGTGACAAAGAAGAGCATCTTCTAGACTCAGGAGTCGTCCAGGGGTCACAGATTCGTCTTGGATCCTGTTCTCCTGTGGCCTCTCAGGTACTTTGGGGGCGGTAGAACCTTTTAAAAGAAAGAAAGCAGATGGTTATTGAACATTATTGGACTGGGCTGTGAAAGGCAAGATTGCAGGTTGCACAGGGGGAAATCTTCACAAAGAATTGTATATTTATTCTAAAGAAAGCATTTTGCCACCGTTCACAACTAACCTGCCTTTCTTCCATCACTTAAGAATTCACGTGCTTATTTAAAACTGTATGCAGTTAGTGCATTTCTTACTGAATTTAAGTATTGTGTGGTAGCACAGAGTGTATATATTTGCCATTCTTTGAATAAGTATTCAAAGTACAAAGTGTTATTTATATGTATCCTAGTTTAAGTACCTGGCTTCGCCTGGGATGACCACTGTCAGATTTGTTTTCATATTCCACAGAGAAAAAGATGAACAAATATTGTTTGGCACAAATATAAAACACGATAACATGTTAATTTCATTAATTGAACACGAAATGTTCATTTATCTCCGATTCACATTCTCACATGAATATCATATTTATATGCTTACTCTGATTATTTGCTGTGTTAGCAGTGGTGGCCATTGTCGCTGCTAAACACACACTGCAAATAAGAGTAAACATACAAAGATGACATTCATGTGAGAATTTAATTTGGAGGGAAATACAAATTTGGTGTTCAATTAATTAGTGAAATTAACATGTATCGAGATGATAGCAAAAGAAATCAACAAAAAGAAAAAAAACAATTAGAAAACAAAAAGAAACGCAAGAACATTTCAGCACAGACAGGGTGATGAGCACTTTCTACAAATGACCTGTAAATGGCACGCTGACTACAAAACGTAATGCCGAAAATCCCCCAAAAAGTTAACTATCTCGGGACGGGATGACCCATCAAGCTAGAAATAGTTGCATTAATTCGGCAATGAATTAAAGAATATTCCATGCAAAATTCATGACGCCAGACCTCACCGTTCATGAGGAGTTACGTTCCCAAGATCAATGCAACATAAAAACCCACAAACTTTTTTTTGTTTAGGTAGCAAACCTCATTTTAATAGAGAAACTGTATTTTCACTTAAGTGTGTGGAGATTCCTTTGTGGGGAGTTTGGGGATTCACTGTACTTAAGAACCAGTCTGCATCGACTCCTGAATGCTTAAGCCTGGATGCTCGCCCATTCTACCAAATTGAGAGACCTGCTGGGGTGTTCTGTGCCTTTACCCTACCATATATAGGGCAGAAGTAGAGATCCGCCCCCCTCCAGTCTTTGCAGCCACCAGGGGTGGAGCTTAGGGAGAGGACTATCATTGAATGGGGGCAGTATGACCCATAGGACAGTGATTGGTTTAGAGGAGGAATAAAGTTTTAAAGCCAATGTGAAACTGTTTCTTCTTTTACAGAGGATTCCCAGCCCGACGACAGGGAATATTCATGAGCATGTGAATCCATGCCAGCCCACATGCTGGAGAATAAAGTGTATATTGTTATAGTATACCAGTGTGGGGGTATTCTTGTGTGGTGTCTGTTGGGACTAATTGTACCTCCCTGCCAACTTTCCTCCCTCCTAAAGTTCAGCCTGACTGCTCTGCTACGCTTACCATTTGAGAGTCTAGTCTTTCCTTTTGCGAGACACACTGTTTCACCATTAGGTTAGATTGATACACAGCCCTCACCAGAGGTTTGTGCAGAAATCTCCCCAACACCAATGGTCACACATCTGCCCGGTAAAATACTTTCTGGCATCGGAGATGTGGATTGGGACCCAAGTTCGCAAAAGCCACAACTTTCCCGGGATAAGGATTTCCATATGAGGCATTCCCTGACCCGAGAAGGCAGGAAGAAGGCCAAAGAACAATATGGCCAAAAAACAAGCGAAAAACCTCATAGCACTGCATCTTACGGTGCTATAGCCACCTTTAGTAGCCATTCGCAGAAAATTCAAAAGTACACGACTAAATAACACCAAAACTCAACACATCAGATATGACTGCAGCTTGTTTTAGACACATTGTTAAAGTAACCAAAAAGCCATTACATAAAAATATATAAGGATACAAAGTATCCTAACTGTACTTCACTGTAAGGTGATGTGTGCAATTGTAACAAAACAAGAATACATAAAGAGAGACAGTCTCTCAATACTGACAGTCTTTGGGTCTAGTCCCTTTCACCACAAGAATGAGAAAAACAGGCAAGGAAGTCAGGACAGGAAGTCAACTCCAAAATGTCAGGACAGGGTTCAAAACAGGAAAAAAGAAAGGGTGTCCTGAATAAATCTATGGAGGGAAAAGTGCAAAATGAAATGTTAACAGGTTCAATGAAAGGTCTCCCACGGTCTAAGAAAGACTAGACCTTCACTGTGCGGTAGATAGCTTGGGCAATAGTTGTCCGAGCTGCAGTCTTCCAGCGTTCCTGTGCAGCCTCATGTGCTTCAGATCCTTGGCTCCATTTGTTGACTTAAGAATGGATTCAGATTCCTTCTAGATGCACAACATTCTGGGTTATGAGTCACCAGCCCACTTATAAGGGGACCTGCAACATGTATTCCTGGGCAGTTATCCATTCATGGAAAGCCAGCTCAAGTACAGCCATGACCTCACACCAGGACCAAGCCGAGTACTGTGGCAGTCTGTAGCACCACCCCAAGTCTGAGCCAATTGAATGTAAACAAAAAGTTACTTCTCTGGCCAGAGTACCCATAGAAGACACCCTTCTAAATATACATCCTACACCTACTCAGTAGCAAAACTGCCAAAAGGACAGTAAAGCATTAGGATGAGAATGGCTTAAAAAACATAACCAGTCATTTTGAGCTCTGTATTGCATAAATGGCTACCATTTGGTAAAAAGTATATAAAACGTGCACACAAGTGCACTCAAAGAGGTACAAATGAAAGGTACTACTGATAGCAGCCTGTCTGGGCTTTACGTACTTTGGAAAAGAGGCTTCCCTACAGGAATCCCAGTAATGGAAGTCAAGAGTGCTAAAAAGGACTTAAATGGGGAAAAGGCTCCCCTTGCACTGGTAGCCTTAATGACTGTCCATTACCCTCAAAATAAAGTGCTGTAAGCCCGGGAGTGAGATTTAAAAAGACCTCTCCCCAAGAAATCAGTTAAGTGTGTCAAAAGAGTCAGGGAATATGGGAAAGCTGCCAAAAGAAAAAGCTGTCCCGACCAAGATTCTAGGGCAATTGAGTTACCTCACTCACGTGTACATAAGACTATTTAAAAACACTGACTGCTTGCTCCACAAGTACCATAATATATAAGATCAGTGTACAAAGACTATTTGAAAAGAGGAACATTTGACAGGGCATTCACATATTTATCTCAGAAAGGCATGCATATTAATCAGCAGGAGAACAAATGATCAACGGGCAGAAAGAAACAGGCTGCATGAAGGGATGCAAATAGAAGAACCAAAATAAAAATAATGGATGGCCTGCAAGCGCCACAGGCATCATGCTAACCGTTGCCGTTTGCTGCTGTCTCCGCGCCCTTTGACCCTCACGTACCATTTGTATAATGGCATCAGCCTCAGCCTCCAGCTGCCGAACAGCTGCCTGGATGCTGCTAGCCGAGCCTAGACTGGATGCACCTGAGAAAGAAAATGACAACATGTAAATACATTTCTTCAGGCATCAAACTACTACTACTATGGGGTGCACAGATTATTTTACCCCAATAACGCAATATGAAATTATCTCCAGGTGCAGGATGAAATTAGGGTGTTGAATAGAGTACAAGACGACCAATGCAATAGTTTTGCACAGTCATCCACTGTGCACGAAACATTCAACGACATGTGAAAACTTAGGATATACTATGCCCATCCAATCCTAGGAAACTCTGCAGAAGGATAATGCGCACTTTTGATTAATATGACCAAAAAAGAAAGCTTAAGCAAGAGAACACTCTGGCAAACAGAATGAGATTTGGCCTGTTCCGGGAGCAAAACGATTTGGCAAAGTGACCCAAATCCACATTAAATCACCCATGGACAATGTGTTTAAATTTTGTTCTTTATACATTATTGTAGAATACTTCAAACTCAAATTAAATAATCTCTTACCTTCCATAAAGTTCTTTCTGATGTCAATTTTAAACAGATTCATCATTTTAAGTTTGTTCCCAGGGCAACAGAACCAAACATTTTTCATCAGCAATAAGGTGGCCACACCTTAAGTGATGCAAAGCCTATATATACACACTCAAAGCCACACATGCTATATCCCTTAGTTCTGACCACTACAAAAGGCAACTGCGAGGAACTGCAAAGCAGTTACTTGACTACCAAGTAAGGGGCAAATTGCAAAATTCCAATTAGAGTAATCAAATGTACTTGCGCACGACAGTGGGTGATGCAGCATCTCTAGAAGGAATAAACACATCCATCACAAACAACAATACAAAAAAAAAGTAATTTGTTCTACTGGTGGATACATGCCTCCCAAAGATTCCTCCTCTTTTGACCAACTCCCACAGCTGTGCCTTTGAGAAATCATGAGGCAGGCAGATGACTGAAGAGCAACTGAAGAATGTTTGGCAACACCAACCTGCCCACTCCATCGATCATGCCAACCAAAGAGCATAGGGGGTAGAACATGATGAAAGTAAGCGTGAGGCCCAAGTAGCTGCTTGGCCAATGTTCAATAAGGTAAGTCTTCTTTGTATGGCATTAGTAGCCACATGTTCACTAATGGAACAGGCTCCGGGATCAGTCTGTAGTTAATTGTGGGCCAATTTATGCTAGGTCTTAATGCAGAGCACAATGGTTCTGCGAGAGCTCTGGCTTTCCCAAGACCAGAGATCCTGAGAAAAAGGCGAGCTATCCTGAACTCCTTGCTGCTTGACAAGTCAAATGTAAGCCATTTGACTTGTCTAGCACCACACCCCCGGCATTCCCACCAACCACAACCCCGGACTCTTCTGTGGAACCTCTCGTATGTTTGGATGGATGCAGAGGAGGAAAGAAAACTGACAGATGCACTTGTTGATTATTCATGAGTTTGACTAAAGTCAACCTATGGTAAGACTAAAGAAGTGCAGGGCTCCAACTCTTAGGATTGGCCTCAACTACCTAATGGATGAAAAGCCAGGCTTAATCTAGGAGGGTGTATGGGAGGACTGGTCCAGGAGACCCCCCTCCCCTGCCTCTTCCCCCCCCACGGTGAGGTTCATGGTTCATCAATTGTCCTCCCTGCCACCAGGGCCCAGGTGGTGGGTGGGGCACTGGCTGAAGACATTGACCAAACCTGCTCAATTTAGCTAGGCCCTGGAAACCATTTTGTCTAAGAAAAATGGCTTGAGCCCTGTGCACCGCAGCGCGGCCCCCACCCTTGGAGAGTGTCACTTATCCCTGTGGCCACAGCTCCCTGGCAGATCCGCTAAGAGCCCGTTCCCACAAACAGACGGACATGAGCTAGTGTTAGATACCAACACTAACATTTCACCTTCCGCAGTGTATCGCTGTTTCCAGCATGACCCAGCCAGCAGGGCCTGGGTGGAAAAGAACTGTACAATGGTCCCCTGACAAAAGCAAAGTCCCGAAATACTAATGAGCAAACCACCTGTGATAAAAGCGTTCTCTCCACAACCTCTCTGACTAAAAAAACCTGTAAAATATATGAAAATGACAAAATGGGTGCTCATATGACATTAGGGATGAAGCACCCACATCCCTGTAGTTATGCGCAAATGGTAAAAGCGTCCCGGTGGTTTTTTATGTTGTGTGTTATCGAGAAGACTGCACCCCATGGTCCCGCGCCAAAACTGAACTAATGCTGCTAGAGTGCAAAGGAAGACAAATGCAATCATATTGAGGGCTCATGTAAGGGGTGCATGAAAATGCACCATATGTGTGTCCAAGCCCACTATGTGCCACTGCCGCTAGTCTCAGTGGCGGGTTGTTCCTGCGTGCTCCACCAACCTTACTACTACCTCACTTACTGTGTATGTATAAGCATATAACAAAATGTTGTAGTTGTTAAAAACGTAGTGTACAAGTAATGTGCTCAAATTGGCCATATGGATGGCATCAGCAATGTCAAAAACGTGAGCTTTGGAAAGACTCAATGAGTATTGTATATTATATGAACGTTTATGTCTCTTCCACCTAAAGTCTGCAACACACGAGGAAAATACCTTTGTGAGCACACGCAAGGCCATTCCCCCTTCCTCCCAGTGAAGCCGGCCAGACGAAAAAGCAGAGGCCTGTGCTGCCCTGCTCCACCTCCCCCAACTCGGCTGGAGCCGCTTCAAGCATTCACATTCCCCCGCAGCACCCAAGGCCACGGCCTGCCACCTGAATTATTTACAACCCAGCAATAAACCCCGGCCTTAAAACACAGATCCAAAGGCGCCCTTTCTTAGGCTCCACGACCCACCAGCTCACCTTGGGTTAATGGCCCCTGTAAAATTAGGACACCCAATATTATGGCAACATTACAGGAACACATCCATAATGACTTCTAACAAGACATAACACGGACCGCCTGTCCCATGCCCCGAGACCCAACCCCACGACCCCTGATACCCAGTCAACAGGACGATGGTAACCATGTATTGATGAATCGCCAACAGACCCCACTCAAGGTGCATTCCTCCTGTGTTGCGTTAACCTGTAGAATAACCTATTGGAAGATTTACCAGGGAAGATAATAATGCAATGTTGAATCACTGCGGTGTGCGTGGCCCTAGGGCAGAAAGTAAGGAAAGACATTCATCTCTGACACTGATCACGGTTGGCACAACAACACCGCCCGGATGAGCCCAGCTGACCTGCCAGGCCCAGCCCAACCCACGAGGGTAACCAGTGACGTCCTCCAGCCGCGGCAAACCACATCGCAGCAGCACCTATAGCTAGTCGTCGCCACCCAATCCCCACAAACTTGTGCCCCCTATAGCATGTAGGTTCTTATGACGTTTTTTGTAAATATATACGCCTGTCTTTGCTATTGTCAGACAGAGCGCTCTCGGAGTTTGCAGAGTTCTTTGCATGCCCTATTTTGATTGATAACTCCCATTTAAGCTCACCCGCACTTTGTCCTGGCCTTATTCCCATCCTGGGAGAGTCCATTATTGTCTCTCATTGTGGGGAGGATCGTGCTATCTGGGGACGCTTGCCTTCAAGGGAGAAGGGCTGTAGGTAAGCACAAAGAAATCCGGCCACACCTATAGCCAAGAATACACGTATACACTGCAGTTTTATAAAAAAAATATGGATTATAAATACTAAGGCAACACAATATTAGATTTGCAGGTGAGTAAACAAATGCACATTTATACAGTAATACATTTAAACATTACTCAAGGCAATAGTAAACTTTACAGGAATACAGGTAAGCAGTCAGAGTAGCAACTCAACTTTTCAACCAACATTCAGGTAATGCAAGGATACTGGTAAGTAACGTTTAGGCATCTTATACTTCATAAAGTCCAGCCCTATTTGGGAAGGAGTCTCTCAAAGTCAGTTGGGACACTGGGTGACCATGGCCCGTGGGCAGCATACGCTGATTAAGTTGACAAAATAGCATGTTTCTTTTATGTTGCAGGTAGGTAAAATGTTTAGTTAAAAAGTGGTTCAGGGAGGTCAAGAAGACCAGCTGAAGGAATGAAACCTAAAGGACTACTGTCCTTAGGCCTGGGAGAATACAGTCGGGTAGTCCTCCACAATGCGTCACAAAAAGCTCAGGGGTCCTATTTAATACAGCAAGCTCCCAGTTAAGTACCTAGGAGCAGAACAGTACCTTGTCACGAAGAAAGACAACAGTGTCACCCGCAGGCATCCAGGTGAGGTGACAGTAGCTCCCGTTCGGATTGTCCAGGAGGCAGAAGGAGGAACTTTAGGAAGGAGCATACGGTCTGCTTCTTGCGATGGTCCCATCGCAAGAAGCGGGCCATATGCTCCCTCCAAAAGTTGCACTTTCCCGCTCGGAGACATGTCCCCTTCCATGTCAGGGACCAAGAAACAGATAAGCCTACCATCTGACAACCCTTGCTGAACCAAAAGCTTGGTCGAGTCCCAATGAGCCAGTATTGTGAAGATACTTCTGGGCAGTACCTCTTCCACAGCAACCTTCAACAGGGCTCTTAGTTCTTCCTTGAGTCCCTGTCGGCTTGAAGGTGGCGGGGGTCTGTCCAGAGGTTTTCTTAAGGGCCGACAATAGCCCCTCCACACAAGCTCCACGGCCCAGTAATCTGAGGTAATGTCCTGCCATTGGAGCCAGTGCTCCTACGGCCATCCACCAACCGGCACGTTGTGGGAGGGGAAACATCAAAGCGGCTTACAGGGCAGAGCAGCACCCACTGCTGCTTGTTGGCCTCTGGAAGCCCCCCTGCCTCTTCCGCGGTGCGAGAAACGCTTCTGCCCTTGCTTGGCCTGCAGGAGCTGTGCCTTCCTGCCATAAAGGCACATGGCAGCTGTAGCCTCTGCCCCTAGAGGCGAAGCTGAAGGCAGGTTTGGCCGGCTGCGCAGCTAGGCCCAGTGATTTAGCAGCGATCTTTGACTCGCTAAATCTTTCCAAGGAGTCATCCACCTTCTAGTCGAAAAGGAATTCGCCCTCAAAGGGCATGTCCAGCAGTTTGTTTTGGACATTAGGCGAAAAGCCTAAGGATCTTAAATGGGCCTGCCTCCTGAATGTAACAGCTGATGCCATCGAACGGCACACACAGTCGGCCACGTCCAAGCCTGTTTGCAGTGACTGCCTGTCCACCCCTTTCCCATCCTCCACCAGCCGTACAAAGCCTTCTCGCATCTCCCCTTCTGGAATGTACTGCGTAGCCCGTTTCACTGCTTTCCAGAGGCCTAAGGAGTATTTCGCAAAACCACTGGCCACTTTAGCAACCTTTAAAGCCATGCTGCCCGAAGTGAAAACCTTTTTGGACATGTGGTCAATTTTCTTCCCTTCTCTGTATGGAGGCAGATTGGAGGTTGAAGATGCTGGCCTGGAGGAGACACTGGCAGCCTGAACGACGAGACCTTCCAGGGAAGGGTGAGAAGACAGGAAAGATGGGCCTCCTCTTGCTGGCCTGTACTCCCTGGTTATACTGGAGCTGACCAGGGGAATTGAGCATGGACACTGACACAGGCAGGCTACTGGATCGGCAATTGGTGGATTTATATTCCTCTTAGTAATTGCACCTTCGTCAAGTATGTCTGTTCACTCATATCCTTGGACTGGCACTGCCATAGCCTGCAGTCCTAAGGTGTCAACCACCCTGCCAACGAACACCCGAAATTTAGCATGGGCGTGGTTGTAAGGTTGATTTTGCTGAAATTCCAGGTCAGGTAACGTGTTTAGACCGCTGGCATCCTGGTGCCCTTGTGCCAACTCTAAAAGTTCCGATTGGTGATCAAAAACGTTAACTCCCCCTGTTCCCATATACACGGGATCGACTCATCCTTGATCATCTGCATTATTGATGCTGAAAATAGCAGACATTGTGCCAAAAAAAGTCAGTAAATGATTGGTCGCTGAGGGCTTGTCCTTCAACGCCAACAAAGTGACTGTCTGCGTCTGTCGGGACTGCGACACTGAAATGGGAGGTGCACGGGAAGGCTCCGGCATCGAAGGCTTCGGCACCTTCTTCGGTGTTGAGCCCAAAGGCTTGGCACTGGGGCTTGCATGGGGTTGGGTGCACAGAGTGCTGCTGCTGTCTCCTTGGCCTGCTGGTTGGGGACTACCGGTGCATGCTGCAACATGTTTTTGAAACATCTCAAGCATTTGGACCTTAAAATCCTCCCACTCCCGACGAGTGGTTGGACCAGCCAATGGCTTACTTTGTTCTGTCGAGGATTCGGAATACCTACCGACTCCTAGAATGGGACCTCTTTGCCTTATATCGATGCTTCTCACTCTCCTCTTCGGGGGTAGGCCCCTCGGTCTTGGCCTCAGAGGACCGGACAGTCGTCTGTGCCAGAGATTTTGAAGGCGGACGGCCCAACGCGAGTTCAGCAGCCCACTCACGCACCAATTCCGGGTGCATCTTGGCGCACGACTCACATTCCTCAGTGTCGTGCCCTGTGCCAAGGCACCAGAGGCATAACTCATGCGGTCGGTAACTGACATTTTAGAGTGGCAGTTGGGACACCTTTTGAAACCCGAAGCACAGACATCTCACGGTCGAATGAAGATAACATTTTCTGCCGAAAATGCACCAAAGAGTCCAAGACTCGATAACTGTGTTCCTAAAGCAGCGTGTCGAGCGTGCGGAAAAAAGGAACCGAGGTATGGCGCATAGTGACGTGGTATATATACAATGCCAAACGTCACGTCCGGAGCCAACGATCGAACACCGAGCAAGACAGATCGACGACTGGGTGGAGGTCCACTACGTCCCCTGTCGAAGACTTTTTCCAAAGCAGCAGAGCTATCTATGTGCAGAGAAAGGCAATCCATTGAAGGCTGTGGGTAAGTGGTGGTCTTCGGAGCTGGTGTAAGTTTGAGGGGATCTTCTGGTGCAAGTTTGAGAGTGATCTTCTCGGAGACCCCTTCAGACTTGAAACTCCTTCGGAGGCTGCAGCTCACTCAAACTCTGTATCCTTTGGAAACTAGGCGACAATGGGAACCTGTTCTCGCCTAGGGGCATTCTCAGTAGTCATAGGCGGAGCGCCCGCCGGAGGACGAGGAGGTAAAGTCACTCGTGGTATAGCCGTCTTCACCGTAAACACCACCACCGTGATGGGCCCTCTCGTATCGTAGCAGAAGTACCGATGGTCGTCGATGGCATGGACGTCCTGGAGGACTGTTAGTGAGCAACTACCAAGTAAGCAGTGGCCTTTGAAAAGTATCTATAAGTATTCATACGTGTGATGGTTAAGTGATCTAAGTATTTTAAGGCATTCCATGTGTACCTTTAATACATATATATTTTATTACAAGTTTATTAGTGTAAGTGTCTTTTTGGACTACTGTACTGACTAGGTTCAGTGTACTTGCATACAGCTAATAAGAACATTATTGAGAGGTAAGCAATGTACACATCTAATGAATTTCTTCCTCCGAAATTCCTTATCTATGATGACTTCCAAAGCAGTACGTAAATCTGGAGGAGGGAGGCTAGCAGGGACACCACTTGGACCAGAAATTTCTGCCGGATCGCTCCACCAACGCTGGCGTCCTGGCCTGAAAGGCAATGCAAGCAGTAATGCTTAGCAAACGTGTGCAGAGACGCCCACATTGCCGCCTAACAGATGTCCAAAACAGGGACTACACTCTGCATGGCAGTGGCGGCAGCCACTCTTCTGGTAGAATAGGCTCGGAGACCCTCAGGCACATCCTTTCCAGCTAGATCCTAGCATTCTGAGATGCAGAGAATGATCCATCTTGACATGATCCGTTTGGTCACAGCACTGCCAGTACGAGCAACAGCGGAACCAATGAAAAGCTTGTCATCGTTCCTAGCCTCTCTCGAAAAAGTTAGTACTGACGCCCCGCACTGGGTCCAGCTGCAGCAGATGGAATCGTTCCTCTGTCTTAGAAGGCTGAGGCAAAAAACACAGGAATATTGAGAAATTACTTACAGAAATGTTCTTTCTATGGACTCGAGCAGTGTTCATGCCGGTGGAGTGTCGAAGTCACACCAAGAAATTCGGGAGGACCGCCCTACTAAAGAAAACATAAGCTCCTCGGGCAATGCCCAAACTGTAATGCTTGGAAAATGTGTGCAAAGAGCACAACCTTACCACGCAAATGTCTTTAGTTGGCACTCCCCGCTGGAGGGCCAAGGAGGCAGCGACCCCTCTGGTAGTGTGGGTCCTAAACCCTGACGTAACTCCTTACCTGCATTCTGGTAGCACTCGGTTGCACAGCACTATCCAATGAGAGATAGTCTGTTTGGTGACAGCTCGCCCTAACATGGATTGCAAGAATGCAATGAAAACCTGGTCTTTATTCCAGAAAGAGCACTTTCTGTCCAGGTAAAAACTCAGCACCCTCTTGGGGTCCAACCTGCGGAGCCTCTTCTCATCCTTAGATGGGTGGGGCGGAGGGTGAAATGCTGGCAGGTCTACACTCTGACGCAAGTGGAATTCTGACACCATGTTAGGTAAACCTTTAGGGCAAACTTTCAGGGATACCTTCCCCTTGAGAAAGTTCAGAAAATGGGGCTTAGAAGAGAGTGCTTGCAATTGACTGACCTGTCTTGCAGACGTGATTGCCACCAAAAAAGTGGTTGTCAGTGTGAAGAGTCTGATGGAAGTAGGGTGAAAAGGCTCAAACTGAGCTGTCATCAGAAAGGTGAGAACCATGTTCAAGTCCCAATCAGGAACTGTTAGGAAAGATCTCTCTTTACTGCACCTTTCCTTCCATTTCTATGCTTTTATTTTTGTATCTGACCTGATCTTTTTGCAGCACAGGGCAGTCTTAAACTTCACTACACTGACTTTTGCGAATCTGTTCTTCATGCTGTGAGTACTGGGAAACATTGTTTCCCTTAGTCTTGTTACTTTGTTACTACTTTTAGTAACGTATCACTTGTGGTACATTTTTATCATTTTACAATGCAGTACAATGAGGTACACTTTTTGTTTTGCCCTACACTAACACCCAGAGGTTTTTAGTTACTATAGGTGTGCTAAAAATGGACTGGTTGGTGGCAGCAGCGACACTTTACCATTTGATGGTGCACTCCGTTTTAGCCTTACCGTGTTTGGCTACTAACTGGCTAGTGGTGAAACATGGCCATGCCACAAGGTTTTTCACTTGTCCTTTGGCCATCTTACCAGGAGGTGGGCCGGGACTGTCAGGTCCCAATCCACAAACTGGCACCAGTGTGTCCGAGTGCTACGGATGAGTTTTGCCGCCAGTGGTCCTGATTGGACCACTGCTTGTGGTCCGATCCATCATTGGCTAGTGGGAGCTGCTGCTCTTACCTGGCTTTTAGGTTAAGAAGCAGACCCCATGCACCCACTCTAGAGAGATCCTGGAAAAAAACAAAAAGGAGCCCAGACTCCTGTCCAGCAACAAGACTTGCCAAGAGACCATGGACCCGTCAGAAGGATTGGCAACCAACTTCTACTGCTACTCTGTAGAGCCCTATTCTGTGGAAGATCTCCAGCAGTCCTGCGAAGGCTCTGCGACCCTTGGAGGGAACATCCATTCTCAATGTCAGCTCTGAGTCTTACAAAGAGCAGCCTTCGGAAGTGCCGCAGGACCTCCCTGTGGCTAACCAGCTCTGAGTTTGGGCTACCATGCTGCAGACGGCACTGTTCCGAGTTGAGGCCTGGAACCTGGGGGATTTCAGCTTTTGCAACAAGATTTACCTCTGCAACATTTTCGTGGTCCTAGCATCAAGGGGACCCGAGATAGGAGAGAAAGTCAGACCACGGCAAGGGAATACCCTTTGCGTCACCATGCATCAGGGGTCATCGCCCGAAACTGCTTACCTGCGCCCTTTTTTGTCCCAAGAGGGATGCTGCAACGAGCACTTCAGCATTTCTTTACTGGAAGACCTCGCACCAGCAATAGTCCACAACTGGAGAACTGCTCAAACCTGCAACCCCTGGGAATCAAGGGCTGAGGCTGACGGCGGGAAAAGCAACATCTGATCTTCTTCAACCGACCTGCCAAGTCCTGTGAAGAATCTCTTTTACAGCCACAATAAGCCTATGCATTACAGTCAGATACAGTACCACTTTGCGTCACGCTTTGAAAGGATAAAGTAATTACATTTCAACTGCCATAACCTTAGATTTTCCCATTGCACTTAAGAGGCCCAGTCTAGCAGTACATCCTTTAGTTTACAAATTCATAATTCTTGCTCACAATGTTTGGGATTGCGCGATTAAGTAATGGATATATGATCCGCATAGGTCTTTTATATTTAGCCTGGGGGTGCACGAGTCTGTCAAATTGCGTTTGCATACCATTGCAGTATAAAATAACTGCCCGCCATTGCTCCAACCAGGGGGAGTGAGTCCCGCCCCATATCACTGCCACCCTTCTTTTGGCTAGAAGCAAGAGAAGTCCTGCAGTTTCCTCACACTGGTGTAACCCAGTAATGCAATTATCGGCTTCTGTTCTACTCTTTCCCCCAATATTTCACAAAGTGCCTCGAAAATTCCCTCCCAATAGGAATAAATTACAGGGCAACGCTATGCCAAGTGTAGAAAATCAGCCGGTGTGGTACCACATCCCCCACATCTGTCCGAGACATCCGAGAAGAATCTGTGCAGTGAGGCTGGCGTGTTATAGAATTGGTGCAAGTATTTCAAGTTTATCAGTTTAAATCTTGCATTGAGTGCCACACGCTTCATCTCACCACAACAGTAGCTCCATGTCTGCTTGGATATCGTACACCCCAGTGAGGCTTCCCATCTCTCCCGGGAGGATTTACCGGCTTTCACTTTGTCTTCTAAGTCCCATCCCTTACATTACCAAAACTATCCTGCTCAAAAACACGCATTTTTTAAACCAAAACTATCCTGCTCAGTTGGGGGCCTTTAAGCATTTTATCAATTTCAGGGCTGCTTCTGGTTCTTTGGGGAGGGTCAAGAATACCGGTTTCATGGAATTCCGCAGCCTAAAGTATAGAAATATGGCCAAGGGCTTGTGTACTCCTCTATTCCGCCTATCTTCCAGCGTTATAAACTGACCTTTTGGGAAGAGATTGCAAAAAAAAGACACATTCATTCTATGTAGGCAAAATAGCTCTTTTCACTGGTCAATGGAATTCCTGGTACATAAATGACTGGTATTTCTGGAAAGTAGATGACCCCACCTTTGGATTTGTGCTCTATTCGTGTCAACACCCTGCAGGTCAGTTCTATCATGCTCTTTACTATGGATGTCCTATCCGGAGCTGTCAAAATAACTGACAGCAGGAGAAATGGCACATCCAGTGCCCTTTCCACCTCTTCTATCTCCATGTACCCCAGACCAATGGAGGAAGAACCCCGCTTGAGCCACTTAGTAGTAGGTTTCAAAATCTGGAAGCGCCAGCCCCGACTTCAATTAATGGTTCAATCAACTTCCATCATGAGATTTTATTCTTCCATGCCCATATGAACCTCAATATATTGCAGATTGTGAATCCCGAAAGTAGTCACTGGGTAAGACCAATGGGACATTAAGAAACGCATAGAAACCGTGACAGGAGTACCATTTTTACTAAGGAAATTCTACCATAGTAATTAAGCGCTATATCAATCCATCTATCCCTATTTAATGTGGCATGCTCCAGCACTCTATGGTAGTTCTACTTCTATACGTCTGCTGTGGCCCGGGTAATATTTATCCCCAGATATCGAGTGAAATCCCCCCCCCCCCGACATTGCAAACCCCATCCAGGTGTATAGGGGTAAGCAGGTTGTTTACCCGGACCTTGGCGTTGGCCGGTGCATATAGCAGCGAGATATAAATTGATCCCCCATTCCCATCCTGTGCAGTATTGTGAAAAGAATGGTTCACTCTACCAAGTCAAACGCTTTGGTTGCGTCCAACAGTGCAGCTACAGCCAGGTCATCCTGTTGCACCAGTGACATCAACCGAAACATTCTACACAATCCATACGAGTTGGAACACCCTGGAATTAACCCTGATTAATTTGCACTCACTGATTTATGAATCAGTGGTGCCAGCCTACATGGCAGTATATTGGCCACATTTTTTTAGCTATATTGATAAGGGATGTGGGACGGTGCGAGGAACAATCGTCCGCCGCTTTGTGAGTTTTTACTACCACCATGCTTCCCTCATAGAATCAGTATCTGTCTATCTTTCAGACTTTGGTGGTACACCTGAAGTAGGTGAGGCACCAGTTTCCCGGTGACGGGTTTATAAAATTTAGCCGTGTAGCCGTCTGGTCCAATAGATTTCCACGACAGCAGGGATCTGATGGTCGACAGCACCTCCTCCACCGATAAGAGGCGACCTAACCGCTTCCTTTCCTAACCTATGCACCAGTACAATGCTACTTGGTCTATGTATTTGTCCACCTCTGGTTGGGAAACCTGCGTTTCAGAAGAGTAAAATTGACGGCAGAATCTGTGAAATTCATGAGTCCGCAAATCTCTCTTCCCTTTGTTGTTTTCTTATCAATAAAATCTGATCCCTACGCCCAACTAATCTTGCAGCCCTCGCCAGTAATCTACCCAGGCGCTGTTCCTCCCCATATTGCTGCACTGCCGCTTTCCCCATAAGAAATACCACCTCTCTATGTGCCAATTCACTACATTTCCGTAGGTGCTGTTTAACCTTTATTTGTTCTTTCAGAGTGCCCCCCCCCCCCCCGCTTGCAGTCTCTGTAAATGGGTCTCTGTATCCATTAATTACTTGCAGATTCGTTTCAGTATCCCAGCTTCCTTTGAGATGCACTCCCCTCTGATCACACATTTAAAGCTTTCCCATAATGTCACATGCGACTTCACTGTACCATCATTCAATTTGAAAAAGGTGTCTATGGCCAGTGTCCCATACGTTTCTTCTTCCAGGTATCAGATCTACAGCCATGTGCCGTGCAGGAGGAATCTCCTTCGGTCATTGTTGCCTTTGCGGCGTGATGCCCTAGGTAGGGTCTCCAGAAATATGTGAGCTGCTTCCAGTGTGTAGAAAAACAGATTTGGCACAGCCCCTGTAGGTCTCTTGAGCCGACGAGCTGGAGGGTTGACGGTAGGACGAAGCACCTCCCCCGGATCCTTTGGAAGAACCTTGGGATTTTCCTCCCGGCGTCGTTGCTGAAGAGTGCCCAAGGCACGAGCCGTCTCAGTGTCCACCTTGATGGCCTGAAGAGACTCGTCCACAGTCTTCCCGAACAAATTGTCCCCCGTCGAAGGGCATATCCAACACCTTCGACTGAACATCCTGGTGGAAATCAGTGGTCCTAAGCCAGCACCGCCGAAGAAGGCAAACTCTGTTGCCCATTTGGTGGAACCCTGTCTCGACGAGATCTGTGGCCACTGTAATGACGTGGTTCGATGCTTCTTCACCTTCCTGTAGGATCTTCAACGCCTCCGCCCGCTTGTCAGGGATGAAGTCCAGGAGGGGAGCAATCTTGAACCAAGCTCCCTGTCGTAACAAGCCACGATGGCGAGGGCGTTTGCGGCCTTCATGGTCGTCGCTGCCGACGTGATAACTTCGCCTCATGGCATCCAACTTCTTCCCCTCACTGTCCGGGGGAAGGAGGCACCCAAAGATTTATTCTTGGCCACCGCCGAAACCACAGAGTCCGGAGACGGCTGGGACTGTAAGCACTTGGGCACAGAGTCCGGCACCCTGTATTTCTTCTCATAACGGTCCCTCTTCGCTGGGGCCGAGAAGGGAATAGTTTCTTACCTGTAACTCCATTTCTCCAGCATTGGTATCTTTCATGGATTCACATGCTTAGAATATTCCCCGTCGACAGACTGGGAACCCTCGGTACACTTATAAAGCCGTTTCCCATAGGAAAACGTTCGACACTTTTGTGTCCTATCTACGTCGTTTTGGGCCCGCGCACACATGCCCCACTAGGACGTAGTGGTATAAATGCCCCGCCCCGCAGCTCCCTTCAGATTTTGACCCCTCCAAAGCAGAATGGGGTGAAACAAGACGATTGCATTCCGGGGAGGCCGGCGGGCGCATGTGAATCCATGAAAGATACCAATGCTGGAGAAATGGAGTTACAGGTAAGAAACTATTCCCTTCTCCAGCATTGGATCTTTCATGGATTCACATGCTTAGAATAGAATGCACAGCAGTGATCCTGAAAAAGAGGAGGTGTGAATGCAATCCGGTAACCTCCCAAGCATATGTATAGTGAATCACGCCTACGTAGGATGCCAATTTAAAATGCGCAACAGTACATGCACAGATCAATATCTATATACACAAATATAAATAAATATATACACATCCTTATATACATCCACATATACATATGTAAAATTAAGCACAGACCCTTCTTGAAAAGGGCTTACCTTATTGAAACAGATGGCACAAGACTGCTCTTCCCATTTGTATTTCGTCCGCATGCTGCCGTTCGAGGCAGTAGTGGCGGGTAAATGTGTGAGGCACTGGCCATGCCGCCGCCTGGCAAATGTCTGTCAGCGGGATTCCTGCCCACAACGCCGTTGACGACGAAGTTGCCCTTGTGGAATGAGCTCTCGGACGCCCTTGAAGCGGCTTTCCCGCTTTTGAATGACAGAAGGCAATCGTCGACGAGACCCATCGGGCCAGTCCCTGCTTTGAAATTGCTTTTCCTTTTGCCGAAGGACCATATGCAACGAAGAGTTGTTGCGTAGATCTAAGTTGTTGAGTCCGATGAAGGTAACATTTTAGAGCTCTCTTGACGTCCAAGGTATGTAGGACTTTTTCCACAGCTGATGAGGGAGTCATGAAAAAGGTGGACAGGACAATGGATGAGTGCTTATGATAAGCCGTAGGAACTTTTGGAATGAAACGAGGATTTGTTGACAGAACCACTTTGTCCTTAAAAAACCTTAGGCACGGAGGGTCTATGACCAACGCTTGCAACTCCGAGATTTGTCTAGCTGATGTTATAGCTATTAGAAAGGCCACTTTCCATGACAAGAACTTCATCGACGACGTGGCCATTGGTTCAAAGGGTGGTTTCATTAACCCTGCTAGCACCATATTCAGGCTCCACGTTGGTGAAAAGTGTTTAACCGGAGGGAACGTCCGGAACAAACCCCTCATGAAGTGTTTCACCAACCTGTCACTAAACAAGGGAGACGACTTCCTTCTCCTTGTGAACCTAGAGATGGCCGCCAGGTGCACCTTTATTGATGAAAAGGATAATCCGCTCTTCGCTAGGTGTAGCAGATACGGCAGAAGCTGTTCCGGAGTAATCCTTAGAGGTTGCACTCCCGTCTGTCCTTGACACCACGTACAGAACATTCTCCACTTACACTTGTACGACTTGTTGGTGGAAGGGGCTCGCGTTGCTTGCAGGATCCTCAGACAGTCCGACGAAATGCTCAAGGCACCAAATTCTGAAAAGTCAGGAGCCAAAGCTGTGAGATTGAGACTGTCTGGATTGTGATGTCAGACTGTTCCCTCGTTCCGGGACAGGAGATTGGGAACCTTCGGGAACGTTATTGGACGATCCACTGACAGGTGAAGCAGGTCAGAAAACCACGGCTGCCTCGGCCAACACGGTGCAACTAGGATGACCCGGCTCCCTGTACCTGCATATCCACTGAAGAGTTCTCCGTATCAGAGGGAACGGAGGGAAGGCGTAGAGGAACTTGTTCGTCCATGGAAAGGAGAACGCTTCCCCCAGCGAGCCTTCCTGTGGCCACCTGCTGGCATACATTTCGCACTTCTTGTTCCTCTTCGTAGCAAAGAGGTCCAGCGGTCCAGTCCCCATTTCTCGAAGACTTTGGACAACTGAACGCTGTCTATCTCCCATTCGTGAATTTGGTCCATATTTCTTCTGAGCAAGTCCGCTTGCTCGTTCCGCACCCCCGGAAGATGATGAGCTAAGATGGATATATTGTGTTTCAGAGCCCAGTGCCATGCCTTCTGAGCCTCGGTGGAGAGGGTTTTGGATTGCGTGCCCCCTTGCTTCCTCAAATAAAACATCGCTCTCGTGTTGTCTGTCAATACTCTCACTATGGACCCTCTGATGTGCGGCAGGAACGACTTCAGGGCCCAGCGCACTGCTCTCAGTTCCAGAACGTTTATGTGCAGGAGAGATTCCCTCCAAGGCCAACGACCTTGCGTTTGTAGAGTGCCCATGTGTGCTCCCCAGCCTGTCAGGGACGCGTCCGTCACTATGGTTAGCTGAAATTTCGACTCCTGTAGGGGTACCCCTCTGGATAGATTCTGGAAGCTTCTCCACCACTGAAGAGCTATTAGGAGCTCGTCGTTGTCGACGGTCAGTTTGTCCGACCAGAGCCCTTGGGCCTGCGTCCATCGGTCCGCCAGAAACTCTTGCACCGGCCTCATGAACAGGCAGCAGTTGCCCACCAGAGGAATGCAGGACGCCATAGCGCCCAGAATTGACATATATTTTCTCACTGACAGTCTGGTACTGATTTTCAGCTGACCTGCCAATCGATTGAGTTTGGCAATTCTGTCGAAGTTTACCGCAAACCCCAGCCGTAATAAGAGGTGCATGGTGGCCTGCAAACTTGTGTGAGTCGACATAGGGCAGGACCCCCTCACCAACCAGTCGTCGAGATACGGCTATACATGATGGCCTTGTCTTCTCAGCCAGGCTGCCACCGGGGCCAAGCATTTCGTGAACATTCTGGGAGAGGATTTCAGCCCAAAGGGAAGTACTGTGAACTGGTAGTGAGTCCGCCCTACCACAAACCTGAGAAACTTTTTGTGTCGCTGAAACATCAGTATGTGGAAGTACGCGTCCTGCAGGTCCAGAGACGCCAGAAAGTCCCCTTCTTGGACTGACCGTATCACTTCTTGGAGTGTGAGCATCTTGAATTTTAGGCTTTTCAACGATTTGTTTAGATCGCGCAGGTCTAGAATGGGACGCCACTTTCCGTTTGGTTTTTTCACCACAAAGTATCGGGAATAAACCCCTTGACCCCTCTGTGACGACGGAACCAATTCTATAGCACCTTTTTGTAGCATAAGTGCTACTTCCTGCTGCAACACACTCCGATGTGGTTGAGCTACAAACGCTGGTGGAATGTGCGGAGGGTTGCTTTTGAATTGCAGGGAATGTCCATATCTTACAGTGTCCAACACCCATTGATCCATTGCTATCTGCTCCCATTCGTTGATGTAGCACAATACCCTGCCTCCCAGAACGTTCCGATGCCCGTCATTGCTGGTCCTTGGTCTGCTTATCCCTCGTCGACGAGTAACCTGTTCTCTTCTTGGGGGCCTGGTAGTCCCGGCATCGTTTTGCCGCTTGAGAAGCCCGTCTGTATCCCTGGGAGGGGTATGCTGGCCTACTGAAGGATCTGTCTCTCGATGCCGAGAATCTGGAAATTCGACCACTTTGAAGCGCCCCCAAGGAATGCACCATGTCGAGTCCTCTTTCATGCCCTTCAGGGCCTCGTCTACCTTCTCACCGAACAGAAGGTCTCCCTCAAAAGGCATATCCAGCACCTTGTATTGCACCTCTGGTCGGAAGTTGGTGCATTTCAGTCATGCCTGCCTTCGGAGAACCACACCATTATTCACTTGCTTAAACCCCGATTCCGCGAGGTCCACCGCGATGTTTATGGCATGATTGGAGGCCTCTTCACCCTCTCTGACCAGTAACATCGCCGCCTTACGATGTTCTTCCGGAAGATGCTCCAGCATAGGAGCCAGTCGGTGCCACATCGTATCTGGCTACTATAGCCAGGGAATTGGCCGCTTTCACTGTGGTAGCACTTACCGATGGCACTTTTTTGCTGAAAGCATCCTGTCGTCTGGCATCACTTTCCGGGGGAGTCGTGCACTTGTGCTGGGCCCTCGCCTTTCTCGCCGCCGACACCACTGAGTCAGGAGTTGGTTGGGAGGAGAGACACTTGGGGGTAGACTCTGGAGCCTTACATTTTTTCTCTAGCCAACCTTTTATCGCTGGTTCCGAGAAAGGGTGGCGCATGGTCTGCAGCCCATCTTGCCACACATGATCCAGGATGGGTGCTGAAAACACCGACCTTCTCTTTCCCATGTGGTTGAAAAGAAAACAGTCCTTTTTCTCCTCTTCCTGGGCCAGGCCGAATTCTGTACAAGCCTTGGCCATCATGGTGTGAAATGACCCAATACCGTCCGGGGGAGACGGCTGAACCGGGATTCTCGGGGCTTCTAATTCTGCTTCGGACTCCCAGGTTGGATCCCTGGAGGGGGAGAGCGAGACCTCTGATAAAGCTCTACTGTCCGAGTCTGAATCCATCAGCTCTCCTTCCTCGCAGCGTGGAGCCGAGAGGTCTGTAACCGCTGACAATGCCGTGGGGGCTGACTGAGGTGGCCAACGAGACGGGCCCGGGTCGTCGATGGTCGACCTAGCCGGAGTTGCTTGAGGTAGTCGGTCGTCCAGTGTCTTCAGCAATGTTTGCAACGTGGATAAGACCTCCAGCGACAAGAGTGACTGCGGATTGAGCAGAGGGGTAGACCCTGGAATGCTCCCAGAGAGAGGCCTGATAATCCCTCGTAACCCGAGGTCTGCAGGGCCAGCTATTCTCACATCCTCACCCGAGGACAGCGACAAGGCCTCTTGTTGTAGTAGTGTCTCCGGCAAAACTGGGTCGTAAACCTCTGGTCGCCAGGCCTCTTGCGGAATCTCCGTTGACGAAGCAATAGCTGGACTCGTCGTTATTGCCTGCGGTTCAAGAACGGTTGAGGCCAATTGTGCCAGCGGCAGAGATGTGGTCGACGACTGCCCTGCCGTAGACGGCGGCGGTCATGCCGGTCCTTGAGGCGTTCCCACCTTTTCCAAACTCGACCTGCACTTCTCTGCATCTCGACTCGAGGTCGACCTATGATGATCGCCCGAGGAGGATTTAGATTTTTCTTCTGTCTTTCTTCGTTGAAGATGAGGATGACGAGGCTTTCTTCGACGAAGAGTCCTTAAAATGGCTTCTCGATGATTCCTTCTCCGCCGGTCGTGATTTCTTCACCGGGGGTTCAGACGATGTCGAGCGGCGCAGGGCCCCTGAAGATTTTGACACTGAGGCCACGCTGCGCATGGAGCCCCACCTCCGAAGGCGGGTATGCCCCCGCTCCATCGTTTAACCATGCCACAAGTCTTCGACTTCGATCTTTAAGAGTCTTCTGGGAGAAGCCCTTACATATGTCGCACTTGTCCGCGGAATGATGAGGGTGTAGACAATATATGCAATCCATATGTCCGTTCCCCTCCTACACCTTCAACCCACACGTAGTGCATGGGCGGAACAGCGCTTTTCCTGACATCTGGAGAAACTCCAACAGCACAACCTAGACAAAATTGTAGACTACACGAGGTGCTCCCACTACTTTGGAGACGGTTGAAATCTGAAGGTAGCCGCGGGCGCGGGGCATTTATACCGCTACGTCCTAGTAGGGCATGCGTGCGCGGACCCAAAACGATGTAGATAGGACACAAAAGTGTTGAATGTTTTCCTATGGGAAATGGCTTTATAAGTGTACAGAGGGTTCCCAGTCTGTCGACGGGGAATATTCTAAACATGTGAATCCATGAAAGATCCAATGCTGGAGAAAGGGTTCTTCATGAGGGACAACCCCTCGTCCCAAATGTCATCCAAGAGCCGGATCGAAGGTCTTCCTCTTCGCCTCGCGGCACTGGTAAAGGAAACCCTCTTCTACTCTGGGACAAGCAGGAACAGCTCCAAGGCCCTGAGATTATGGCGTGGAATGAGCCTATCTCACCAGGCGGTGACGGGAGATCCCCAATCCGCTGTCATCTGTGCCCGTCGTCCCCATGTCCGGATCCGTATCATCCCTCAGTGGGTGATGGGGGAGGGAGGCAAAGGTTGCAAAGGAGGTGGAGGGTGAACTGTCCTCTTCTTGGATGGTGGTTCCTCTGATGGTCCTGGTGCCGCAGGAGGGGCGGGGCGCGCCGGCGCAAGAGGCTTCCTTGTCCGGATCTCCGAGCATAGGGTATGCAGAGCAGTAAGAAAGTCCACCGATATATCTCCAGGTGGTTGCTGAAGTGGCTGTGTCAACGGAGACAAGGGCGTTTGTGGCTTAGGCTGGTCCTCCCAACCCTCAACGCCCTGTTGCTCCTCATCGGGCTCCTCATCAGGAACTTCCCATAGTGCCTGCTCTCGTCGCATCGTTCCCCCTGGAGGGCCGGAGGTTGGTAAGCTCCTCTTCAGAGGAGATACAAGAGCCCTGAGGGGCTACCGTGCCCTTCCCCTTCTCTGCGACCAAGGGAGGCGGTTTCGGGGAAATTATGGGCATCATCTTCTCTGGTGTCTTTTCGATGGGTTGAGAAGAGGACTCCCTCCTGGCAGGCAGGAGTACTCTTGCCTTCGGGCCGAGCCCTCCGGGTCTGCCTCGGCAGCCTTCGCGAGGGACGCCACCACTCCTTCGATGAAGGGGCCTTCGCCAGAGGTACCTGGGCCTTCACGACCTTGGTCGAGCTCAGAGCTTGCCCGGATGGCCCAACTTCCTCTTCTTAGAAGAACTTGAGAGTTGGCTCATGGTCAAAGGCGTTGGATATGCTGTATTTGCCCTGGCCGCTGCGTAGCCCGTTGCAACGGCGCTCCCGGCGTTTAGCCTTATGTTGGGCCCCAGCGGTAGGGGCGCCCTCAAAGGTCTTAGAAGAACACTCAACTTTCTTCTTCTGGGCAGGGTAGGCATGCTGCTGGGACTCACCCAGAGTAGGGGCCTTGGCCTGCAACCACTCGGTGAGATGCCTGTGTCTGTCATTCACCGTACGGGGTACCATCTCCTGACAAGACGCACAGTCATCCTCCACATGCGTCGGGTACGAGTGCAGGCAGTAAAGGCACAGGGAATGTCCATCGTCCAAAAAGACATTGCGTAGGTTGCAGTTGGGGCAAACCTTGGAGAGGCGCCAAGCCCTTCTCCTCTGCCATGTCCACGTGGCATAGGCCTTGAAGAAGCTTCTGGAATCCTCCAAGAAGAAACTCGACGAAATTTGCTCTTGAGGGGCACTGAAGAATCTGGAAACGGGTCCCCATTAATCAGAAGGTGGATCGATGGGGCTTGAGGCTCGATTGACCGAAAAAATAGAGCAAAACTTAGAAAAATCACAAAATGCAATAAAAGCACGAGGACTCCCAACACTTGAACGTGTGGTAAAAATCTGAAGATGGCTGCTAGAGGAGGGGCTTAGGTAGAGGGCAGCCATTGGCTGGGGGCAGTATGACCCAGAGACCAGTGATTGGTTGTTAGGAGAAAGACAGTTCACAAGTGAAAAAAGCTGATGTTTTTCTTTACCGAGGATTTCCAGCCCGCCGACGGAGAATATTCATGAGCATGTGAATCCATGCCAGACCCCTTGTTGCAGAAGTATTTTTATACCCATTTTGTCTAAGTGGGTTCCTGGACTATCTCAGTGTGTGTGCTCATTGCGGACCCCTTACAAGCACACCACCCCTTGAGAATTAGCCTAGATCACTCACCTTGCTACCTTGAAATGGTTTGGCTACAGCCCCCAAGAGTTGTCCCCATCACAATATAGTTTGCCCTTCTATAAATCTGTCCACCAGGCCAGAGTATAGAAAATCAGACTTCACAGGAACCACAAAAGGCAAAGGAGGGAAAGAATTAACAAGGCCCTTCAGGAACAGAGCCACCACTGGAACTGTAACACATTGACCCAGTTCTGGTGTCCTTTTAAACAAGAAAAGGGGCACCAGATACCGCTTTACTATGTCCATTTGCTGAACTGATTTGGCTAAGGCTAACAAAAACTCCATCACAGAGAAGGTAGGACACGACATAGGGTCCAATCCTTTTGTCTTGCACCAAGTGACAAACTTTCTCCATCTGCATGCATACAGGGACCTAGTGGACGGTCTACTTCCAGCTAACAAAACTTCCAATACCTCCTCGTCGAGGTTCCAGTCCCTGTACTATAACCTCTCAAGCCAAGCATGCAGGTTGAACCAGTCCGTGTGAAGCATAATGCCTTCAGACTGCGAAAAGCAGTCCAGCCTCCGAGGAGCATATGGACAGTGCTAGGCAATACGGGTACCACGTCCTCTTCGACCAGCCCGGGGTGATCAGGAACAGGTGATCTCTGAATCTCTGCAACCTCCTGAGAACCCAAGTGATGACTGGTAGCAGCTGGAACGCATAATGAAGACACGCCACCAGATATTCTTCCCCCAATTGTCCCCCTGAGGGGAAATTCTCTTAAACAATACTGTTTGCACTTCGTGTTTCCACCGTTGCAAAGAGATCCACCGTCTGGGTGCCTCACTGGGTGAAGATCTTCGAATTGACCTTCGGAAATCGCTGCCTCTCGCGGGAGACCAAGCTCTGCCTGTTCAGACCGTCCACCAACCCATTCTCCACACTTGCCAGATGTGCTGCAGCGGTTATGTTCTTTAGCATCCAGTTCTATAGATACACAGGAGAAGTGATTTCACGTCTCCCTGCTTGTTGAGGTAGTGCATGATCACTGTATGTTTGTTAGCACCAGTACGTGTTTCCTTTGCAGAGAAGGTGCAAAAGCTGCCAGTGCCAGTCCCACTGCTCACGGCTCCAGTAGATTGATGTGGTAACCATTCTCCTGATCTGGAGAGAACCGCAATTATCTATTCAGCCCTTTAGCGAAGCATCAGTGATAACCTGCTCCTCTGGCCATGAGCCCAGAAAGGTTCTCCCGCTAACATATTCGTCCTGTCGTTCCACCAGGTCAGGCCATTCGCCGCAGACCTTGACACCTGGAGCACATCCGACATCTCGCCGAAGTACTGCAACCACTAGTTCCTGAGAAGCTACTGAAGGGATCTCGTCTGGAGTTTCGCCTTTGGCACCAGGAAAATAAAGGATGCCATGAGGCCCAGCGAACGCAGGACGGCTGATGCTGGGAGACTGCTTTAGTTCTGGAAGAGACTGACCATGTGTGCCACATTGTTGACTCGGTCCTCGGGAGGAAGAGCCTTCCCTTACCAGGTTATCAAGACTGCTCCGAAGAACCAGCCCTTTGCGCTGGTGAGGTCTGTGATTTCTTTAAATTCAGGGAGAAACCCAAGTCGTGCAGTAGTAAACAGGTGTCCTCACGTTGGCTCGAAACCTGTTCCGGGGATCATGCTCTTATCAGTAATCGTCAAGTAAGGAAACACAAAGACACTGGCTCTCCTGAGGTCGGCCGCTACTAGGGCCATCAGCTTGATAAAGACCCCGGTGGTGGTCTATTTTTCTCCATAACTCCGAAAGGCATTGTTAGGGAGAATGCTCAAAAATATGCTAATTCCCTCTACCTTACAGACCCCCAGCAACTTTGCTGGATTTGACGGACTTCATTTTTTTTTTACCTCGAGAGAGTGAGACCCTTTTTCCCACTCATGTATTTTATGTGATGTTATACACTGTTTCTTTTTGGTTATGGAGTCTAACAAACTCCATAGGCATCATCTTTTACAATTGTGGCACAAAACACCTTTATTGCAGTGACACAAGGAAGTCTTTCAGATTTCCCAAGGTTTAAATACCTTCTCTGGGATAAACTACAGTTTCCCAGAGCAGTAGAGTGAAATTGACTACTTAGCATTGTACTTGCTAGACCCAGCACACCCTATCTTACAATAGAGTGCTGGAGGGGTTACTTAGTATCTCCTGTGTCTAAATGCTCATGTAACATCTTCTATGTTACCCTTTCCTCTCAGAATGGCTGGTGGCAGTGGTTTTGCAATGAACTACCATGATTTACGAGGACTGCGAACTGTTCGCAGCTCCGGTAACGTTAAATCGTGGGAGCCATGTTTTTCAAAATGGTACTGAGTCTCCTTTGTTAATTCGCCTTTGGCGGACTTCAGGAGTGAAACCCGCCTCTGGCTCCAGAGTGTCTGGGGTAGGCAGGAAGTGAGGGAGGTGCCCGAAACTCCCTGTGCTTAGTCTCCTAGGAGACCCAAATCTACTCCGACGATTGGCTGGCTGACTGTCCAGCAAGGACAGCCACCTTGCTGGGTGAGTGGCAGCTAGGTTGGAATGAATGGGAGAGAACTGAATAAAAGGCAAGTCTCTTGGCTTCGAAGGCCAAGTCGACCACTGGACGAAGGAACTGAATAAAAGCTTGAAGAGGACGGCTGCTGCAACTTCTGGACCGTTGGTTTGCCCGGTGAAGCCCTGCTGCTGGTCTGAATCACCACGTTTGCATCGACAGAGAAGCCCTGCAAGGACAACGTCTCCCTTTGAGTTGGTGGGACCAATCAACTCCCAAGTAAGCCACCTGGGCACCCATCTCGGAGCTGGTTGAATTTCCTCAGAGTTGTTGCAGGAAACCTTAGAGCCAGGGAGAGGGACACCAGATTGTGTACGTTGCTTGTAAGCTGGCCTAAAGCTTTTGGAAGACCCTCCGGACTCCCACAAAGCAGGACTGACCAAGCCTGACGACCCCCCCCTCCCCACCCCCCCCTCAGTTGAGTGCGGGACCTCAGATGTAAGGAAAGTCCACCTTGACAGCCAGGAACCGTGCGTATTGCCATTTGCTGTACCGCAAGGAGCTGAAACGCAAAACAGTCACTGAAAGTAAAGTTTGTCGGTTGCCAGCTTTGATGGTGCCAGTACAGTGCAGGAGTCCCCGACATCCTCCCTCTTCTCACCACGACTGAGGCCCAGGAACAGTGAGATCTGCAGAGCTGTACAGGAACAGAAGTCTTCAGCTGCATCTTTTTCTTCTTTACTAAGGTACTGTAAAACTAGCCTAAGAGAACTTACCTCTTACTGTGGAAGTGCTTGTAACATCTGGAACTCACAGGTCTAATCAGCTTGTGGCCCTACATTTGATTTTTCTTTTTACCAAAGACTCCTAAGAACCTGTGCAAAGACTTTTCCATTTACTTACCTGAAGTGCTGCATCCTATACAAAGAATTTGGCCCATTGACTTTGGCTTAGCCTATTGAATTGAATGACTCTTCTAAGTGCTATCTGAAAGTATTTGCCCCGCTTATGAATATTTGTAAATTCTTGTGTTCTAATAACCCTTGCCTTTTACTTACTTTTTAAAGAGTATTCTGAATGCCAAGATTAAGGTATTAATGTCCCCAGCACCCTTGTTACTGAAGTCACCTGTGGGTGTAGGTTGTGTCTGTGGGCCATCCCAAAAGGGCCTTGTCTGATACAGAAACTCAGAGTGTACAGTACCGAAGTATATTTGTGGGTTACTGTTTGATTGCTACCTTCTAAAGAAGGCTTTGTAACTGACTGATAAATACATTATTAACTGTTTATGCAAGAAACCTTGAGCGTAAGAGTTTATTTGAATACCTGTAACTGTGAATCTTTGTGTAACTCCACTACAGCTCACATTTCCCCTCTTGAGATAAGCCTGCTGCTCAACACGCTACCAAAACTGTGTAGTACAAGTTACCAAAGGTTGGGTTGCCTATACCTGTACTCATAGTTGTATGTAGTGTTCCCAGAGGGTACTGCATTCAAACTTTGCCTAACAGGAACCTGGATTCTACTATTGCAGCACAAAGCTCCTTAAGGGCAGTTTTGCTGGGGACCCTTAGGGTTATCCCTGGAGAATCTTTCCTTTATCCTAGAGTAACTACATTTCTCAAGGAGAGATATTTTGTATCTCTTCAAAACCGTTAGTCTGAGAGATTGGCCCACACCACCTTATATGGAGTGCCAAATGATGCTTAGTATCCCCCTTCTCTCTGCTCCTCTGACTTCTCAGTCACAGACAATTTCCTAGTTATGGCTGATGGCAGTGGACTTGTTCTACCAACTATTGTGTAATTTATTTTACCAGACTATGTCCACAATCTCGGTAGTACACCAAAGGTGCACCCAAGTACTAACTTGGGACCGCCCTTCTTTTTTCGTCATTACTAGAGTTGTTGTTCTTGGTCAGCCCTTCTACCATTCTGGGAGGGGGAGTCTTGTGTGTGTTTTGTCTTTGGCGGGAACCCTTGGGTGTCCCAACCTAGGCGCCAAAGACTCTAGGCAGGCAGGATGTGGGTGAGGAGTTTTCCACCGCCCTTTCCTTTATCTGCCAGAGTGCCTGAATGGGACCATCTCCCACTGGGGGTCTGGCTGTCCTGATTGGACAGCCAAACACCCATTTCTGTAAATTGCTGAGGAAGATTGCAGAGGGAGTGCTGGAACTATATAAAAGGCAAGGCTCCTGGAGTGAAAAGCAAGTTGACCACTGGAAGTTGAAGTAACCGAAGAAGAAGACTACCAGAGATGCCTGCAGACCCTTTGCAACACCGTAAAGAGACAACTGGGGTCCTGACCCCTTTTTCTGTGCGACAGAGGAACTCCCAAGAGGACGACTCCTTCCCTTTGACTGGTGTGAACATACAGTCCCAAGAAACTGATTTGAGCCATCTCCCGAGTTTCCAGATCTGCAGAACCCCAATACCAGGAGGCCTGCTGCCCATTTCGAGTGCATCATTGCGGAAAGGCTGAATCCGTCCAAATCTTTGCTGAGCCCTCAAGGACACTGCAGAAGTCCTAATTCAACTTGTCCAGACACCCTCAGAGTGTGGGACTGCAGGAAACGAGGAAGAATGACTGGGCGAATCACGTCCCTTGTTGGTGTTGCAGGAAAGGCGCTAAATCCGCAGTGACCAACGAAGTTGATGAAAGTCGTGCCAGAGGTCCTCCCTCAGAACTGCTGCTGAGAGATCCCATAAATTGTCCTGCCTTTAGTCATTAGAGCAAGGAATCCAGAGGTCGGGTCCAGAGCTGCAACATCACAGAGCATCCACTACAAACGTTTTCTTGAAACCTAAGGGACTTTGGGGGGAAAATGGTATTGATTACCTTAGTCCAGAAAGTAGCTCCAGAGCGTTGCAGTGCACGTAGAGGTGTCCAGGGAAACCCCCTCTTACCTCCGACTCAAGCTGCTGGTGTCCCTTTAGCGAGTCCTTTAACAGGGTCTCCAACGTTGATTAATTCTTCTTTTATCTGCTTTCCTAGAGACTATAAAGTATCCACAGGAACTATTTGACTTGTGCTGCTTTTCAAGACTTTAAGCCTCTCTGAAGTGTCTTTTAGCTACTGTTGTGTTTTGGACTTTAAAAGACTTGCTGTGCCGGGAAAACGCCTCTAGAACCTGAAGCTCTGATAGGATAACAGTAACGGGTGTACGTTATTACCGATAATATGTTAGACTTGCTTTATGCATTGGCTCAAAGGGAGAACCCATAAATCTGGTTAAATCCACATTTAGATCCCATCCAGTAGCTGGGCGAGAAATGGGGGGATGAATCCTCTTAACTCCTTCTATAAAAGCTTTAATCACCGGTATTTTCCACCACACCACCATTTGTTGTGACGTGGTGTAGGCTGAGAGAGCAGCAAGATGAACTTTTAGGGAATTGAAGACCAACCCTGAGTCTAACAAATGGGTTAGGTACAGCACAATGTGTGGGTGAGCAATCAATGGGATTGACGCCCTTGGTATTACACCAGATGACAAACCGTTTCCATTTGCTGGAATAGCAATAGCGGGTGTTAGGTTTCCAAACTCTATGACCTCAGGCGCCAGGCTGCTAAGTTCAGAGTTTGTGGGCATCGGTGTAGGGTCTCCCCCCTGTCCTGAGAAAACATGTTGTATGGGCAGGGTAGTTTTACTGGTGGGGAGAGGGACATTTCCATTAGATGAGCAAACCAGGGTTGGCGTGCCCACATGGGGACTACCAATATCATGGTGACTGGTTCCTAGTGCATCTTGTGCACTATCTTGTTGAGTCGGGGAGTTCGGGGGGTGGGGGGGATTGTGACATTTCCCTGACCAAGTTATCCATAGACAGTTCCCCTTGGAGCAGTTCTGGGGGTACCTGGAGGTGTAGTCTTGGCATTGGGCGTTCTCCTGAGTTGTGAACAGGTCGATCTCTTGGCAGCCCCATTCTGCGAAGACGTTGGACACAATGTCTTCGGGGAGTCGCCATTTGTATTCTATGGGCAGTGGGAAATCTCGGTTACCAGTCATTTGGTCGAAAACCAAAGGATCGAATGCCATTTGATCGACAGTCAAATGGCCTAAAAAAATGGTCGATTTTTTAATTTATTTTTTTTATAGGGGGGGGGGGGGGATTCCCCCCAACCCCGTTTTCTTTATTAAAAATATTTAACCAACCAAAACAAAAAAATAAATATATAAATAAATAATACATTCGATCTTTTTTTTCCGACCATTTGACTGGACACTGGAAATCTCTGCTGAGCACGTCTGACAGAAGACTGAGTTCTCCTGGAACGTGTTGGGACAACAGACACATCTTGTGTTTGAGAGCCCACATCCAAATGTTTTGGGACAGCTTGGATAGCCCTGGAGAGTGTGTGGCCCCTTGTTTGTTAAGGTAATACATGGCTGTTGTGCTGTCTGTCAGAACCAGCACCGTCTTCCCTTGTAGTTGCGCTTGAAAGGCTTTCAATGCCTTGAACACCGCAAATAGCTCCAGTAGATTTATATGGTTGGGTGCTACTTGTGGGGACCACACTCCATGCGCTGTCTGCTGAAGCAGGTGAGCGCCCCCCACCCCGTGAGAGATGTGTCTGTCATGAGAGTGGCTTCCACCGCGGGGGTGGTGAAGGATTTCCCCTTCAAGAGGTTTTCCCTCGACCAACACTGCAGAGCGAGAACGAGGGCTGGCGAGACAACTACCAGATCCTCCCATTGTCCGCTGGCCTGACACCACTGGCTGTTGAGCTACTCTTGCATTGGATGCATATGAATGCGCAGTCGCACGTGGGGAACAAAGTATATACATGACGACATCACGATACCTAGCAAGCGCATGGCTTTGCGTACCGTCACCTCCCAACTGGCTACATATTGAGGGATCTGAAAAAGCATGTTCTGAAACCTCTCGTTGGAGGGGAGGACTAGGCTGTCCTTCGTCCAGATTAGAGCCCCCAGAAATTGTTTTACTTGACTGGGGACTAGACTGGATTTTTTCTCGTTGATGGAGAATCCTAGACTGAACAGAAGGTCTACGGTCGTCTGGGTGTTCAAAAAGCATGTGTCGTAAGAGTCCTCTGTTATGAGCCAGTCGTCGAGGTAAGGGTAAACTAGGACGGACAGTCTGCGCAGATGTGCTGCCGCTACTGCCAGGACCTTTGTAAACACCCTTGGCGCCGAGGTGATGCCGAAGGGGAGCACTTTGAATTGGTAATGCCTGTCCTTTATCATGAACCTTAGATATTTCCTGTGCGCTGGGAACATTGAAATATGAAAGTATGCATCTTTCATGTCCAATGTTGTCATGTGGTCCGCCTGTTTCAACAGTGGGATCACCTCCTGTAGTGTTACCATACAAAACTTTTGAGGTTTTATAAACTTGTTCGCTGGGTGCAGGTCTAGAACAGGGCGCATGGTGAGGTCCGTTTGGGTACAAGAAGTACACTGAATTAATACCCTTGTTTACCTGAAGAATAGGGACGACTTCTATGGCGTACTTTCCCAGCAGCGATTCCACCTCTTGATTCAGGATCTGCAGATCGTCCGGTGAGAGGCGCCGTGGGTGTGGCGGTCTGAACTGTGGTGGTCGGGCGAATTCCATGCAGTACCCGTGGGCGACCATGTTTATAACCCACTGGTCTGAGGTTATCCCCTCCCATGCTGTGAGGAAAGATATTAAACGCCCCCCGACCGGGGTGACATGGGAGGGGACCTGGATCTGTTGGTCATTTCTGACCAGAGGCTGCGGCTCCTCTGGGATTGGGGCCTCTACCTCTGCTGCGTTGCTGACCCCTAGGTGGGGCTTCCTGATGTTTGTCCAGAGTTCTAGTTTCCCGTGCTGTAGTTCTGACTTGCACGGGACTGCCCCCGAAAGGACCGACGAGAACCATCTCCCCTTTGGGGGGAAGTTTTCTGTGTTATTTGTTGCAAGGACTTAAGAGTCTCATGCTCTTTCTTGGCCGTCTCCAGGGCATCGTCGATCGCTTTCCCAAAGAGATTAGTCTCTTCTATGGGTTTGTTGATAAGACCAGCCTGTGTGTCAAGCTTGAACCCCGAGTTGCGAAGCCAAGCTTGCCCCTTGAGTGGAGTGCTCTGGGCCAGAGACCTGCCTGCTGTCTCAGCAGTGTCTAGAGTGTTCTTGATTATATTCCGATTTACCTGCCTTCCCTCGGCAACGATGGATAGAAGCCTGGACCTAGCGAGTTCGGGAACCTCTTGGAGACGACCTTGTACAAGGTCCCATTGTGCTTCTGCATAACTGGCCAGCAGCGTGGTGTTATTCGCTATGCGTGTGGTGTATGCAGCTGCCAAAGTAACACGCTTACCTAGGGCATACAACCTTTTGGATTCCTTATCTGGAGGTGCCTCCCCTGTAGCAAGGGGTACCCCCAGCCCGATTCTGGGTGGTAGTGACTACCAAGGAGTCGGGGGGTGACATGGCCTTTAATATATTGAGGGTCCGGGCGAGCTGGCCGAAATAGTTTTTCAACTCTTGGTTTCACTGCCCGGGTCTGAGCTGGCGTGACCAGGGGGCAGGCGGGAGGTGGGGCCAGTGGGGGGGGGAATCTTCTTTTAACAGAATTTAGGAGGGGAATGGCTTGAGAGGGGTTTCTCCTTGAAAATGTCCTCCACAAAGTCTTGTTCGGGTACCGCCTCTTGAGTAGTGATCTGAAAGTGATCTGCTTTCCTTAAAATGGCATTGAAGGCCATTTGGTCGTCTACAGGCGAGGCTTGGCGCACCAGGGTGGATAGAGGAGAATCCAGGCATAGCAAATCAGTGTCCTGATCTTGTGTGGGGAGCGTCCATGGCTCAGTTTCCACTTGCTGGGTTTCCTCCCTGTTGTCCATGGCATCCGCCTGGTCCTTAGGGTAGTCCTGCAGGAAGGGTCTTCTTCGCTGTAGATGACCTGGTAAGTGTCCATCTGGACCACATCTTCATGGTGGACAGAAGCCGAGGGCTGAGAGTCAAGATTTTCTTGGAAACATGAAGCTGATCTTAAAGGAGGGTCTTCACGAGATCTCTTAGGGGAAGGCTGCTCAGAAAGCGAGAATCCTTTCAAGACTATCCATGCACCCCTTCAAATTTCTCCCTTGTCCACTTAGAGAAACCAGAAGGGCCTAAAGGTGGAAAACATCGTTTTCTGCCCTTTGGCATCGAAAATTGTCTCCCAGGGTGTTGGACAGAGACTCCCGACTGTCCTCTTAGGTTGCGCGAGAATCGGGGCACCATGGCGTGTCTTTAGACTTGTCCGCAGCTTGCCCCATTTGTTTCGACGGTGTAGGTACCAGCCCAACTGCCAAAGTAATTCTCGCGATACTGTCTTCGATATCCGCCGAATCGGCGGGAGTTAATGGGTTTGAAGGCCTATCGGTAGATTAACCTCCTACCGCTGCGTTAGAGGGCCTAGCGGTAGATTTATCACCTGGAGGCCCAGTAGTAGGTTTTGGGCCTACCAGGCCTTTAGGGACCGTTGGAGCGTCGAATGACCATGCTTCAACGTGTAAACCCGATTTAGGGGTAGCGCCCTTGTTTTTTGAGTGCCCAGTCGCAAGACGCTGCTGCAGATGCGGGGAAGGCTGCTGATCTACCCGATTAGAGGAAACCGCTGACATTTTCTACGGCCCTGTTGACGCGGTCACCTTTTTTCAACGGAACGTCGAAATCTGTGGTGGGGTCGTGTGCTTGTTGTGTTTTTTTTACGCCCCCGTCTCCGGGTGTTATCCCTGAAGCGAGACTTGCGTCAGGCATTAAGGGGTCGGGGACGGGGGCGTGGCAGACCTAGAAGAGTCCGCCTCAAGGTCTGTAACATCCGATACAGATGTTTGGTCATCGGAGGTACCCCCATCACTTTCAGCAGGTGTGGCGGTGGGGGGAAGAGGGTTCTGCCCGCTACACACTGTATGCGACCCACCGCTTTACACTGTGCTCCTTAAGGGTCTTAGGCCAAAAGGGCTTACAAGCTACACACCGCTTATCGTCAGGATCTAAAGGGAGACTGGAATTACAGGTTCTGTGCTCATCTTACCACGGGGCAGAACCTAAATGGAGTCCTTTCCATAGCGAAAGGTATACACAAAGATGACCGGACCTAGAGGGCAAAGAGGGGGAAAGCGATAAAACATAACGAAAGATATGGCCACCCCGACCCCACTCTACCTACTGAGTAGGCCGGCCAGAGGGCCAAGCCACGTGGATGCCTCAGCTGCCGGATCTTAGGCATCGAAATCCACCGACGAAGAAACTTCCTGCAGTCTTCGTCGAAGTTGTTAATTGCTGTCAAAGTGAGTTAAGGGGGAATAACCGACAAAGTCAATATGAGATAAACAATGTCTCTTATTTAAGAGCTCAGCTATAGGGCAACCAGTTATCCGGGTGGAAAAAAACAATCTGAGGGACATCGGCGCGTGAAGGATTTTGGGTACACTACATGTCACGATAGGGATATTGTTAGACACGCCTATGCCGACGACCCCTTTCCGTCCCCGAAAGACAAGATGCAATACTCTGAGGTTACCACTGGTTGTCGGACCATATGCACAGCATGTGATTCTAAGCAGATTAAGACGCATCAGAAACATTTATGTTTAAGTGTTTCTCTAATGTGCATTAGTAACTAGGTGCAATCTACTTACCTACAGCTCACCTCTTCCTGTTGAGATAAGCCTTAATGCTCTCACACTCTAAGGTCTCGGAGTAGTACAGACTGATATTAAGAGTTGGGGGGTGGGGGGGGGGTCTACAAACCACTGAGATAGCTTACATCCAAAGTGGGACTTTAGGAAAACTCCCCTAACAGGCCCTGACCAGATTTGCTATAGCCGCATTAAACCGGCAAAGACTGTTCCGTCTGTGTCACACACAGTATGTCGATGAGGTTGTATTGCGACACAGGCTACGACAGAGCGCCAAGCCCACAACTTTCGTGACTGGCTTGCGGCACTGGGCGTCCGGGTGAGCGTATGGATTAAGTTGCTGGATCACATCATGATATGTGTCCAAACCACTGGCATCGCGGAGGTCATACACCAGTTGCAATAACTCAGCCTTGTCTGCCATAAAATCTGGCAATGGATCCAAGGCCGCAACCTCCCCATCGGTTCAAACCCACATGGTATTGGGTTGCCCTCCTTGTCAAAAATCGGCTAGAGTGTCCGTTGGTAAACTTTGCTCTTGCGGGGTGCCTCTGCCCGTCGCAGGGCTTATTGGTCTTAGGGGGTCAATGGTTTTGGCACAGGAGGAGGTTTCTCCTTTGGGGTCTTGCTTGAGGGCGCTTGACCAGCCTTGGCTACCTTCGTACCGGACAGACTGGGAGCGGTTGGTACCGTATCCGCCTGCCGCATCGAGGCCAAGGCCGTACCAGCTGAGGCCTTTTAAAAAAACTTTGAATATTTGGTCTTGAAGTGTTCCCACTCCTCCCTAGAAGCACCCGTCGCTGGGTACGACATATGCTTTCGTCCGACAAGTCGGAATCACGTCTGCGTTTCTTTTTGTGCAACGACAACGATGAGGAGTGGCGAGATTCGCTATGTGAGTGCTCCAAGGACCTTGACAAGCGCCAGCTTTGCTGAGCGTTACTTCACCGCCTGCGGGTTCAGCACCAGACAAGAAACACATTGCTCCGTATCGTGCCGGACACCAAGACATTAAACACCAGTAGTGTGCCAGTCCGTAAACGATATTTTAGGGTTTCAGTCCTTGCAACTTTTAAACCCAGACGGCTTAGGCCCCAAAACATACTGACAAATTATCGAATTCTTTCAAATTTCGAGTACAAGCGTTTTCCGATATTGCGTGCTGAGGACACAGGAAAAAGGTAACTGAGGCAAGGGGGTTTCCTTTCATACAACGCTCAATGTCACGTCCGTTGTCAAGGAATGGAGCGGCGGTATAGCAGGGAGTCGCCGACATCGAGCAGCATTACGCCGCCCTGTCGAAAAGCTTTCCGAGCAGCTGACGCTGCATAATTTAAGATTAGGAATCTGTGGGAGGATGCAATCCACTGAAAATCTGATTAAAAAACAATCCCACAACTCTGCAGCCGAGGGGTGATCCGCAGCTTCCACTATAACACTCCACAGCCTGCGGTCAATATTTATCTAATGCGCAGGAGGCATTGACTGCCTTCACAGACATACTTCCTGATGCAAAGATTTTCCTGGCCAGGGCATCAGTTTTCTTGGACTCCCTGTTAGTTGGGAAGTTGGAAATGGATGTGGCCGGTCTAGAGCACACTGTTGTGGCTTCGAAGACCAGACATTCTGGTGTAGGGTGAGATGACAGGAAGGGTACGTCTCCCTAGCTGGTTTGTATTATTTAGTGAGTTCGGCATCAACAGCTGGCTTGGAACATGGTCTCATTGTACTATTGGGGTCTGATATGGCTGCATTGAATGGTAATGTAATCTTATCTAGAATGTCCAAGTTCATATGCCGCAAGGGACTTGGCTAGGGTGCCCAGACTCCAGGCGACCACCACCCTTTCTTTTTTAAAAAAAAACTTTATTTAATGATAGTGGTACACAACATTGCAACAACATGACATTCCATATATATCCATATCGGAGACGTTCAGTTCTATAACTGAATGTGTGGTATTACAGAATAGACATATTACTGGGCCCTGCCGTGCTGCTACTGGTCGAGTCTGCTTCGCATAGATATACTCTGAACGGGGCCCAAATGTCCTTTGGTTTACATGACTTTGGGAGTGACATTACGTAGTGTTCCTCACATTCATTAACGTACATTAGTTGCTTAAGAAAGTGGCTCACTTGTGGTGCCTGTGCACTCTTCCATTTTTGCAGAATGCACTTTTTTGCCACCGCGCATGCAATATTAAAGAGCCGTCTGGTTACCTCCGACTGTTTTCCTATATCCCCGAACAGGTATTGTTGCGGTGTGAGGTCTGCCGGTATCTGAGTTACTTCCTCTAGAATTTGCGCCACCTCCCGCCAGAATACACACGTGTGGGCAGCTCCAGTACATGTGTATCGAGTTGGCCTGATCCGCCCCACACTTCTGACACCTGCCGGGACTGTTATTTGTGAATTTCGCAATTTTTTGGGGGGTGTAGTGCAACTTATTCAACACCTTAAATTGGAGCAGCCGGAGGCCCGCGTTCATGGATACTCTCTTGGTCAGTTCACAGTACCTCTCCCAGGATCTTTCAGTTATGGCAGCAGCCAGATCCGTTTCCCAGGAGGTCTTTATTGTGTTTACCGTTGGCGTGTTGGCCTGCACAGCCATGTATAGCCCCGAGACACTGGTTCCCGACTGGGTTGACAAGGCCACCAGGCACGGGTGTGGTGGGGGTTCATCTGGGAACATTGGCCACCTAGCTTTAAAAGCCATTCTCATTCTATGGTATTGTAATATCATCAATTGGTCCCTTCCCATCCCTGTTTTGAACTCTTCCAGCGTTATAAATTTGCCATTAGGGAATATGTCTTTGATTTTAAATTCTCCCTCCGGGTCCCATGTCTTCTGCACATCTGGATCATATGTGGGTGCTATACCGGGGAAGTTCCAGAACGGGGCCTCAGTGTCGTAAGGTGTCTCCAACCCAAGCCTACGGTAAATTTTGGACCATGCATGCACTGTTGTACTGACTAGGTCGAATGGACACTCATCTCTGTGTTTTCCTTTAAAGATGGCTGACCTTAAGTCGGTTGGGCGTGCGGCGTGTTTTTCTAAACAAATGTGGGGTGAGGTGTCCTGCTCATTATACCAGTGTTTAACAAACTGAGCCTGTGCCACTAGGTAATACAATTCAAAGTCTGGAGCTGCTATGCCACCTTTGTTATAGGGTTCCACCATTTTTTCCCACTTCATTCCAGCCGCCCCCCTGCACTAGACAAACTCTACCACCATGTATCTGAGAGTATCAAAGAATCGCCTACCAGGCCATATCGGGATATTAGTAAAAATATATACTAGCTTGGGGAGAATGACCATTTTCAAAATAGCGACCGGGCCGATAAGTGAAATGGGAAGTTTAGCCCAGAAGCAGAGTTTAGTAGAAATCGTGTTCAACAGGGAGTCGTGGTTGTTCGAGAATAGGGATGTTCTGTCTCCCGACACAATAACACCCAGGTATCTTGTCTTATGAGGGGACCATTGTAGGCCGTGTGTGGTGTTTGGACATCTATTGGCAGTGGTCAGGGGAAAGATTTCGGATTTGGAGCAATTTGTTTTGTATCCTGAGTATTCTGCGAATTTATGCACGGTCTCCATCGCTGGCCCCAAGTGTGTGTCTGGTTCCCGAATGTATAACAGGGCGTCATCTGCATATAGTGATATTGATTGGGTCAGGCCCGACATCCATATACCCCTCTGTCCCTGGTGTTCCCGAATTGCTGCTGCGACTGGTTCCATAGTAAGGGCGAATAGTATGGGGGAGAACGGGCTACCCTGTCTCGTACCCCTGCCCAGCACAAACCATTCTGACATGGTGCAATTGGTCAATACCTTGGCTCCCGGGTTAGTGTATAGTACCTTGACGCATTTTAGGAAGTATTGGCCTAGTCCAAATTTCTCAAGCACCATGAACAGGTATGTCCATGACACTGAATCAAACACCTTTTCGACATCTAGAGATACAGATACCGCCTGGGCTTCTGGCTTAATCTGGGCCATGACACCAAACAACCTACGCAGATTCAGTGCCGTTGATCTGGTGGGGATAAATCCGCATTGGTCCGGATGCAACACGGGCATGTTTGGCAGGAGTCTAGTGCCCAGAATCTTTGCAAATACCTTGGCGTCACAGTTTATAAGGTATAGGGGCCGGTACGAGGACATCTTGTTCGGCGGGCGCCTGGGCTTGAGGAGTACCGCTATTATGGCCTCTCATGAATGTTTGAATGTGTCCCTACCTCTATGGCCTCCTCCCACACGGACAGTAGTATCGGGGCCAGCTCCTCACGGAGCTCCTTATATAACTCAGCCCCCAGTCCGTCTGAGCCGGGTGCCTTCCCGTTGGCTAGCGATTTAATCGGTTCCTTTATTTCATTGACCGTTAAGGGCTGGTCCAGCAGCAGTCTATTTTCTGTTGATAACGTCGGGAGCGTGATGCTGTCAAAGTATTCCCTAATGTCATTGGGAGTTTTCAGGTCATGATCGGCATACAGTTCAGTGTAAAAATGGGAGAATTCTCTGTTTATGCGCTCCTCGCTTGTGGTTACCGTGACGTCCCCTGCTACTATGCTGGAAATCTTAGTATGGTGTCTCTCTGCCTTCAGTAGGTTGGCTAGGGTGCGACCCGCCCTGTTCCCCTCGCCATACCGGCGTGCTCTAACTGGAGTAGCCCTATACAGCAGTTCCCCGGTAGCTAGTTTATTGAAATATTGTAGGTTACTATTGATGTCTGCAAGGATGTTGTCTTCATGGATGGATGTATATCGCTGTTCTAACTCACCCAACCGTTTCTCTACTTCCGCCAGTTCCCCCCTGACTGCCTTCAACAACCCCGTGGATTTGGAAATCAGGATTCCCCCTCACCCATGCCTTAAATGTCTCCCATAAAACTGCAGAGCTATTGACTGAGTCTTTATTAGTTTCAAGGAAGAATTCAACCTCTGTATGCAATTCCTCTGCCACTACAGGTTCCTTAAGAATGTCGGGAGGCATTCTCCATCTCCTGACCAGGGGTTTCAGGTTCCCTAGTATCATGTCTAACAGGATAGGGGAGTGATCCGACAGGGTGCGGGGAAGTATTTCGCTATTGTTGATTTGGTTCATAAGAGATGCGGACACCAACCAGTAATCTATGCGAGATTCGGTGTCATGCACCAAGGAGTAAAAGGAGTACTGTCTTTTATGGGGGTGTAGTGTTCTCCAGTCGTCTACCAGTGTTAGTTGCGATATGATTTGTTGTAAAATACCAGCTGTTTTTGTGGGATTCCTGTGTTTGGAGGTGGATCGATCTAAGGTAGTATCTAATATACTGTTGAAATCTCCCCCCCCCCCACAATATTTGCTCGCTTCCAGAGAAGCCAACCTCTTGCATTACATTCGTGTAGAAGTCAGGGTCATCCACGTTCGGACCATACGTGTTTATTAATATCAGTTCTTCCCCAGCGATGCTGCCCCAAACTATTACGTATCGACCCAGGGGGTCGATTTTACTTTTTACCAATTGGAACCCAATTGGGGGGGGGGGAGGGGATCGGGGGGGATCAGGACAAGTACTCCTCTTGCCTGTGAGTATTCAGCATAGTATCTATGCTTACCCCACCCTTTCAAGAGCTCAGTGTTGACCCTCTGGAGCGCATTAGTTTCTTGTAGCATGATTATCTGTGGATGGTGTAGAGTGACATAGGCTCCCACCTTGTTCAATTTGGCTCAATTGTTCATCCCACGGACATTCCATGTGAGAAGTTTTAGTCTAAGCCCTGGGGCCGTCATAACAGGATTAGCCATACCTGTATACCCTTGTTGCGTCTCTTGACTTGCTGTTACTGAGGAGGGTTCCATGTGTTGCAATGTCACCACGATTTTTAACTTGTATTTTGAACTCCTCCAACTGAGTTCCAAACCCTCAACCCCCCCGCCCCTTCTCGCATTGCTCAACGGAGCTGAACATCCTGTGATACTTTGGTCCCCCACCCACATCATCTCCCCCAACTTGACGATGCTGCCCTGTAACGTTCATTCCCTTAAACTGGTGGAGCCTTCCTGAGGGTTGCTTACACCTGGCTTGCCCCGACGGAGGCTCTGGGCTCGGTTAATCATAAGTCTTCATTCAGTCCGTCCATATTACAGAGTTTTCCTTTCTCTGGGCGGGAAGGAGCTGGCTATCCCTTAAAAAAAAAAAAATCCTCCTGATTTTACCCCTGTGTTGGGAGCAGATGGTTTACTCTGGTCAGTCAGCTGAGTCTGGTATGTCATCTCTGGGTTGTGGCATGGCATTCTGGTCAACTATCCAGTCTCTGGGAAGTAGCGGAATGGAGACCTCTATATACGTCATGGCTTCTGTGGGGTTTTCGAAGAAGTGAGCTCTCCCACCATGTTGGATTCTCATTTTCGCTGGGAAGATGAGGGCATTGCGCATCCGCAGCTAAGATGAGGGCATTGCGCATCCGCAGCTGTTTTTTAACCAGTTCGTATGATCGCCTCTGTGCCTGTATACCAGCAGAGAAAACTGGATATATATGGATTCTGTTGTGTTCAAAATGTACAGTGCCTTTCTCTCTGGACAGTCCGAGTATCGAATCCCTGTCCCTGTAGTTAAGGAGGCGTGCTATTATGGTGCAGGGAGGTGCCCCAGGTTTCGGTAATGGTGCCAACGTGCGGTGGGCCCTCTACACAAGGAAATGTTCAGAGAAAGTCTACTCCCAGGATATTTCTCAACAGGTTTTCCACTTGCCTCTCCATGTCGCCCTTGCCAAATGTTTCCGCAATTCCAACAATCCGGAAGTTATTCCTTTGAGATCTTGATTCTAAATCATCGCACTTATGTTGAGTTTTTCGTAGCTCTGTCTGGAGGTGGGCTAGTCGCGGCCATGCTGTAAAATTGTGTCTTCGTTCGTGCTTATCCTGCTCTCTGCTTCCGTGATACGCGTGCTCTCTTTTTCCACTCGAGCTTTCAGGGACCCAATCGTTGCGACTATGTCGTCCAGTTTGACATTGACTGCCATGAATCCATTTTGGACAAGTGTCTCCAAGCGGTCTAGGGGATCTTCCCCTTGTTTGTCGTGTTCCTGTGGCGCCCCATCGGCCGCCCTGTGTGGCTGGGAGCTGACGAAGGAGTCCATCGGGCCCGTCTTTTTCCCTCCTGTGCCTTTCCTCTCGGTGCGTCCCATGTGGTGTGGTATACGGCCAGAGTGGACTGTGTCCTCCCATGTATTATATACTGTTGTGTAAATCTTCAAAGAAGAGAAAAAAGGCGGGTAGTGTGGAAGCGTGTGGCCTTCACACCCTCTGTCCTCACTGTGTTTTAGTATTTATTTGCACCTTCTACGGGGCCAGGATCTTTGCCGGGCGGGTCCCGAAAGTTTGATCACGGAGACTGCCCCCACACAGCTCTCAGCGGGGTGTCCCCCTGCACCACTCCAGGATTGATGGGGTTCTGCTTGGCAGGAGCCGCTTAGTTCTGCCTTTATAAACCCGGGATATTAGTAGTGCACTGGTAACCACACCATGTGGGGTGTAATGCTATCTTGCTCGGCGATCACCACCAAGTGCCGGGGAGAAGAAGGGGGGGGGGGCGGAGAATGCAGCCTCCTATGCCCCCTCATTCGTGACAGCCTCAGCCCCCAGCAACCTCACGGGATCGCCCTCAGCGGTCTCCGCCATGTTTCATGCGTTGTGTACACAGGGCGTTATGTTCATTCAATTTTAGTGCCGGCAACAGTTTGTGGGATTTGTCAGTGAGCCTCCCTGTGGTCTCACCCCGAGGGTTATGGCGTGGCACTGGGGTTTGACGTGGTGGGGGGGGGGGGGGGGTGGAAGCCTCCCAGCCCCTCTTCACTTACTTGGTGTGAGGGGTGTGACAAGACCCCCCCGCGTGGCTCCGTGTTGCTCCTCCGTGCTCTCCTCGGTCTGCCAATGCAGGGGATGAATGGGCTGGCCCACCGGCTGCAGCGCTGCTCGAAGCACAGCCGTGGGAGCCGTATAACGCTCCCTCGGCTGCTTAGCCGGCGTTCCGCTCTCCTCTCCTAATGTAATCAGCTACAGGTGTTGGTATTCTCTGCCGGAGGCTTCTCTGCGTTCCAAGCCGAGGACGGCTGCACTGCCCTTCGCTTCTCAGGCGACGCAGTACGAGAGTTACCGCTGCGCCCCTCCCCCACTGCGGCCCGCTCTTCCTGGCACACAGTAGATGTTCTGTGGAGCCGGCGGGCGGCCGCGTCAGCACCTCCTGTCCACCAAAATGCTTCCAGCCGGATATTGTGGGTTTTCTTCCATGTAGTCACTCGATTCTTCGGGTGCTTGCTCCGGAGGTCTTCCGCCACATAAATCTTCCTCTTTCAAGCGTTTGGAGCGGCGCTGAAAGGATTAGAAACAGGTCTGTGATGGACATATTCGAGCTGCCGTCTTGGCAGCATTTGAATCCAGAAGCGTTAGGCCCCACATATCAACGACTAATTCAAAGAATCGTGCCGAAAACAGTATGCTGAGCATGCAGCGAAAACATAGGAATTGAGGTCCGGGGGCGTAGTGACGTGTTCTATGTACTGTACGGAAGGCATTGCATCAACAGTAAGACAGACACAAGTGATCACAGTTCAAGGGTGTTTATTGAACTTTTAAACAAGGGTATGATAAAACGCCTTTCTAATGCTAAATCTATAGATGGAAGCAGTCCTAGTGGAGTCTGGTCAAAATAAAAGGGCCTATACTAAAAAAAAAACGATTGCCAATCCTTAGCGCTAAATACAAATAGTGTGGGGTAGTGTTCATGAAAAAGAAAGAAGTGTTCACAAAATGATATGTCAGGATGTTGAGGCCGTTGGCCTGGTTTCCCCACGTTTTCAAAACGGGACAAGGCAGTTCACTTGAGCAAAGCACACACTCTGGCTTCTTCGGTATGAGATTACAGTTCCATTAACAGCATGAGGTCCTTCTGTGCCCAAGTCCCTTTACTTATAAAAGTCTCTTGATTCAGAGGGCCTGATGAGTCAAAACAAAACGCAAAGTTCCTTTCCTCTTATAAGTACTCAATTCAGGTGGTTCACCCTGTATCCCCCTCAGCCGGGCTCAGATCCTTCCACTTACACAATTAGTCTCCCTCAGCCGGGCTCAGACTAATTTCAGTTTGCATCAAACTATTTAAGACTTTCGAATGTGCACTGGGTTCAGCTTGACCCGTTGCAGGACCACTTCGATCGCAAAAATCCCTTCTCACAGTTGCCAACCAGTTGGATACTTAAAAGAGACCTTCAAATGAGTAACTAAGTGGCACAGGACCACTGTCTACAGTATCTTTCTTGGACTCCAAAGTTCAATCTGTCTACAGTATCTTTCTTGGACTCCAAATTTCAATCTGTCTACAGTATCTTTCTTGGACTCCAAAGTTCAATCACTCCTCTGGGTTTCAATGATTTTCACATTGTTCGTCACATAGGTTTCACACACAATTCTCTTTAGATTTCTTCATACAATGTTGCCGCTTGCAACCTTGGTACTTACACAGGCTGGTCTATTATCAGTCTCTCTGACTCACCTGCTGTGCTGCCTTTACTGGCACTGCTCTGTTGTAAGAGCCAAGGACAGTACCACAGCAGCAAACACTCCTCATTATGTTGGTTATCGACGCGGGAGAGCCCCGGGTACCTCAGACACACAATGCAGGTTTCTTCAGAATTAGTCCCAGGTCTTAAATTTCTTATTTTCCAAGGTTCACAAAAGTAACGGTCTGAAAAGGTCAAGGGCACTTACCTCCTTGCAATCATTTCGGGTCTTGCGTCTTGCTCCTCGCATTAAACTGCCATCTTGGAACTTCTGCTTCCTCGTGTGCTTTGCCTTGCTCAGAGTGCACTTTCGTGCTCCGCCTCTTATCCAAGTGGGGAAGTGTGATGAAGTCAGGTGTGTGTAATGGTGTAATGGTCAGTAATTACCTGACCCGGGTGTTAGTCTGTTTTCTGTCACGGTAAACTATCTGTGAGAAAGTGTTCATGTCGGGTAAGTGGGGAGGGGTTGAGTTCCTATGTATCCTACCTGGTAGGATGGTGAAAAGTGCTACAGGGAAGGGGATAGCCTATCACACTATCTTGCGTCCCACTCCCCGAATACCTCTCATCCAGGTGATCCTACTACACTGGTCCAACTACGGGAACTGGACCCAAAAGCGATGGCAGTGTTCTAGCCACCTAGATGACAGATCCCCTGGGATTAGTGGCCGAGACACCTTCAGGTTTCTCAGAGTACTGCCAACATCATGTCCGGAGTTTAGGAGTGGCGGGGCCGAGTCAAGACAGATCAATGGTCAACAATGAGTCCCACTACGCCCCCTGTCGAGAAGTTTCAGCAGCTGAAGTTGAAAGGAATATCTATCGGATGAGGAATCTGCAGGAGAATGCAATGCATTGAGACTTCATCTTAAGACCAAACCCTCAAGAGTGTTGGGACACAAATAGGGTATGTTTCAAGGAAGGAGTAGAAATATTAAATGAAGTGAAATCAGCTAAGTGCAATCAAGCGGGTTGAAGCAATGGACAAACGAATATTAGCAAAAAGAGCAGTTATCAAAAGAGCTGTCCAGCTGTACAGAGACTGTCAATGGGATATTGTAAGCTATACCCAGAGGGAGTTTTGTTGCAGAGGTAAGAGTAAGTACATATGATGGAGGAGAGCTATACCTAGAGAAAGCATGCCTCAGTGGGAAACAGTAGTTGTGTGGGGCCAACGATGTAGCATGTGCAGTTGGGAGGAATATAGAAACCTACAGCAACAAAACTTACTGCAAAAAGGCGGGAGTGGATGTTACGGGCCAAAAACTGTGCACACACTTCAACAGTGGGACCAATTATAGACCATCTCAATTAGCACATTTTAGCCACATTTTAGCCCATTTAACAAGCTTAACAATCCGTGAAAGGTGGCACCTACCTAGCCTGCCAGTCTGTTTTGCCTTCTTGTTGGCTCGCCGCGTGTCATCTCGTAGTTGGATGATCACCTGTAGTACTCTCAGGAAGAACTTCTGCGTGGAGGTCTTGGATGTTAGCATTGACATGGAAGGCAGCTGCAGCTCTCTACCTCCAAGGGGCCGTTTCTGCGATGCCACAATGACCACATTCTCAGCAATGTCAAATCTAGAGCGCACAGGGGTCACAAGCACAAACCTGACACTTTAACTCGCACCTGGTCCAGAACTCTAGCATAGAAGCACAAAAGAGCCCACATCTGGCAGATTGCCAAACAAAACAATTTAAATGTAACACACACACACACAAAAAATAATAATAATTTTAAAAAAAACAGGTCAATCCGCATCATATACATTATATTTTATTCAGACTCCACAGCAAGTTCACTACCAGCCATTTCATCAGCTTTTTTGCAAGCCATTCAAAATTACAATCAGAGATGGGATACAAATTCAGATTGCTAGGGATTTTGGTATGATTGTAACAACTTTGATGTATACCAACTAGAAGCGAGCAGTGCGCTGCTCAGCACTTGCACTAAGTTTTCCTTTTGCAAATCTTACCCCCTTTCACTTTCAGCCTCCCAGCACTACTGCAGGACGAACTGATTTTTTTTCATTGACTCACCATCTGTTCTGGAACACTGAACCCGTCTTCGAAGTCGCCAGTGTGAGGTGAATACGTCTCTCCTCTTTGTTTTGGATGTTATGCCTTCCGAGAGACCCCAGGGTTCATTTTGCAATGCCATTTTTTGTCACTGGTTAGTCCCCGAAACTACTAGTACAAGAGGGGCCCTCTCTTTTCTGACATATTTTGCAGCAGACATCATCTTGCTTGAAGTGCTGTGGGGACACCATTATGTAGTCCTTTACATGTAGCCTTTTTGCTCCTTTTGAGGCATCCTTTGAACAGGCTAGCGGCAGTCGTTCCTTTTTTGCCTTTATTCTGAATGCATTATTGCATACTGCCTTTTAAGCCATGATAATGTACTTAGGGGACCATATACCCAAAATAGCCTCTCCTCGTGTTTAAGCTCCTTTCAAGTTGGCCTGCCCTTTTTTGGGCATCCTTTTATCTTGCCAGGTGGAGAAGAAACCGTTTCTTCATTTCACCTTGGTGGGCGTCTTACAAGAAGCCAGAGAAGGCTGTCCTTTGTGTGTGCACTGGCAGGAAGTGTGGAGCAGGGTTGTCTGCCCCAATCCTCATTTCTAGAATCTTGGATGTTGCTGGCCAGATTCTGGAAGACTGACTGTCCACTACTGGACAGCTACCTCAAAGTTTGAATGTCGCAAAGTGTCCTTATTGGAGGGCTGGGGTCGCCTCCGGCCTCATTTCTGAATATAGGGAGATACATGAACCAAGTCGACCACTAGAGCTGAAGGGAACTAAAGAACACAACCGACAAATGCCCCAGGACTGGTTCAGAAACCAGCATTGGCTTTGCCAATAACACTGCATCGCGAACCTCAACCTTCTAGTTGACAGGGAAGACCTCTGCAAGGTGCCGCCTTCCTCCTGAATGACTAATGGGGCCAACCAGTCACCTGTCCTGCTCGAGGTACATCACCTGTTTTCAGTCAATGAATTTCATCTGCAAGGCTCAGGCCCAGCTGTTCATCGTTGCAAGAACTTCCAGTTGGCCAGATAGCTGGTTCTCTTTGTGGGTGTCCACAAGGCTCAGGAGGAAAACCATAGTTCTTCTGTCTAGTGCCCCATGACTCATTCCAGGGTCAATGCAAGATGTGCACCTGTAAAGATGAGGGGGTCTCCATTGTGGAAGCAAATCAGGGTGCATCCCCTATGGTCTGAGGCCTCCAGAGGAACCTAAAGACTACCAGCAGTGATTGCCTTCGAACCAGCAACCCAAAGACCCTGCACAATGGCCACAGTGGTGAGACCGGTCGTCCCCAGCAATTTACTGTTGCCTAGGACTGTTCTTACCTTTCAGCAAGGGTCTGGGGGACAGAACATATCACTTGAACTGCCCCCCACATTGGGGGCAAAGTCCTACTTACTTTTTCGCTATCTGGTGCTGGCCCAGAATGGTGGTGTCCAGGTCAGTACTTCTGTGGGCTATACTTCTGTAACCCAAGATAGGTAGTTGCTTTGCCTTTCACTATTTCTCGCTCTTTTAGACCCCTTTTTCCCAGGTTGCACTTACCCTGAAATAACTACAGTACTTGTCCTGTACTAGCTGAGTGGGCCCGCCAGGATTAGTCTGCTCTTTTCTCAGGAACCTTTGGGGCACCTAAACGACTACTATAGACGTGGCAAAGGCTAGGGCTGGACTTCTGAAGTGGTTGTATATAGCGCTGGGGGCATTATAATTAAGGCTTCGGGTTTTATGGTATTTCTTTTTCTGCTATTGTTAGGGAGAATTCTCAGAAATGTGCCAATTCCCTCCACCTTAGAGACCCCCAGCAACGTTGCTGGATTTTGAGGACTTGATTTTTTTTAACCTGGAGAGAGTGAGACCCTTTTCCCCCCACTAGCTCATGTATTTTGTGATTTTCGAACTTTGTGTTTTGTTTTGGTTATGGAGCCTGACAAACTCCATAGCATCATCTTTTACATTGTGTCACACATCACCTTCAGTGCAGTGGCACAGGGAAGTCTTCCAGATTTCCCAGAGGTTTAAATACCTTCTCTGGGATATACTACTGTTGCCCAGAGCAGTAAAGTGAAATTGACTTTATTTATATTTGTAACTTTTTAGACCCAGCACACACTATCTTATGATAGGGTGTCGGAGGGGTCACTTAGTATACCCTTTGTCAAGCTTCACATGTAACATTGGACTGGTGGCCTGTGGTTTACGTTTAACTTACCGTGGTATGCATTTACTGCGGGCTGCGTTTGCAGCTGCAGTAAAGCACCCAAGGGTGCCATTTTTGTCAAAATGGCCTAGGTCTTCTTTTTTCGCCATTTCTTTGTGGAAAGGTCCTTCTTGAGATTTACTCTGCGCGCCAAACCAGGTTTGGTCCCTTTGTTCGCTTTGCCTTTGGTGGGATTCACGAGTGAAGCCCGCCTCCGGCTCCAGGGTATCTGGCAGGGGCAGGAAGTGAGGGAGCTGTCCTAAACTCCCTGTGTTTAGTCTCCTAGGAGACCCAAATGCACTCTGCAGTGATTGGCCGGCTGACTGTCCGGTAAGGACAGCCACCCTGCTGGGTGACTGACAGCTAGGCTGGAATTAATGGGAGAAACCCGAATAAAAGGCAAGGCTTTCGGCTTGGAAGGCAGAGTCGACCACTGGACGAAGGAACCGAAGAATAACTTGGAGAACGCCTGCTGCAACTCCTGGACCGTTGGATAGCCCGGTGAAGCCCTGCTGCTGTGCTGAATCTCCCAATTTGTATCGACAGAGAAGCCCCTGCAAGGACGACTTCTCCCCTTGAGATGGTGGGACCAATCAACTCCAAAGTAAGCCAACTGGACATCTTCTCGGAGCTGGTTGAATTTCCACCAAGTTGCTGCTGGAAACTGAATAGCCAGGGAGAGGAACACCAGATTGTGTGTGTTGCTTTTAAGTTGGCCAAGAGCTCCAGGAAGCAGGACTGACAGAGCCTGAGCCCCATCAACAGAGTGTGCGACCCCAGAAGCAAGGGAGGTCCATCTAGGCAGCCAGGAACCACTGTGTTATTTGCGGTAGTCTCGTGAGGATAGCTCAGGGGCAACGTGCTCGCCTTGTAAGCAAGATGACCCAGACCAATACAGGACACGATCCCAGGGTCCACGCTTAGAAACCTCTGGGTATTAAGCGCGTTATAAATAACCAATCATATCATTTCATATGTGCGGTAGTAGCGAGGAGCTGAAACACTGAAGTGCCACTTGTTTTAAGATAGCGGTTTGCGAGCGGTGACCGTCTCATTGCAGTGCAGGAGTCCCCAGAAGTCCTCCCTCTTGTCCCCACGACTGAGGCACAGGAACAGAGAGCGCTGCACATGAACAGGAGTCATCTGCTGCACTTTTTTCTTCAATCCAAAAGTTACTGTTAAGTCTGAGAGAACTTACCTATTACTGTAGAGTTGCTTGCATCTTCTTCTACTCACAAGTCTAAACTGCTTGTAGCCCTATATAGATTCTTCTTTTCTTCAAAAACTTCTAAAACATTGTGCACAGACTTTTCTACTTGCCTACCAGAAGTGGTATAGCTCATATAGACTTTTGCCAATTGACTTTGGCTTAAGCTGTTATACTGAATGACTTTGCTTAGGGATCCAAAAGTGTTTGCCTGCTTAAGAAGATTTGTGATCTCTTGTTTGTTCCAATAACCTTTTCTTTTGACCAATTCCTAAGAATGTTCTTAATGCTACAAGATATTAATGTCCCCAGCACCCTTGCTACTGAAGTCACCCGAGGGGGTAGGTTGTGACTGTGGGCCATCCCAAAAGGGTCTTTTTACTGATTTAGAAACTAAGTGTGTAGTTTGGAGTGTATCTGTGTGTTGCTTTTATATTGCTCCCTTCTGAAAAAGGCTTATTCTAACTGACTGATAAATTAATAATGGTTTACTCAAGAAACCTTATGTGTAAGTTTATTTGAACACTTGTCACTGTGAATCTCTGTGTAACTCCCCTACAGCTCACATTGACCCCTCTTGAGATAAGCCTGGCTGCTGAACACGATACCAACCTGTGTAGTACAGACTTATACCAAAGGTTGGGTTCCTATTGCCAGGAGGTCAGGGTTGTTGTAGAGCACTCAAAGGGTACTGCATACAATCTTGCCTAACAGCTATTTCCGTCTGTATTTATCCATATTTATTTTTGGTCCTTTCTATCTTAATGTATCCACATTTATTTTTGTCATATAATTCGCAACCAGTATATTTCTGCATTTATTCTAATAAAAAAATGCATTAAAGCACACATGCAGACAGCAAAACAAAATGCTAACTAAATGTTTTCCATAACAAATGGTTTCTCCTGTGACTGCTGCTGCCTCAAGATATGTGCCGTGAGTAATTCGAAAAACTTTAATGCTATTTTTTTTACAACTTTTACACTCTTCATGCTGCCAATCTGCAATGTGATTGGCCTGTGATGTATGAGTGACAGAACCGACAGAAAAACCTGTTTTTCCTTTACATTTTTCTAAATAAATACAGAAAGCAGATTGATTTCCTTCTGTATTTATGTGTAAAAAACAGTAAAAACTCAAAGCCTTTATTCTAATTATAAGGCCTATGTATTGATAGGTGCTTAACATCTGTTGTTCTTCGGTGAAAGCATTTACTATTTAAATAACGGCTTGTGGTTCTATATTAGTGTGTAACCCATAGTGGGTTGCTTTACTGCGAGTTGTATATATGTACTAAAGTGTTAATACTTACCTTGAAATGTTTGAAAGCATGCCTTAAACTAGTACTGTAATAAATGTGTTTTTAAAAAACAACTTTTCTGTGTGTTTTTTGTTCTCATCAGTACTGCTAGTGTTCACTGCACTACAAAACAGAGTGCCATTCCTCCTTATTTCAGCCTTGCTTCTTGGTGAACACTACTTAAGAGGATGCCTTTGCTCAATTGGGCATGTGAATAACCTTCCATACATAGGTTGGCTTTTCCAAGACCTGCCACAGGTACTGACTTTGAAAACCCCTACTAACCGTGTCAATAGTAATGGAAAAGAATTCCAGTGTACGTAAGTAGACCCTACAGCCTCAGTACTGCATAATGTTCTCTAGTCAAAAGAAGAAATGCCATACAATAGAATGTGCTACTCCATTCAGAGGATTATGGCGGAATCAGTGACACAAGGACTACCCAGAGGCCAGTTCTGGAGCCCCCACGTCACTACTCTGATCTAAGCATCCGAGAGTACCTTCTAAGTGTTGTCAGCCGACTTAGAGTATCTGTGGTCCTACTTCTAAGGCACGCTTATTATTATTTATTGATGTGATTTGGTTTATAAAAACCTTTCAAATTCATCCAACATTTCTTACATTTACAATTCATCAGAAAATAAAATTAGGACATCCTTAAAATTAATGATAACATTGGGAATAAATACTACACCTCGGAGCAAAATCTCAAGTTGTAGGCCACTTGCAAAAGTCACTCGTCTCCATTTGTGAAAGAAGTGTGGTGAATGACCCTTCGCGAGCACCTGTGCATCAAAACCTCAGTAATAAGATACACGTTAAAGTGTGCTAGTTTACTTTTAGCAAGTAAGGAACCCTCTCTCACCAGCTACTGGTCAGGCACAAAAGTCAATCAGCTTCTAGCATGAATGAATACCAGTTCTCCACATGCACATAGCACACCATTTCCTTACTTGCTAAAAGTAAATTAGCACACCCCAATGTTGAGTGCATAATTTGTGGCCTACCCCCGAATCAACATCTAATCTTGTTTACTGCCCAATGTATGGACATTTTAAAAAGGACTGTACATTCCAAATTATCCACTTTTTGTTCGCCCAACCCTTTCCACGAAAATAGCACTCGGATTTCAAGTCATTGACACCAGGTGTGGCATGCTTAACTTTCGGCTATTACGATACCTCTGCAGCTACTTAGAATATTGACCACTGTAGACTGCTCCACTCATTCTCTCCAATGGGTGGTTTTGTTAGTTTTCTTACCCGCTTTCCATGTAATCCTCCTTGGCACCCTTCTATTGTATGCTGAAAAATAGGACTTTTCTTCCACAACCCAAACTATGTCTGGCGTTCTCTTACACTATCCCACTTTTTATGTTTATTCCTGCCTTTTGCTTTCATCCTAATTTTCCTGTGGATAACAGGAACTGCTTCTCCTGCGCCCTTTATTTTCTGATAGCAGTCAATGTCTGACTGGAACAGGTTTAATTAAAAATACCTCCAGGAGTCTCTTCTTTCCTGCTTTCACTCATTTGCACTTAATCTACTTTCTCCTTCGCCTGCAATTCTGCTACTTTTAAATGACACAAAGGGGTTTCCATTAAACACTGCAGTCAAACTTCTCGCACTAGATTGCAATGTTGGGCCCTAAATATCCTGCTACAAAAAGCAGGAGTTCGCCCCAGTCCAATTTTCACTCCCAATTTGCAAATGGAAATTTTGCACCCTGCTACACCTCATTTTTCTACAATACATCACTCTCTTCGATATACATATTGCCCATTATTCATTATCTCCATTAATATTAATGTCTTTCATAAAAGCGAACACTGCTATGTATAAGTAAGTTTTTTGCCCTGCCAGAATTTCACACCAACAATCGCACGTTAACAGACTTTCCACAAATTTACACAACCATCTTTTTCTTTTTCCATACAAGACTTCACATTCTACTATCAGGCGTTTCAGTGATTCCAGCTGTTTTAAAAATAAATAAATAGGCAAAGCCTGTTTTCTCGCGCAACTTTTAGTCTAGCTCCCCTCACTTAATTTGTTAACAGATTAAATTTTGATCTAATACAATTGTTTCTAAAATCATGCGAGGGATATCGCATCAAATTGGGGGAAATTATTTTAAAAGGTTTTTCATCCTGTAAAGACTGGAGGGAGGCATCTGTACTTCTGTCCTCTACATGGATGGGACAAAGGCACAGAGTACCACAGCCACGGTTCTCTATATGGTAGTTTGGACAAGCGACCAAGGCTTAAGCACTTAGGAGGTGATGCAGGCTGCTTCTTAAGTACAGTGAGTCTACAAGCCCCCATACAAAGGAATGTCTGCACACTATTTTGGGTGATAACACAGCTTCTTTATATACAAGAAGGTTCAGTGATATATATAAATTGGAGTTAGCAAACATTCACTCGTGGTCTGGGCTCTCTCCTTAACAGATTGGGGAGGGGGCAGAGGGGTTGCTGTCACTTGTAAAGAGACTCCCTTCTGCATTTGCCCAGAAGTATAAGTGAGTGATAAAGTTTACATAGCGCCTGAGAAACGAAAATTCCTAATGAGAACAAAATGCACAAAATAGAGTGCTTAAGTGTTTATTTTTGAAAAAATTGTTTTGCAATTTGAGATGAGAGGTTAAAGCTGTGTTTAAGCTTGTATTCAAGGGTTTGGTACCTAATCTTTTTGTTCTCTGTGTACTTGTCTCATCTTCCTTTGTGATTTACCAGTGCTCAATTATTTTCTTGCTCTTGTCATTTGACCTTTTTTTTTATTTGTTTCCTTTTAATTTTTGGTGACTATGTGATCCCTTTGTGTGTCCTTTTATCTATATACGCATCTGTGCGTATTTCTGTGTTCTTGTGTCCTCTCCGTGTCTATGTCCTCTACACATGTTTCACCACTTCATTGAGGCTCATCAGGAGGAAGCATCACATTTGAATTCGATCTGTTTTAAGTCAAAACGTATTGCTGGACGTTGAGTTTGCATCTCTGTTTGCAACTGTATATGATGCAGAGTTCAATTCTTCTCATTACTTTCAGTTGGAAATATATGCAGAGTTCAATCTAACGAGAAAAGAAGTAACAGTTTTAAAAAAGGAGTCTTGATGTGGTCTCACTAGGGTTTTCCCCTTTATATATTGGACTGTGTTTGTTTTCTGTTTTCCAAGTACATATTTGACTTACCCTGCCTTGCAGGTAGTTCTGGAGATGTCAAGTTCGTTCAGTTATGTTGCTTTACCAATAATTGGTTATCAGTTTCTGATTGCTAAAAGTTTGGAATGGAAAGGAGGAAAAAAGGGGGCAGGGGGAGGTGGGAGCTACATGTGGAGTATGTTCATCAATTTAAAATAGAGAATATAGACATAGTGTATGATGGCATGACTGATAGTCAAAGAGATCCATTTGTTGTCTCTATGGTTATGAGCCAGTGGTGTTGTCATTGTGTCTGGTAGTACCAGCTTACCTGAAAAATAATCTTTTATTCTTCTTCTGGAATGGAGGGATGCGATTTTCCCTGCTTGTATGGCCGTGAGCGGGGTTCTGAACCTGGCGTCCGCTGTTCAAGCGGCCAATGTCGTGAGCCTGTCTTATCCCCAGTCTTCATATGTCCTTGGGGGAGCTGGAGCCCTCCAACACTGCTGGAGCAGTGGTCGCCGCTCCTGAAGAGCCCCGGAGGTGACATTTCCCTTAAGTTAGGCATTGGGGCATACTCTGCTGTTTCATTTGAATTTGCAGCTTTCCTCCATGATTCTGGGAGAAGTTCACTAATTTGCTGCATATTCTGCCATACCAGCGTTCTATGCCTTAAATAGGCTTTATTCCGCCTCCTCGCCGCATTTGAGTCATCTAGTTGCCATTTCTGAGCTGCTCTCCATTGCCAGCCACGAGGACTAGTCACTTCAAAATGGCCGACCTACATTTCGTCTGTGGAACATCATCCTGACTTCCTATTTTGATCTGCAACTCAACGTGGTTGGCCTTCCATTGCTAAATGTTAGTATATCCTTGCCGGCAGGCGATCGCCGGCCCACCCGCAAAGGCACACCTCTAAGGATCATTTCCTGTTGTGAGCCTGTCATGAGCCGAGGCCAAGAACGCTGTGTCTGTGCCCTGTTCGACCATTCACTGAGACTTCTAATAGGTGAACCCTTGACATTCTATACCCCTATCCCAATCACTGCATCCCATAATCCGTATACAGTCTATTGCACCAAGAGTAGTTAACTTATACCTGCAACATCCATCAATGTCTACCAGATATTTATACTAATCGCGACTCCACAACCTCACACCTTGCCGGAATCGCTAAGACTTTCCTATGTACATCTCCTATCATCTGTTACATACGTTGCTACTAAATGCTCCGTGCTTTGTTGCCACCTGTGTATGAGCAAACCTTCCACTACGGTACACGATCCATGAAACTGCTTTGTACCACTATTTTACCCGCTGCTGAAAAATCCATATGCATCTGTACGACCCTTTAGTCCACCAGTTTCTGATATAGATTGCGGTCACCTGGTCTCTTCATATAGACTATTCCTCATCAAAATCTATCAAACATACTAACAATGGTAAAACACAAATACCTGTACCAAGTAATATCTTGGGTACTTTAAAGTTAGGCCTCATTAACGCCTGATCCCTTCAAGCACATGCATTAGACATATTAGATATATTGACTACCCAAGACCTTGATATAATTGCCATTACAGAAACCTGGCTCAACCCAACTTCAGGACCCTCACAAGCACTACCAGAAAACTACACCAATCTACGTGCGGATAGAGAGTCCAACACCACCAAAGGTGGTGGAGTTGCATTTATCTTCAAATCAGCGTTAGAGCCAAGAATTGTAAATAACCCACACCTACCATCTGCTGAACTCCGTTCTATTAAAATATCTAAGTCTGCTTCATCTACTATTAATATAGTTATAGTTCATGAACCCTACATCAGAGAAGGTGTCCTTAAGTGCAGCCGCTTTGGAATCTTTCGGATCATTGAGACCTAGATTGAAGTCTCCTAGGATGATGACTTGTGATTTGCTTTAAGTGTTAGTGGACTATAGCTGAGCTATATCATTTCCAAAGGTGGAGGGAACGCCAGGAGGACGGTAGATTAGATGCATATTAATATCGAATCCCTGTCATGAACCGCTCCCCAAATCCATAGTTCTCCAATGTGGCCCAGAGGAACTCCCATTCTACCCGATCAAAGGCTTTCTCTGAGTCTAGACTGAGCAAGACATGATTTCCCCCTACACCCTCGAGTGCTCCATAATATCTAGGGCTTTGAGCATGGCGTCCGCTCCCAGTCTTCCTTGTATAAAGCCCACTTGATCCAGGTGAATCAGGTGGGGCAGGATTCCCTCCATGCAATTGGCCAGGGCCCTGGTATATACCTTTATGTCTGTAGTCAAGAGAAATATCAGGCAATATGATTTGCAATTGGTGGGGTCTTTGCCGCTTTTGGGGATGACTACTATGTATGCTCTTATAAAGGAGTATATGGTTAAATGGTTAAATAATCTGGCCAGGTGGGGGCCAGGGTTCCTGCAAATTTCTTATAAAATCCCATTGTATATCAGTCTTCCCCTGAAGCCCCTCCCGCTGGTAGTCTGTTTATAGCCCCCGTTATTACTTCGGGAGTGAATGGGGTCTCCAGAAGGTAAGGTCCCTCTCAGCCAGGGTTAGTTGCGTTACTCCTGTCCCGGTTATATATTGCTGCATCCCCGTTCTATCCCGGGATTCTTCACTTTTATAAAGCTCCTCATAGTATTTGGCAAATTGGTTTGCCACCTCTACCAGGGAAGTAGCCCAGTGTCGTCCTTCCCCCGTGAATGCGATCCACCCATCTCTCTGCCCTTTGAGCCCTCAACCTGGTGGCCAACATCCTATCCGGCTTACCTCCCTTTTCATAGAATATTTGCTATAAGAATTTTAATTTCCATACTGTGTCCCCTACTCCCAGCGCGTTCAGTTCAGCCCTTTTTTGCTCAAGTGCTCCCAGGCCCTTTTCTCAGTTATTCCCCTGGGAATGGATTCTAACTTCCAGCTCCTTAATTTCCCTACCCACTCTCTTCCTGCAACCTTCGCTCCTGGTTCTTCTTGGCCGCTTCCCTTATTAGGCCACCCCCCCTCCAGGTGGCTTTCCCCGTGTCCCAGAGTGTTGTCTCCTCTACTTCCCCATTATTACTTATCTGGAAGTATTCTTCTATCACAGCCGTAAAATCCTGGGCGAAGAGCTTGTCTCACCACAGGTATTCATTGCTGCGCCACTTTGAGTCGCCTCTGTTTATGCCCTCTATATCGAGGACCATGGTGACCATGTCATGGTCCGACCAGCCCACCGGCCGGATTGCGCTATTTCTTAGTCGCGACTCATGCTCTCTGCCTATTGGCAGGTAGTCAATTCTGGCGAAGGTCGAGCGCATGCCCGATAGAAATGTATATCCCTTCCGATTTGGGTGTAGGGGCCTTCAGACGTCCAGTAAGCCCCCAACTTCTAGGCTCTTTTTTAATTTGGCTCCCTCTCCCAGGGGTTGCCCCCCTGGGTTCAGCTCTGGTCACTTGCCTGTCCATTTGAACGTCAGCCCAGGCGTTAAAAGTCTCCCCCTATTACGTCTACCCCTCTACTCATGGCCAGTATGGTGGAGAGGGCCTCTTTGTTGAATGCGCTCTGGCCCCGATTGGGGGTGTATACTCCGGCTAGTTACCCAGGTCCCCTCCCACCTCCCCTGGACCAATAATAGACTGCCCCCCCATCAGTGACTGCACCCCAGGGTTTAGCAGTCGGACCCGCCAGTGTAATATCAGGACTACCCCTCCTTTTTTCTGAGCACCCGAGGCCCAGTAGGTCTGCCACACCCCCTTTCCTCCCAATGGCCGCACCTCCCCGGCTTTCAATCTGGTCTCCTGAATGAAGAGAACATCCACGCTGCCCTCTCAAATTCTTGCACCACCAGGGACCTTTTGGTGGGGGAGTTCATCCCCTTAACATTTAGCGATCTCACCCTCAGGAGGCTGGTTCCTTTCGTTTCCATTATTTTCCCCTCCATACCTGGGCTAGTGCCTCTTGCTTATATCCCTGTTCCGTATTCCTTCTGTTTCCCCCTCTATATCTCCCCGGCCCGTCTCTTTCTCTTGGTCTCGATCCCACTGGTATCCCCTTTAAACCCCCTCTTAATAACTAACATGATGTACCAACAATCGTGTACCCAAACTGTGGTATCCTGTATTGAGACACCCTCTTTCAACTGAAGGCCACTAGGTTAAGAACCTCCACCTGCCTAGGGTCATCTATTCATTCGCTTCACCTTTCCCCTTTACCACCAGAGTCCTCCTTTTAAGCTGCCTCTGTCTCCCCTTTTGTCAGGGCTGCTCTTGACAGGGAGCTCAGTGCCACATATTTCAATCCCACTTTACCGCTCTTGCGCCTCTGGGCCCTTACTTTGGCTTGCATTATCCTGGGAGAGTGGCCCCCTGTGGGCCTGTTATGGCTCTTGTTTCTGTGCTCTCTGCTAGGTGCCGCAGGACTTGCAATACCTCCTCCGCTATAGTGACTCTATATTCTTCTCCTTTGACCTCGAACAGCAGTGCGAAGGGGTACGCCTACCTGTACTGAATTCCTTTGTGAGCCATGTTGTGAGTGGTCTGCACCCCACCCCCCACTACGCCCCAGGGTGAAGCTTGGCAGGTCCTGAAACACTTTGACCTTTGTAAGTCTATTTTCTACACCTGCTTCACCCTCAGAAGGAGTTCTGTTTTTTCCTTATATTGCAGGAATTTGACTACCACAGGGTGTGGACCACCGCTGAACACTCTTCCTCCTCTGTGGGCTCTTTCGATGTACACTGTTTCCCCTCCTTCCACTTGATAGAGGAGGTTCACAATGTCCTGCACTTTCTTCTCGACCTGGGTCAGTTTCTCTGTCTGTTTCAACCAGACCGACTATACGTATGTTTGTTCTCTATTCTCCAGGTCGTCTAGCTTCAGGGTGAACTCTTATTCCCTGAACTCTATGTCTGGCATTCAGTTTCATCTCCATGTTAGGCAGAATTATATGCAGTACCCTTTGGGAACACCACACACAATTAAGACTACAAGTGACAGTACAAATTCACCTTTGGTACAAGCCTTTACTACACAATTAAAGTGGTAGCACCCATGGCACTGGACTCTTTCCAAACTTGGATCCAAACAACAGCCCAAGTAGACCCTTTCCAGAATGGCTTTGTGAAGAACTCAGGGATAACAACTAATATTCTCCTTCTGAGTTCCCTGAAAGCTGAAGCAGTGCAGGGGAGCCCACCATCTATATAGCTTTTATTGACCTGGTCCAGGCCTTTGACCAGGTCAATCGGCAGAGGCTTTGGGGAAAACTTGAAGAAATCGATTGCCCGCGAGCGATTCTGGAACCCATAAAAGCACTGCACTGTGGCACCACTATACGCGTGCGCCTTAGTGCAGAGGGGAGACTGTCTAATGAAATACAGACTTCAAGAGGCGCAAAGCAGGGCTGCCCCCTTGCACCCGCTCTATATAACGCATCCATAGCAGATTATGGGAGATCAACAGACCTCGTCAGATGTTTCCCACGTTCGCTTGGAGGCTCCAAGATAGAGCGATTACTTTACGCAGACAACATCATTCTGATGGATTTAACACCATAGGCCTGCAACGCCAATTAGACCATCTAGTCTATTATCTGGCAGAAAATAATATGAAACTGAACAAAGACAAAACTAAAGTACTAATACTAGGAACGGCAGCTAAAAGAAAATCAAAATTCCTGTGGAAATGCGAAGAGAGGAACCTTGAAATAGTAAATGCCTTCAAGTATCTGGGCATTATGATTAGTAAAGACAAAGAAGAACTGACTATGCAAGACTTCCTCTGGTCAAAACTGAAAAACCTTACGGCACAAGCCAAAGCAGTAGACAGAAAATACGGAAGATTTTCCATCATTCCTATTATTAGATTCTACAAATCTAAAGTTGTCCCTGCTTTGATTTACGGCACTGACGCAATGCCTCTGATGCCGAATTCCGTCTGGGCAAAATATGAGGTTTTTTTTTTGGCGAGGAGTATTTGGTTTGGCTAATTCAACACCGATAGCCCTGATAAGAAGAGAACTTTGCCTAACATAACTTCTGGCCTTAAAGATGAGAGCTAGTTTTATGCTGTATCGCAAAGTTACTAACACTCTGAAAAACAAAGTTCTGGACCTTATCCAGAAAGAAATCGAGTATGGCAACAACAGAATGCTTACTAGATGGGAGCAATTCAATCTCTCTATCCTGCAAGATCTGGACATCACCAGGGAAATATTGTTCCAGAATCCAAACCAGGTGACAAAGAAACTCTTTGAAGCCGACTGGATCAATACCCTAGAAGTCGCAAACAACTATCCACTAACAACAAATTTGCCAAGCACACCTATGAAACTCAACGAGGTGCGTGGTTATCTTCACCAATGTCATGACAAGCGCCTAAACCGAACCTTCCTAAGGTTTCGACTTAACCAACTAAAAACTAATGAAATTCTCGCAATACGTAAGCAATCCGCCTCAAATAACTGTCGATATTGCAACATGCCAGACGTGATAGAAACCACTAAACACCTGGTTTTAGAATGCACTGGCCTTGTCGAGACCAGGCAACGCTTTTTGGCCCACCCACTTAGGAACTACTGCACCTTAGACTTGGAAAACCTATGGGCCATGTTGGCTAGCAGTAACAACAAGCGATGTGTTATTGGATTGTCCTTATTTCTGAAGGCTTTGAACTTAATAAATTTAAGTAACTGGATTCCCTGATAAGATGCTTCTATCCGGGAAAGGCTTTTGAATGACAATGGAGAATGGATCATCCTTTTTGTAAAAATTGTAATACAATTAAATCAAAATAAAAAAAAAAAGTGGTAGCAGTAGCGGAGCAGCCAGACTTATCTCAATAGTAAGTGAGCAGTATCAGATAGTTACACACAGGATAGCAATTACCATGATTTGGGCAAACACTGACTCAAGGTTTTCAAGTAAAAGAATATACATTTATTTCACTCTTCAGTTGTAGAACATTCCACTATTATAAGCAAGTTAAAAATCACAATCTTAATACACAACACCACTTAAATTCCAGACAAGTTAAGCTCACAAAATGAAGTGGGAGCAAAATGGCAATTTAAAAGGGAGGGAAAGAAAGTTATTAGAAATTAAATCAAGCCAACAGGTAAGTACTCAGGGCAATGGAACAGGCGGAACTACAGTGATGAAATCAGTTAGAAAAGGCTTAAGGCCAAAGTCAATGGGTCTAAAGTCTTTTGCTCAAGATCACACAGTTCAGGGCAGTTTGCGGTAAAGTTGTGGCCCGGTTTCCGGACGAGGTTGGTTTAGAGAAAAGTTAGTTCAAATAGAAGAGAAGGACAAGCCCTGGGATTGGAGAAAGATTTCAAACACTTTCACCGCGGTTGAACGAAACGAGCAACCGCATTTGCACAGTACCTTAAAACAGAGAGGGAGCTGTAGGTGAGGTGGACGTTCCCGGTAGTTCCTGCAGGCTCACGGTTCCTGACGCGACTGTCGGACTGACACGAAGTAGGAAGACTGGAGGGTCCTGCACTACCCAGGGAAGAAACCAGCAACAGAGCAAAGCAACAAATAAAAGGTGCGCTCCTTAAAACCCAAGCAGGGTCCGACCTTCCTGGCTATCCAGCACACTGTAGCTCTATACAGCGAATTCAACCAGAGGAGGGGTCCTGGCTTGCAGTTTGGGCGAATTGGTTGGTCCCACCAGCTCAAGGGAAGAAGTTTCCTGGAGGATCATCTCGGTCGTCGGATTCTGAAGATTCGGACCTACAGCAGGGCTTCACCGGGCAGTTCAGTCGTTATAGGTCCTCTTCTGTCAGCTCCTCGTTGGTTCTTTCGTTCCACTGGCGACTTTGCCTTTCCAGTCCCAGAGACCTGCTTTTTATGCAGTTTTTCCCCATTCATACAGCCTAGCTGTCAATCACACAGAAGGGTGGCTGTCCTGGCAAGGATAGTCCCCTTAGCCAATCAAACAGGAGTGCGACTTGGGTTACCAAGGGAACCCATGGCAGGGGTCTGAAGATCTCTCCCTCACATCCTGCCTACCCAGACTTTCAGGCGCCTTAAGGAGGGCTTCTGTGCAGAAGCCTGCGAAAAGACGGCGAACAGGAATCATACCCGGTTTGTCGCGCAGTGAAAAACACGAGAAAGACTTTAACAAAAAGAAATGGCGAATAAACCCAGCCAGAGCCAAAATAAAATGTATTTGGTCAAGCAGGTTTATGTTCGAGGCGAATATAATAGCCTAAAACATTACCACGTTTATATAAGATAACCACGGTAGAAATGTTAGGGTAGTTACCACTGCCACCAGCCAAGTCTTGATGTAAAGGGAGCGAAACAAGGAGCGAAACAAGGCTCCAAGAGAGAGACAAAAAGGGATAAGAATTAACCCTTTCCAATACTCCATGTAAGATGTGTGTACTGGGTCTGTGGTTTAAAGTGACTAAAATAAAGTTAATGGAAACTTTACCTTTTCTGGGGGACAGTAGTCAGCCCCAGAAAATGGAGTCAGTGGGAAGTCTCTAACACAACCCTGTGTCACTGCACTGAAGGTGCGGTGTAACACTTGAAAAATATGAGGTCCTGGAGTAGGTGAGGCTCCAGTGCTCAGGATCACACAAAAAGTGAAAACACACACAGCAAAACACATGTAAGAGTGGGAAAAAGGCTCAAACTCTTACCAGGTGAAAAAAATTAATCCTAGAAATCCAGCAAAGCTGCTGAGGGACACATTAGGTAAGGGAAATCAGCCATTTATGAGAATTCTCCCCAACACTCCACCAGGTTGACATTGATCTGGTTGTGCTGGAGGGTCTCCACCTTCCCCTCTATTTTCTCCATCTTTCCTTGCAGTTCCGCAATGGATGTTTGGATGTCTGTGTGCAGGGCTTTTATTTCTGCCATTACCTGCGCTATGTCTTCCTTTATAGTTGCGTTGGACATTTTTGGCATCAAGTTGTGGGCGTCTCATTCGATGGGCCTCCTCCCTTCTGAATTATTGCAGAGCTTCCAGTCCTCTTGTGGGTGGCCCTTGTGTCAGCCGCCTCTCTCCTTCCTGTGAGCCTATGTTGGTGCTTGGTTTGTCCTACCCATAGGTTTCTGCTGTGGGCCTGGAGCTTGCTCTGATGGCTATTGTCTTTTGCCTTTCAGGCAGAGTCTGGTTTTCTCTCCCTGTGAGGGGCGTCTCTGTTAAATCCTACTCTCCAGTGGCGCCTAGTCCGGGACTCCGTTATCCCCCAGTCCTCAGTCTCGCTGCTGCTAATATGAGTGGGTCCCGTGTGGGGGCCGCTGCTGCCCCTTTCCTGCTCTTTGTTATAAGGCAGGCCTCCTCAATGGTGGGACTCCTCAGCCCTCCTTGGTTACTTGCATATATCCTTCCCGCCACCGCCCATCATGTATTGTTCATGTGAATCAGGTTTCCGGGTGCGCCTCTTCCTTAGCTCTGCCGCCTCTTGATTTGGGACCTTGCCCACTCCAGCGCCACCGTCGGTACTTCTGTTGTATATGCCCAGTTGTAAGGCCATTTGATGCGGTTCCTGCTGCTTCTAGCGGGTCCTGCGGTGCTATGTCCCTTTCTGTCTGTGGCATGGGAGGCACGGGTCCAACGGGCTTGCGTGGGTGCCTGCTGCACCTCCCTATGTGCTGGGAGAGTCAGGGACTCTTTACACCCAGGTTCTATGGCACTGGGAGGGCTCTGTGCTGCTTCTTTTGGTGGGGGGGGGGAAGATTACTCTGGGTCTTACAACCCAATCCCACTGTCCCCTTGGTGCTGAACAAGGGGGGGGAGGGTAGGTGCCTTTATGTGGAGGATGGTGCAAACCCCCCCCCCCCACCCCTTTGCCAGCTGCTCTCTATATGGCCTGGGAAGCAGGGGCTTTTCTCACCTACCTGTACTGCTGGGCTCCTGTTAATCACAGCTTCTCCAGGACCCCTGGGTAGCTCTCGCCTCTTGCTTGCTCCTCCCTTCTGCGAGCCAGGAGTTCAGGTGTCTGTCCTGAGGTGCGTCTCGTCCTCTGCCGCTCCTTTTTGGCTGTTGGTGTTGCGTGTCGGATCCCCAAGCACCGAACTCATGGCTGCCGCACAAGCCCCCCCCACCCCGCTCTCCTTTGCTTTGCTTCCCGCCAGCAGAGGCACGTTGGTCTCGGCCAGTCCATGGTGCCAGCTCCACTCTGTGGTGCTCTTGCTAGCCCTCCTCAGGATCTCCCCCCGCTCTGGAGCGCACAGTGTCTTCTTGACACCGTCTTTTACCTCTCATTAAGCCCCTTGGTTTAAGGAGCTTTGCTTCAGGCAGCCATTGCCGTCCGTGCCCCCTAGTGGTCTCCGACTTAGTACTTTTTAATATTAACCCTCATGTGTTTTTACCAGATTTGGATTATGTGTTTCCACTGTTTTTGGAGTCTGACATACTCCATAGGCATCTACTTTTCGTATGGTGACATACAACACCTTCAGTGCAGCGTCAGAGAAATCCTTTTAGATTGCTCACAAGGTTTAAATATCTTTTCGTGGGAGAACTAAGTTCCCAAGAATAGTAAAGTGAAATTGACTTTACTTACTTTTTCTCTTTGTGTTCCAACACACCCCATTTTATCTAGAGTGTTTGGGGTAACCTAGGCGCCCCTTATACTACATTTGCATGTAACATTTTTATGTTACCCTCACTACATTATTTGGCTGGTGGCAGTGGTTTAATTTTTCCTACCATTGTGCTTTTCTACCGCAGGTTGAATCCTCAGCTGCAGTACAGCACCCATGGGTGACCATTTTGCTAAAAAAGGCCCCCCAACTTCTTTCACATTTTCAGTTTGTGAGGTCTTTCTTGGGTTTTACTGTGCGTTGAGCCAGGTTTGAGCCCTTTGTCTGACCTTCAGCCTTGAGGCCCGCCTCTGGCTCCAGTATGTCTGGAAGGACAGGCTGTGAGGGATGGTCCCGAAACTACCTTGTCCTTTGTCTCTAGGAATGCCTGAATGCACCCAGTCCCGATTGGCTGGGCCCAGCGCCCCGCCACCCCCTTGCTGTGATTGGCAGCCTAGGCTGTGCATGAATGTGAGAAACTTGCTCAAAAGGCAAGGGTTTTGGGACTAAAGGCAGAGTCGACCACTGGGAGAAACACCAGACGAAGAAACCGTGAACGAAGCTGCATCCTCCTGGACCGTTGCACTGCCCGGCGGCTGTGCTGAAACTCTTTTTTTTGATCGATAAGAAAAGCTCCGGAAGGGACAACGTCTTCCCTTGTGTTAGTGGGACCAACTAAGCCTGGGACGAACTCCACTGGAATACCTTCCCCAACTGGCTGTACTTCTTTGCTGCTGCAGGAACCGAGTGCCAGGGATCGAGAAATCCGTAGTCGAGTGAAACGTCTGATCCGGCCAGAAGCTCCAGGAGTCTCCCCAGGATGCTCCAGAAGCAGGATGGCCAGAGCTCGAGTCTCCTCACCAGAGTGCAGGACTCAAGGAGTGAAGGAAGCCCAACCGGTTTCCAAGATCCATAGTGGTGTGGTTTACCGAGCGCTGAAACCGCAAAGTGAAGCTGATCCGAAAAGAGCCTGTAGCTGCCGCCGAATTGCTGCCGCACGATTCCCCAGACGTCCTCCCTCTTGTCCCCACAACTGAGGCACAGGAACACAGGCTCTGCATCGCTACAACACGACACAAGCCAGCTGGATCCTCTTCTTCAAACCAAAGGTACTGTTCTGACTTGGGGTACTTACCTCAGTGTCTGTAGCCTGCTCTTCTCAGTTGAGACTTGCAGTAGCTGCTTTTGTAGAGTTGATTTCAGCTCTATCCTTCACAAGTGTAACCGCTTGTGACCCTACAGTGATATTTCTTCAACAAACTCTCTAACTTTGTGCAAGACCTTTTCTATCTAAGAAGTGCCTCAGCTCCATAGATTTGCTCCAATTGACTTTGGCTCTCCTGGCTCCCTGCAGACTCTTCTATTCCATTTGACTTTGGTACTTACCGTCCCTCATAGGTGATACATTGGTTTTTAACTAATATTGCTGGGAAACGTTTATCTAGACTTCATTGGAAGATTTAAAGTGCTCACATGCTCAGAGACCCACTTTAACTTTTCCTTCCTTTAACCTTTCCTTTCTGCCAACCTCAGAATTTACAAAGTGTACTAGTGATATATAAATGCAATTACTGTCCTAGTTTGTGAAGTCACCCAAGGGTGTAGGAAGTGTGTAAGAAGCATCTCTAAAGAGTATCTACTATATGAATTCCGAACAAGTATTTTAAAGTCTTTTTGATTGTTACATAAATTGCTTTTTTTAAAGAACGCTTATTTAAAAATGACCGCTAAATAAATACATATTTTAACTAAAAACCTTGAGTGCAAGTGTTACTTGGATACTTGTATTTGTGAATTTCATTGATACAGCTCACATTTACCCCTCTTGAGATAAGCCTGGCTGCTCAGTCACACTACCAACTTGTGTAGTACAGGCCTATACCAATAGGTGGGTTAGCTAATAACGAGAGGTCAAGGGTTGTGTAGTCTCCCACAGGGTTACTACATCAATTCTTGCCTAACAGACCCATCACTCCGAATGGAAGTGTAAGTCAACTCTCCTCGGGGGGGGGGGGCGCCAGTGAGGGCAGATGGACAGGTCCAGCAACTACGGATACCACGTTCTCCAGGTTCAGTCCAGAGCGATCAAAATCAACATGGTCCCCAACAGGCACAACCTCAAGAGAACCAGCACAATGACAGGGATCAGTGGTAACGCATAAAGGAGGTTGAATGTTCATTCGATCGTCAGTGCATACCCCCACAGCTCCCTGGCGAGGTAATTCCTGGCAGAAGAACAACTCGCACTTCATGTTTAAACTGGAAGCTAAGAGATCTACGAGGAGTCCCCCAGAAGGAGACAATCTCTTGTAGAACTTCTTGGCAGAGCTCCCACTTGTGGAAGGCCGAAGTTAGTCACAGTATGTCTTCTGGCAAGATGGACAGCAGTCAGAGAGACGTTGTTCCCCAGAGCCCATAATCACACTGGCATTGCTTCTCTGTACAGTGGCAAGGACCCCACTCCACCTCACTTGTTGAGGCAGGGCATGGCCACTGTTTTTGTCTGTCAGGATCAGTACAGTTTTGTGTTTCGGCTTGCCCGATTGCTCACATGTCCAGCGAATTGATAGGTTCCCGAGACGCTAAAGGAAACCACAGTCTGCTCATTGTCAGCTCCGACAGGTGAGCGCTCCAACCTGCCAGAGGCGCATCCATTACCACCTTCACTTGAGGCCGGGGGGTTACTGAAAAAAATTGACCTCTCAGCAAGTGGTCTCCCATGAGCCACCATGCAAGGTTGTAAAGACTGGAGGACGTTATCTGTACTTCTGCCCTCTATATGGTAGGGTAAAGGCAGAGAACACCCCAGCAAGGATCTCAATTTGACAGCAATGGACGAGCAGCGAGGCTTAAGTTTTCAGGCGGTGATGCAGCAGGTTCTTAAGTACAACGTTTCCCCAAAGCCCCCACAAAGGAATGGCCACCCACTATGTTAGGTGATAACACAGCTTTGTTATATAAAATAAGGGTTCAAGAATATATACACACAACTAAATTATAACACTTAGTACTTGGAATACTTATTCAAAGAATGGCAGAAATCTACACTATGCGGTACCACAAATTACTTAAACCCAGTAATAGATGCACTAACTGCAGACAGTTTTAAATAGGCAGGTGAATTCTTAAGTGAGGTGTAACAGCATAGAATAGGGAAGAAAGGCAGCTTAGTGGTGAACAGAAGGAGAATATTTTCTTTTGGCTAAATAGATGCTTCTGAGTGAGGATCCCCCAACCTGGGCAACCTGCAATGGAAACGTTAGGAAGTAACTTATTCTGTCTTTTACAACCTAGTCCAATAATGTTATAACTGAGAGGCCACAGGAGAACAGGATCCAAGATGATACTGGGATCCCTGGATGACTCCTGATGCTAGAAGACGCTCTTCCTCGTCACAGTACCTTTGGTGCCTTGGCAGGCGAAAAGGCAGTTTCTCGGTTTCACTCGATTTTCTCTGAGGATGGACCCCTTTGGAAGAAGGATGCTGAGTCAGAGAATAAAAAGGATCCAAAGTCTTTAAGTGTAGCAGATTTATTCTTTGCAGTGCTCTCCATGATAAGAGTAAAACCCCTGGGACCCTTCAATGACTTCTGGTGGCGACGGGTGCATAGGTCACTTTTGGTGTCAGGTTTCGGAATATCGCGTTTTTCTGGCTTTTGGTTCTTCCGCAACACAACCTTCTGGCGAACTGGACTTGAGCATTGGAGTGGACCTCGGTCCCTCACCACGCCTGGACCCTCGGGACATCTTTGTGTTAGCTCCTGGTGGCGGGAAACACACTGATCGACCTTCCCTCAGCACTCTGCAACTCTCTCCGGCGGGAAAAAGTGATCAGTGATGATGGGAAGTCCCTTGCGATGTTCATAGGCAGTTTGGAACTTTCGCATCTGCGGGTGTCCAGCAGCACTATGTCTGTGTAGCCCCTCCTCTGGTGGTAGGCAGCAACAGCTTCCAGCGGTCCCGAACAGATGTCCAGGCACACGTTTTCAGGCCTCACGAAGACCACTTTTCTGGACGGCAACTACACAGGTCTGGCTTCCAGGGCATTTTCGACGAACAACAGCAGGTTGCACGATGGTTCCTCGTAGTTCGGGGAGTGGTCTCCTTCGCAGGTCCTCTCTGGATCAGTCCTTGGGAGACGCCAACTTTCGGATTACATTGAAGAAATGCAGCAGCAGACTTATCCTCTAGCTGGGCTTCAAGGAACAGCTTCTTCTTGCTTCAGCTTCAGGCTCAGTTAGCCAATCACACAGAAGGGCATCCATGCAGGCAATCAGGCTCACAGGCCATTCACTCCACCCAAACACTTAACAAAGAATATGGATTGGGGTAAGTACCCAGCCTTTTAGCCCACAACACTGCATTTGTGTCAGTTTGTCAGGGCAGTCTCACTCATAATGTCACACACAGAAAACAGACACCAACAACAGAGAATGTGAGTTGACTCCCAACTCAATTCATACAGGTCCCAACCCTCGTCCAGTCAGTATGACAGGAGGCAGCCCCAGAGCCATATATGGCGTTTCCACCCACCAGCCATTCAGGAGGAAGGGACAGAGTCAGGGCTTCCCAAGACTTTGGGAAGCAAGGTAAAAAGCAATAGAAAACATGAGGCCACAAGGTCCTTCTTATAGGAAGGAATGGATTCCTATGGCAGGGCTAGGTATCCCAAAAATTGAGGACCCTCAGAGCCACTGCCAAGTCAGTATGTAGCTGCCACTAGCTTAAACCCTGCTCTGTGGGCAACACAAAGGTGCCCAAAACACACATAAGGGGTACAAGGGTGTACCCACACCCATGGGTGCCATAAGGGTATCCCATGGGTGTTGGGACACCAAAAGATAAAAGAGCTGCACTGCCAGAGGACTAGGCCGGACCTCAGTGGCAGAAACCATAAAGGACTAGGAAGGCCCCGTCTCTCCATATGGCATTTCCAGCATCACAAAGGTCTTGAGCCACTTGGGGGGGAAACATACAGGAGGTCCGACAAGTGACCCTGAAATTGCAACCATTGGCATTGGAGGAGCCAGTGAAGCGATCTCATGGGCAGTCAAGCCTCCAGAACCACTAGGATGCAGGAGGCCATGAGGCCTTGTAGGTGAAGCATGAAGAGGCAGGGACCTGTCCCTGTGACTAGGGAACATTAACCATTAGAGATTTGAGCCACTCGGTTGGGAATGCCCTGCCCATTGGAGTGACAGGGAGAGTGAAACCCGAGACTTTGTATTTCAGGGAAAAGCCCAAGCTGTGCAACAGACTGTGTATGAGCAGGTACTCTGACACTCAGTTTGGTGGGTAGGGGGGACTGCATGAATCGCAGACAGTAGCCCTGTTTGATGACATGTAAGGTCCAAGCATTGGACATGGCCCTGGACAAGTCAGAGATGAAACAGTGAAGTATCCTTCACCCCAAACCCCAGGGGATTCGTGGAAGAAAACCTCAGAGGTTTTGCACCTGGTGCTGAGGGGACAGTGGCAAAAGCCACTCCACCTCTGCGGGGGCACCTCTACCTCTTCCCCCTGTGAAGTGTCTACCCTGGAGTCTTCCCAAACCGCTTCAACACAATGCAGCGGTGTTTCTAAAGCAGTGCCTTAATGTGTGGGAAAAGGTTACTGGCCCCACAGGCCCAAGGCAGATTGTGCATACGCCACCCAAGGGGTCACACCCATAGCCACCGACCCTGCAAAGCAAAGCCAGAGTGCACCCCCTACTGGCTGAAAAATATTGCAAAGCCAGTCTGCACCGAATAGATATTTCTAACTTGAGGAAACAATGGAAAGAAGATATTAAAAGTGGGTGTTCCATTGCTAGGAATGCATACATTAGCCACCAATAACTCACTCTAGAAAGGGTTCACTTGTGTATATATGAAAAAGGAACCAGACCACAAAACAACCTCTAGAGAGGGATGTAAACACAAAACTGACATGCTCAAGTATCCGCACCATGGCGGTGGACGGGTCTCAAAAACTATGATATACCCATAACAAAGCAAAACACAGAAGGGTTAATGGACTGGATATTTTTACTGTTGGTTTTTTAACAGACACCTACAACTGCAAATCAGGAACACAGATTAAGCAAGTGGCAGAAGACAAGTCTTGCCCCCCTAGAAGAAATAAGAAGTTGATGGAAGCACTCACCTGCTTTGCATTTTCCCTTTTAATTTAGTGGTCTGTGGCTGGTCTTCTGGAAAGCCTTCTGGCGAAATGGCTTCACATTGCAACCGCCTCTGTTGCTCCAGATTATACTCCCGCAGCTCAGCCAAAAGGGTACCTGTGGAGACAAAAATAATAAACATTTTAACAGATGTTCTACTTAACATACTCAAGGCATGTTGTACTTGAAACAATCACATGGATCAAATCAGGCAGTGGAATTAAAAAAATGACGGAATTAAAAAAATGACTTTGCTTCGTTAATGTCAGGTGCAATAGACCCCATATTCCTCATCTTATAAAATGAGTGCAGACTGGAACAGGAAATCTGAAAATGGGTGCAAAGATGGATTTTCTGAACCATCTCTACGGGAGGTTATCTGAGACCACCCTGTGTAGTGAACAGGGCTAAAGGCACTGAAGTCTAGCCAAACCCAATCAAGGTAGAGTAGCTGGTCAATAATGGTAAGACTTCAGGAGACATATGGGTGGTATAATGGTGTAGTGACACACACACAAATCTGACAATTTGCACCTTTGTGTTAGCCTATTTACCCTTCCTAGATTTAAGCCTGAATGCTCTGCCATTCAACAATTTTAAGAGTAGAATTGCTCCTCATTTTGGTTAGGTGCTCTGGCCTAGCTTAAGGGTAGTGGTTGTACAGCCCTCGCTAGAGGGTTGTACAAAAGCTGCATTAACATCTGGCAACATTTGCATGCCTTTAAGATGTGCCTAGGCTGGTGGCAGTGAACCGCGTTTCACATCTTTATCTGGTGCACTATAGTGCATCATTTTTTTTTTTAACACAAAATACAGATTTTGAGTACACTCAAAATGGCTTCCATGTGTGGTTTAAGTCCCTTCGTGTCCTTTGGCACATCTTAATGACAAAGCCAGGGAAAAGGAGATACAAATGAAAAAACAGGAACACACAAGTAGGAGAAACAGTCTCCCTGCACTGGCGGCCTTATGGACTAATCGATGCCGTCAAAATAATGGAGTTGAGCAAGTGAGTGAAGCTAAAAAGGTTTTACTTGCCTTAAATATCAGGATTCCAGCAACATGTACACATTTGCTCGTGATCCCATTAAAACCAATGGCGGAAAAAATCGCATTTCCACCAACTACTAACAGCACACTATGGAATGACATCGCCTTTTTGTGGTGGAAACCTGGACACCCAATCTATTAGGCTTAGGAGGGGCAGCTAACTGCTAAAAGATTTGTCTTTCTGCAGCTTTCTCCACCTCTTTCAATGAGAACCCAGTTGTAAAGACTGGAGGGGGTATCTCTACGTCTGCCCACCATATGGTAGGGTAAAGGCACAGACCACCCCAGCCAGGGCTGTCAATATGGTAGCAATGGACGAGCATCCAGGCTTAAGCTTTCAAGAGGTGATGCAAGCTGGTTCTTAAGTACAGTGTTTCCCCAAAGCCCCCACAAATGAATGTCCACACACTATGTTAAGTGATGACGGCTTTTTTATACAAAATAAGATTCAGGAATATATATACACAATTTAAATAATAACACTTTGTACTTGGAAATACTTACTCAAAGCATGGCAAATATATACAGTATGTGGTGCAACACAATACTTAAATTCAGTAAGAAATGCACTAAATGCAGACAATTTTAAATAGGCATGTGAATTCTTAAGTGAGATGCATCAGCATAGAATTGGGACGAGAGGCAGGTTAGTTGTGAACATTGGCAGAGTGCTTTCTTAGGCTAGATATACAATTCTGTGTGAAGATCCCCCTCACCCCCAACTGGGAAACCTGTAAGGGAACAGTTAGGGAGTAACTTAACTTGTCTTTTACAGCCCAGTCCAATAATGTTGAATAACCTTCAGCTTTTTTTAAGAGGTTCTACCACCCCAAAGTATCTGAAAGGCCATAGGAGAACAGGATCCAAGACAAATCTCGGACATGGACGACTCCTGAGGCTAGAAGATCTAGAAGATGCTCTTCCGCGTCACAGTACCTTTGGGGCCTTGGAAGGCAAAGTGGCAGAGTTTCTCGGTTTCACTCGACAATTCCCTCAGAAGAAGGAGCCAGGGGATGCGGAGTCCACGAGAAAAATTGAACCAAAGTCTTTCTGAAGTGCAGCACTTTTTCTCTTTGATGTGCTCTCCTTTGGTCAACGATTTCTCTGACTGTAGAAGTCATGTTAAGATTAAACTTGCTGTAGGCCCCTTAAAGGCTTGACAGATGGGCGTTAAGACCCCTGGGACTCTTCAGAGACTTCTGGCAGCGGCGGGTGCATAGGCCACTTTTGGTGTTGGGTTGACCTGTGGGCGGTTTCTGGTGACCTGGACTCCACCACAGGAGTGGACTACGGACCCTCACCAAGTCTGGACCCTCTGGACGTCTTAGTTAGCTTCTGGTGGCAGGTAACCCACCGACTGACCTTCCTCTGCACTCAGCGACTCTGGGCTCTCGCCAGCAGGAAAAAGGTGGTCAGTGATGACGGCAAAATGTCCCTTGAAATGTTCTTAGACAGTTGGAGCTTTCGCAGCTCTAGGTGTCCAGAAGCACTGTGCCACAGTACTCACTCTTCTGGACAGTAGACCGCAACCGCTTCCAGCTGTCACGAAACGCACCAAATGACCCTGGGCAACACCAATTAACTTCTTTGACTTGAGATGTCTGGGCACTCCTCTTCAGGACTCACAAAGACCTTCTCCGGATGGCAGACACACAGGACTGGCTTCCAGGATACTTTGATGAAGAGTAGCAGGTTGCACGATAGTCCCTCGTAGCTCGGGGAGAGGTCTCCTTTGCCGGTCCCCTCTGGATCAGTCCTTGGAAGAACATGTCAGCTTTTGGATTTCACAAAGAAAATAAAGCAGCAGACTTCTCCTGTAGCTGGGCTTCAAGGAACAGCTGCTTCTTGCTTCAGATTCGACTGTAGCTTCTTAACATATTGGTGAGTGAGTGGTCCTCTGTTAAACACATTGGTTACCATTCACTCGGGCTGAGCCGGGCTCAGTCAACCAATCAAGCAAAAGGGCATTCATGCAGGCAGCCAATAAGGCTCACAGGCATTCATGCCATTTACTCCACCCAGACACCCATAACAAAAAATGTGGATTGGGGTAAGCAACTAACCTTTCAGCACACTACACACATTCGTGTCAGTTTCAGTCAGAGCTGTCTCATTAATTGTGACACACACACACACACACCCCCAACAACAGAGAATGTGAGTTGAAGCCCAACTCCATTCATACAGGTTCCACCATTAGGGTATACCTGCAACACACAGCCCCTGGGAAGGATCCAGTCAGTCTGACATGAGGCAGCCCCAGAGCTGAAAAAGCAAAAGATGGGAATCCCTGGTCTGGTAGAGCATCTTATTGCATGATAAGTAGAAGCATTTTGACAGAATAGTAAAATAAAAAATGTCAGGACTCTGATGAAATGCCCAGGTATAACTGGGAGGAGAAAGCAAAAAAGAGGGTGAAACAGTATAGAAATTGGTGTAGAATACATCAGCACCAAAAATACTTTGAATAATCAGGATATGTTAAGTGAAATTGTGAGCCAGGATGTCCGTGCTATTTGGTGGACATTGAATAATAAAAGTAACAACCAGTCCCTGGCTCAGTCTTCAGGAGTGTCAGAGGATGTGTGGGTAAACTACTTTACGGATATGCAAGAGGCAAAGAGCACTATTGGGAATGCCTAGAGTGCAAACATTACTAGTGTGTCAACCCGCAGATCCTTTTTTGATCGACTTGATATAGAGTTAATTTTTACCAAATTGAATAACCCAAGAGCGTCGGGTCTGGGTGTGGTAACAAATAGTATTGTAAAGAATAATCCGGTACTCTGGGCTGATATTATCGATTATTTGTACTCCCATATACTGAGGTATTTGGTCTGCCCAATCTTGTGGACCTCCTCAATCCTCATACCAATCTTTAAAAAGGGTAAGAGATGATCCTGCCATTTAACGACCCATTTCCCTGACAGATACAATGTAAAAGATCTTTGCTACAGTGTTGCTTAAGGAATTGACGATGTTGGCGGATGGGGCTAACCTTTGTCCTCTCTTCAAACAGGCTTTAGGAGAGGTACTGGTACGATAGTGAGCAGATTAGCCCCGACTACTTTGTTTATCTTACATCGGGCCACCTTTAGGCTCACATTTTGTGGCCACAATTGATCTTTCCTCAGCGTTTGATAATGTGGACATTTCTATGTTATGGTCCAAACTGTCCAGTTGGGGGATAGATCCTAGTCTACTTCATCTGATTCAACTGCTGTACTCTAATACCTCCACCAAGGTTAGAATTAATATGTTGGGTTATTGGTCAAGAAGCATTTACCTGAAAAGCGGAGTTCGCTGAGGGTGCGCGTTAGCCCCAGCCCCATTTAATCTATACCTAGCTCATCTGTGGGCTAAAAGTAGGGAATGGGGTGGTTATGTTCTGATGGCCGGGTCTGAGAGTAAGCTGTATAGCTTACGCTGATGATCTGACCCTATTGGACTACACGCCAGGGGGGTTACAGCATCAGCTAGTTGGGGTAAAAAAAGATCTGCATGCAAATCATAAATCATATGCAATTTTATGTAATGGTTAGTACCACCTGTAATAAAATTGTGAAGTTTACATGGAAAATAAATATACCCCAATTTATTATTTAGGCTTTGTAATGTCGGTAAAGCAGCATAGAGAACATCTCAGTTTACGAATGGAGGAAAAAATGTTTTTTTTACTTCACTTCTGAAGGTTATAAAGTCCAAATTGCTGGTGTATTCTATGATGCCACTTATTGAGTACTACAGAGCCAAGTTGACACCGATTATATTATTTTGTATGGCTGTGAGCTGCTGAATATAGGCAACAGGACATTTTATGATGTTCTGAAGGCAAAGATTCTGGGGCTCCCAATCTCGGTTCCAATTAGTGTGGTCAGATTCCAACTGAGATTGTCCTCCTGGTGGTCACAGTACATCATGAGGAGTCTTTCTCTATTGAGTAACCTGTATTTTTAAGTAGGGATTAGATTCTCTTGTCAACAACACCCTTAGGTAAAACCCAAGGGAGGAGTTGGGACACCATGTGGGATATCGTGTATTTGAATGGTTTAGAGCCTGGTGGTGTGTTGAAGAAAATCAAAAACTGGGATAGAGTGACGGATCTGCAAGATTTGGGCAGAGTGAAGCTCTATTCTGGTAAAGAGTCTTCTTATACACCAACTAATGATTTAAGAACATATCTAGTAAAGTTTCCATCAGCAAAACTCTGGTACTGACATCTTAAGTTTAGATCACAATGCCTACCTACACTGGAGTTAATTGGTCCTAGGTTGGGTATTCCTAGTGCAATACAAATCTGTAGAATGTGTGGCCTGGCTTCTGCAGACATTCCATCTTGTTATGTGCTGCCCTTTTTTTGGGGATCTGAGAATGCGAAGCCTTGGGCGATTTGTCCATCCAACTTCGCTGATCTTAGTATATGATCTATGTAGCAGACTCATGACTACCTTGCATGTCTCACGTATTATTGCCCTGGTTAGGAGGTTGATGGATATTTCTGCAGAACTAACAACAGTGTCTGACCAATGGATAAGGGACATTGCTGGTATAAATAATGTTTAAGGAGAGAGTTAAGGGGAGAGTTGTCATTGGCTTGGTAGTAGTACTTCTGCAGAATGTATTATAAATTGGAGCTAAGGTTGCTGTATTAGGATGTGTATGTTTTAATGTATTTTTAGTTCTTGAGCACTTTTTGTTGAAGATGTGTACGTATAAAATACTTGTGTAGATGTACTTTGTACAGAAAAACAATACAAAATGTTTTAAAAACATTAAAAAGAAAGAAAGAAACCAGACACCCACAACTTCAGACTCCATTCATACAGGTCCCACCAATAGGGTGTACCCACAACACAAAGCCTCTGGGAAGTCTCCAGGCAGCCCCAGAGCCATATATTTTATTTCCGCCCAACAGCCAGTCCGGAGGAAGGGACAGAGCCAGGGCATCCAAGGGCTTTGGGAAACAAAGTAAAAGGCAATAGAACCCAATAGGCCATAGTGGCCATCTTGCCTTCTACCAGGAATCTATTGATTCCTATGGCAGTGCCTGAGTGTCCAAAAAATGGAGGCCAATGCCAAGTTAGCATGTAGCTTCCACCAGCCCATACCCTGCTCTGTCGGCAACACATAAGTGCCCAAAAACACACATAAGGGGTACAAGGGTGTACCCCCACTCAGGGGTGCCATAGGGGTATCCCAAAGGTGTTGTTCACCAAAAGGAAAACAAAGAGATGCACTGCCAGAGGTCCAGGCTGGACTTCAGTGGCAGGTAACAGAGAAAAAAACACAGCAAAGTGGTTAGACAAGGACTAGGAGGCCCTCTCCCTCCATAAGGCATTTCCAGCATCACACCAGTTTTTCT